>NC_044908.1:88609104-88936056 GCF_001633185.2 Quercus lobata | reverse complement strand
TTTTTTTTTTTTTTTTTTTTTAATTTTTTTTTTTTTTTTTTTTTTTTTGGCCCTTTTGGGTACTGCTCATTTGCACCCAGCAGTTTTACACGCATTTCATAACTTTTCTTAAGTACATTGGAAACACAATTAAGGTGGTCTTTTTGATACTTTCGTTTTACATGGTAACTTTGA
This sequence comes from Quercus lobata, assembly GCF_001633185.2. Taxonomy (NCBI): domain Eukaryota; kingdom Viridiplantae; phylum Streptophyta; class Magnoliopsida; order Fagales; family Fagaceae; genus Quercus; species Quercus lobata. The sequence continues at coordinate 88,935,882 of NC_044908.1, read as the reverse complement.
AGGTTATTCTCTTTGGTGATAATGTTCCCAAGGATAGAGCTGATAAGGCAATGGAAGCTGCAAAAGGATGTGACGCATTTCTTGTGTTAGGATCATCTCTGATGACCATGTCTGCTTTCCGGCTTCTCAGGTACATATTTATTTTGTACACATGTTTCACATTGAAGTGAGCGAAAAGTTTAATATTACATGGGCAATGCTTGCTGCATACCTCTACAGAAGGAAATATATTCTCTCTATTGTGCTTGGTCTATCCTAATTAGTATGCAAAACCTGCAGCATATAAAGAGAGTGAGCTACGATATATGAATTAACAGCACATAATCATAGTTCAGCAGTTTCAAATGTATTTTTGCAAGAATTAAATACGCTAAATTTATGATTATTTTCTATTCGAATTCAATGTTTATTTGGGCTAGAGTAAATATACAGTTTGATGTCCGAATAAGTCATTTCCATCTACGTATATGTTATAATCACTTCTTGATATCCTGTGAAGCTCAGATTAATTAAGTACTAGAAGACTGTTTGATTTTAGTATCAAGATTCTGATTTAGAAAGCAATAAAGCTGATAGAGAAGGAGCCACCCACACATTTTTCTCTTAGTATTTTATTCTTTAGCTGAAAGGCTTTTAACATTGAATTCCACAGAGCTGCTCATGAGGCAGGTGTAGCTACTGCGATTGTGAACGTGGGTGTAACCCGGGCTGATGATATTGTGCCCTTGAAGATCAATGCCCGATTAGGATAGGTATAGTTTCTTGAGATCATCTTGGCCACTAGTTCTACACACCATTATTGGCTTTATCAGTGCTTACTTTCCTTGTATTGTTACAGATCTTGCCAAGAGTGCTTGACAAGCAATCAACAAACAAAAAACCACAATTTTCTTCAGTAAGAACACTACCCCAAGTGTTAAGGAGGAAATTCGGAATTTGTTCGGTGCACAAGTCATGACAAATTGTGAAAAATACCTTGGCCACCTCCTTATGGTTGGGGGAAAATCTAAGGTGGATACATTTAAGGATCTGCAGGAGCGGATAACAAAAAGGGTGATGGGGTGGAAGGAAAAAACAATTTCTAAGGCAAGAAGGGAGGTGTTGATAAAGACGGTGGCCCAAGCAATACCCACTTATTCTATGAGTATTTTTAAGCTCCCTAAGAAGGTGTGTGATGATATTAATTCGGTGTTGGCTTAAGTATTGGTGGGGCCAAACTCGTAATGAGAAAAAGATACATTGTATAAACTGGAGTAAATTGTGTAATCCAAAGAATAAGGGAGGTATGGGTTTCCGAAATATCCACGCCTTCAATCTAGCTATGTTAGCCAAGCAGGCATGGTGTTTGGTCACAGGTGCACAATCTCTATTTTATGGAGTATATAAAGCTAGATATTTTCCCCGGTATTTATAAACTGGAGTATATAAAGCTAGATGCAAGATGGTTGAAACACACAGAAACAAAACAGGGACCAGAAGCTCAATAATGAGTTGCACCAGATTAACAAGATACTTACCAGAAAGAGATGAATTTTGGTGAGGGTGCCAACCACTATGAAGATGACCTGCAACCTGGAAGGAAAGAAGCTTCGAATCTGAAATTTGATAGTTGTTCTAGTGTTTAAGAGAAGTTTTCGTTTGTAATCTGAAATTGGTGATACTCTAAATTTAATTTAATTTTTTAATACAAATACAATGGGCTTTTATAGTTCTTTCTTGCAGAATTTTCATGTGTTTTGTTTTGTTTTGGTTCATAAGACAAAATACTGAAGTAATTGGAGTTTAGGAACGTCAATGTAAAGATGAAAATTTGAATTGATTATCGTCATGGGAATTTAGGAAGGAGCCATCGAGGAATCGACTAAACATTTTCGCTACCTTAATCTTGATGGGGTCAGCCATTGAGAAGTGGGGGACATATTGCATATAATGTAATAAGAAAAGAATGCATTTTTATGTTTTTGGTAGAAAAGGGGAGTTTTATTTATTTATATAGGGAGTACAAAAATGAAAGGCATAGTTTTATTTATTTATTACCAGGATTGGCTAGGACACTACCATCAGTGTTAAGAGTAATCTAAGGGCTTGATGATGCGAGGAGGTTTGAGTCCAGTTTTGCTGACTAGTTTGAACATGGTAAACTAAAACTGGAGTTGGAGAAAAGGTCATGGAGCAAGGAAAATATGACTCGGGTAATAATTGCTTTTACTTGATCATTCAGATCTAACATGCAGTTTTTTTTGTTTGTTTTGTGGTTTTACGTGTCCTCCCTGCATTGTCTTGTATGTTTCCAATCAGGGCTCATCTTGCAGTTCATGCAAGAGATTTAATAGGGGCGATCCTTGTCTTGATGGTTCAATCTCATGAGCCATCATCCTGTGTCAAGAAACTTATATAATAAACATTGACTAGTCGTGTTGTGTTTGCAGATTATGTTAAAGGTTGTCAATCATCAATCATTCATGTACCATTATAAAGGTGCATGAACAAGACAAGATGCCATTGAGTTGCCTTTGGAGATCCCCTTATTTTTACGCAATCCAAATATGTGAAAAATGAATAAAGAAACAGACAGCATAGGGACACAATAAAATCTAGTAACATTTTCACAACAATCTTGTTTTGAGTTGTAATGAGTTCTGATATAATCTTATTTTATTTTGACATATGATGAGCTGATAACTCAAGTTTCTTGTAAAATTTTGATGTATCAGTAAAAGTACTCACAAAGAAGAGAGACAAAGCATTAAAAAAAATGAAAATAAGAATGGCGAGTAATGAACCCCAAAAGACACCTATATCAACTTATGTATCTATAGGGCAAATCAGATTTTAACTACCGTGCTTGTGTAAATTTACAAGTTATTTTATTTATGCAAAAATAATTTTTTATTATTTCTTTGCTTATCCTTGGAAAAAGAAAAAGAGTGAATGATGATTGTTGTGGGTGAAGAGAGAGAAATAATTAAAATAAATAAAGAAAATTAGTATTTTAAAGAAATAAAGTATCCAAATAGATAATTTGATGTGAGTCTTTGACAAGTGGTCAGGTAGATTTTTTTTAAAAAACAGGATTTTTATACTAAGAGTCCATTTGGGAACAGCTTATTTAGTTGAAATTGATTTTTTTTTTTTTTTTTTGCTAAAAGTATTATAAGGTAGCTGAAATAGTACATTAAGATCCATGAATAGTACTAAAAAGTGCAATGGAATCTATGAATAGTAACAAAAAAAATTGAATAGTAACAAAATAAGCTAAATAGATCCCAATCAAATATCACCATGAATAAATCATTAGCGGGTGAGATAGAAAATTGATCATCCTGGGTCTTGGGACAAGATGGTACTGGATGGCTATTTGATATATAATAGCATTTTGGTGCTAAGATTTGGGAGTGAGTTTTTTGGGCTTTTTTCACTTTTCACTTGGGAGTATTGGCAGAGTATGTGCTTCCCATGATTTTGTTGTCGTACCATATGCTTTAGCTAATTTAATTGGACAAGAAAGCGTATATTCTTTTATAGGAAGGCAAACGTCAAAACACATGTAGTTGTTGATGAACCAAATGATAATATTTGTAAAGTTGTTGGGAATCAGCTTTAGCAAGTGGATTTACTTGTGATGGGGTTAATAGTCTATTGTTGGAGACTAATGCATAAGGTTGTTATTTATATTGGCAATCTATTTACACTTTAGAAAGTATTAGAATTGGAAGTTACTAGGTGTTTCTTCTATAATTTCAATCAAATTGGTGGCACCTAATAGGTTCTATTTTATAATTGAATTTAGTTCATAGTGTTTATCAAAGTGCTATTATTTATGAATTAGCTATATTTATCTTGATCTTGTTGTTTATGCCCTTTTAAGATATGTTTATCTCACTGAGAAATAGTAGGTACTTTGAAGATAAAGAGAGATCAAGATCAGATTTGAAGTTATTTTTCTTTAGAACTTTAATGGATTGGTTGGCTGCATTGCAGAACCAATCATTTTTATCTTTTCTTGATTTCCTACATTCTTGTAATTTTTGTTCTTGATTGTTTGCCCCCTTGTACACTCCCTGTGTACTAGGGTGCTCCCCTTTTTGATATCAATAAACTTATTACTTATATATATAAAAAAAAAAAAAAAAAAAGATATGTTTATCTCACTTAGATTTAGCTTCTTCATAATGGGTTCATCTTTTCTTTTTTCTTTTTGGACAGAAAGATAAGAAAATGTGGATTATTACTTTCTTTCTGTCTGATATGTTTTAATTCCTTACATAGTCATGTTATATATATATATATATATATCTATATATATGGTTTTTTTTTTTTTTTCATCCTGATAGAATTTGTTGGTGACTCATTAATCAAGCTTATATGTCATTTGTTTCTTCTCCTTCTTTATTTCCTTCTTTTTTTCATTAAAAAAATGTTGTCTTATTCTTTCGTCTAGGGGGACTTCTCAAATATCTAAGCAGAAATAAATCAAGGTCTCTAAAACCCTAAGAACATCAATGAACAAGATGCATGGTTGAAAGAAAATTAGGGCAATTACAAATCTAAATTTTTTTACATCCAAAATTTAAAAGACTTTATAGAGTAGGTTAACAACACCTTCCACTTATACGACATACATACATACATACATACATACATACATACATACATACATACATATATATATATATATTTTTCAATTTTCTTTTAGATGATGAGGTTTAAACTTTGGACGACTCTTTCATTCGGTTATAGATTAATGGCTCTTCATAGGAAGAACACTTTGATTGTTTGTACATGTGAACTTTTTAGTAATTATCCCAAGCAACAAAATTCATTATAATGTATTTGTATCAAATAATGTCTTGCATGTTCTAATTAGGATGTTGAAATTATTAATGTGCTCTGTATAATATACCTTCTTCTGACAAAAATGTGGACTTTACATGTGAATCTCACATATAGCATCCATCTTTATGTGTAGAAAGGTTAGTAAATCATATATATAGAATAATTTCTTTTTTTTTTTTTTGAGGAACTATAGAATAATTTCTTGATTGGGTGTTAGATTAAATTAGAGTTGGTTGAAAAATTAAAATCTGATTTGGACTTGGTACTCAGCTAACACCCCTTAATTAATAATTTTTGTCTAATTTTTTAGCAGGTAGTTGTGATAGCAGGGAAAAAATAAATAAAAGTGCAAAAAAAAAAAAAAAAACCTATAAAACGCGGCTATAGGTTGTTCAAATGTAGCTGAAAACGAATCTATAGCCGCGTTTTTGGTACAAACGCAGCTATAGGTCTGACATATGGTGACGGTTAGAAAGGTGGCTCAAAGTCCTATAGCCGCGTTCCTGAAAAATCCGACGCCTTAGTTGTAACATTATAAGTTGATACTTATTATGAGCTCTCCTCCAATCTGGGAACACGTAATAAATACAATTATTAGCTGTAACATAAATTGAGGAAGTCTTGATAAACAATTAGAATTTCTCAAATAGTTAAAAGGAACTCTTGCCAAATTTGTGCATATCCTAGATTTTTTTCTTTTTTCTTTTTTTTCAGGCCTTCTATCTAAGATTGACACTTACAAACATTATAGTAGTAATAATAACAAAAAGAAATGAACACTAGAAGTAACATGACAATTTTGTTGCTACCTGAGCACCCCATCCTAAACCAACAGAGAATATAGCCGATGGGGCAGACCATGATCCATCTGACCTTCGAGAAATGACCAAGCCTGTGCCAAGTTTGAAAGCAAGAAGAACACCAGCTTTAGCTACAGTTAAAATTGCCAGGCCTTTTGCCCCTTTCAAAATTGCTAAGGGTATTGACTTGTCAGGATTCAACCTAGCAACCTGTCAATTCCAATCAAAACTATAAAGTCAGGAAAAAAAAAAAAGAAAAAAGAAAAGAAAAGAAGGAAAACCACTTTACAAAGGACTGCATATTTAGAATGTTGATGCAAAGTACGAATTTCTAAAATACCATTATAGTCCAGTTGACAAGTAGGTGAAAAGAAGCAAAGAGTAAACATAGAAACAAAGCTCCAAAATAGAATCTATGACCTAGCAAGCACTACCCACTAGAATTTTACAATCCTATCTCTTTGACATTACAAAGCAGGAAAGAGATGTTAGTTTTACAAAGATAAAACAAGTTGACATGTAAAATTAAGCTGAGATGCAAATGAAAATCAAACCTGGCAATAGCTTCTCAAAGTATTGGAGGCCTTGTATATCTCATGTTCCAGAGACAAACCAAGTAGATTCAACCATCCTCTTGTGCAAGTCCAATCTATCACATCATGCTTTGCTACTTGCACGGCATTGCTGATGCTGTTAATAAGAACACCCTGTAATGGATCAAGCCTATCATAGCAGGCATCACAGACCCTCTGGGGATCCCTCTCCCTGAACTTAACAGGTAACAAACACCTCCCCTTGGTACATACTCTGCAGAAAACTCCTCCACAAAACCGACAATGATGTCTGCCACGAGTAAGTGCAGTGAAAGGAGCAGTGCACTGCATGCAAACTGTAGTAGAACTATCCGGCAGCCAGTCAGGAGGCTCAGCCTCCAATACATCCTTGTAAACACTATAATTAACCCCACTTGATCCACTGGGCTCAAGGAGTGGTGGGGCTCTAGGTATGTAAACGGAGGAGTTCAAGAAGGTATCACCATCCTTTGCAGACCCAAGAAATGAAACATTTGAAGTAGGGAGTAGCGACTGCTGATTTGAAATGAAACTCGGAAGTTTGCTCCGGCCAGTCACAATGGCAAATATACCATTGAGCACATTCTTCAAGTTAACCTCAGGATGATGCATGCTATTATTATTATAAGGTTGCACCAAATTACGAGTGTCATCGCTTGAATCATATCCTTCTTCTCCATCAACAGCAAAATCATCCTTGTAAAACGCGTGATCCGGTGGAGAGGACTTTGAGTTTGAGTCCCATGGAGAGTCAGTGTAGTCATCAACATAGTGGAACTGGGCATTATTATTATTATTATTATCCTTTTCAACAACCTTAGAAAGTGAAGAATAAGAAACCCTGGTTGAATCAAAGTTTGCCATGGCCCATACACACGCTTTTCTTTCTTTTTCTACAATAAAAAGAAAAGCCAACCCCACCAGACAGAGATCAGCAAAGGCCTAAGCAAAGCACTGAAATTTGAACATAGATGCCCCTTTCAGCTCAGCAACAAAAATTATACAACAATTAACAATAAAACAAAGCAAACCCATTAAATTCATAAACCCAATTATCCACTTCAGATGGGGTCCTAGCCTAGGATTGGAATTATAAATTAAAATAAATTTCCACAACATTGGTGCCCATCTCATCTACAAATACAAGACAGATTCAATAATAAACAAACCCCCCCCCCCATTTTTAGATAGAATCAAGCAAGCAAGCATGCCTGTCAATACAATTCATAATAAAGCTTAGTATTGTATTCAATTCAAATGAGCTTGGCAATCATGTTAAGGTCCTAGAACAAGAAGAACATAGAAAGAATTAGAGTTTTGAAAACGGTAGAGACATCACATCATGTTCTATAGACTGACTGGGGTTACCTTAATTTCAAGGAAATTAAAAAAACGATACCTTATTATTAGACTTGGAATTCGAATTCGAATGCGATGAATATCCGTTTTCTAATTCTCACTGCAAAAGCAAAACACAAATAGAAATATATATATATATATATATATAATCAAGAAGGATCAAATAAAATAAATTCAGATCTAAGATCCGAATAAGAATGAGAAATTAGAAAATACGAACGAAGGGAGAGGAGACAGCAAAGCAAAATCGGAATCAAACAGATAGTTTGTTTATTTCATGTTCATTGGCTTTGCTTCTTTTTGTTGATTCTAGGACTGAATTACTGTTGTTGCACAAGTAATATTTTTCTTTTTTCTTTTCAGTTCTTTTGCTAATACTATTGTTGGGTATTGTTAGTGCTACTTTTTGATATATATATATATATATATATATTTTTGGATTGAATTTTGTGAATTCTTTTTTGAGTTCTTGTGAATTTATGTTTGGACATAGACAAAGAGTGTGTGTTATCCCTATTGTGACTTGTAAAACTAATTGGCAAACATGTCTGAGTTCTTGGGACTACCATCATAGTATCAGCAATTAAATATATATATATATACAAAACAAGCATGCTATATGACCAAATTGTGCTTGTAATTGCAAAAACAAAGCCATATGATTCTTAGCTGATGATTTAATCAATAGTTTCACTGTCAATTTCTTGTGTAGTTCCAATCAGCTTCGATTTTATATTTTTGCACAATGTTTTTGAGAGCCAAAACCTACTAGTTTTAATAGATTTTGGCAGTAAGATCTTGTAGATGAATTAGTTGTTTATGCAAATGAATGTTCTACCTTGGATCAAAATGTTGGATCTCTCGATATACTTGATGCAATTTATGTGCAAGGAGTTGTAATACTTATATGTCAACTTTCTTATCCTGGCAGGCAGGAGGAATTTTTGAGGAATGTGATGCAGTTTCTGACCCTCTGTGGACATACTCGTCTCATTCCTCAAGGTGGGTTAGCTGAGTTCCCTGATGCTATTCTCAATGCTAAGCGCGCCTTGACCTTTTCAACTTGTATAGAGAAGTAAGTTCTTTACCTTATTAAAGGTTATTGAAAATATGCCAAGAATTAGCTTTAAAAAAGTTGGTCCCTCAGGTGGTTTCACGAGGAGGCTTTCATGTCGGGAATGGCATCAATTGGAAAGGACAAGTTTTCTCAAAAGTGCTTTATCACACATTGACCAACAGAATGACTGTACGGTTTTTCAACTTTCATTCTTGAGATGCTTTATGTTGCATGATATGCAATTGAAGGTTAGACCTTAATTACAAAATTAATATTATGTCACATTCCGTAGTAAATGCCTTTTGTGATTGCAAGCTTATCTAATTGGGAAAATTTGAAGTATCTGGGAGATGGTGTTTGCTAATGATGATTTTTTACTATTTGTTTTCAAAATATTCTTGACACAAATTTATTTTCAATATTTTCTGTTGAGCTTTATGACTTAACTTGAGGGGGCTAGATAGGCTGAAAGTAACTCTGGCATTTTTTTTTTTTTTAAATTGCGATTTTCTCTTGGGATTGGTTTCATATGATGTTATTCTTTCATACTTCAAATTTCATTAACCTGTTGTAACTTACAAGGATTTTGGAAAACTTTTAGAGGACTCAAGTTGTATTTCTAATAATTAGGGTGTGGGGAATACAATAAAAAGGCATTACAAAACTTATCTTCTAGAATATGAACTGGCTCATGATGATGTAGATGGAAAATGCTGCTTGTTGTGTCACAGGTCTCTCTCTCTCTCTCTCTCTCCATGTTGCTATTTACTATATGCATGCACACAAAACTAAATGCCTTACTAAATAATTTGAGTCTGCATGATATAACAGTAGTGCAGCTAGTGATTGGGTGAACTGCGGAATATGTGGCGAGTGGGCTCACTTTGGCAGTGATAGGCGGCAGGGGCTTGGTGCTTTTAAGGTATGGTTGCCTTATTTGAGTTCTTATACAAAATGTAGGTGAATGTTGTGGCAATTTACATGAACCCTTAGTAAGATTTCTTTTAATTCAGTGGTGTCATGAATTGCAAATTTACCTTAGCTTTTGGTTTCCTTCCATTTGGCTTTCACTATTTGATCCATCTGCAAAAAGATACAGACAGCATAAGTAGATTCGAAAATGTATATTTGATGTCTTAACGTCTTTATGATGATTGGCAGGACTATGCTAAAACGGATTGGCTGGAGTACATTTTTCCGCACTGCAGCATCGCAAATTTCAAGAAAAAATCTCAAAAAATAACTAATGGATATTAATAGATGTCAAGAAGACATCTCAGGAAACTGCTAGTGAATATTGATGAGCCTTAGCCCACAACCTGCATGCCCTCCCCATGCTCTTTTTGCTCTAGAAAATCCCCCCAACCCTCTCCCAAATATAATCTGAGGGAAGGTGGGTGTAGTTGTGTAGGAATGTAATTATCATTTTATATTCCCATTGTTTTTAATTATAGATAGATTATGCTCAACACAAGCCCCTTAAATTTTCCCGTTGTTCCTCTGTACCCTGCAGAAGGAGAAGTCTCAAAATAGAATTGTAGATGTCAGTTTATGCAAATTAATTCAATAACATAGTTCTGTAGCTGTATGATATTGAAATAGTCAAATAATTTCCCTTGTGTTAAGGTGTATTCCCCATTGTTACAAATCATTTTTCCCCATTGGACTAAGTATGCTGTCTATATAATACAACCCGCTGTTGAGTCTTAGCAATGACAGTTCTATCACATTTTAGATTTCATTTTCATGTAACTTATAACTTTGCTAAATTCATGTAACTTGATCGTGATAACAATTTGATATGTATCTGATATGACATCAAGAGACTTTATTGAGTTATCATAACTTTCACATGCATTCTCCTTATTTATTTCTCCACTAGTGTGGAAAATACTGAAGGCTATATTGGTGTATAAATTAATCAAGTTGTTATTGCTTGCTCAATCAGCTGCTAGAGGATTTCAAGTCCAAACCTGTCTATTGGAAGCCATATCCTTGAAGTCACATACAAAGTTTATAGTTATCACTTTGATCCAATTGCCATGCAGAGTTCAATTGTAGAGGTGATGGCTGAAGTTGCTCTCGGTTTGGTTCATATTAAGGCATACTTCCATAACATATTCTAATACAACTTATAGAGCACATGCTCTTGGGCATTTTGACATTAATCCACAGCAAAGTGAAATAGACCTTTTACTGTTTAAAATATAACAACATTATCCATATTACAAACTAATTATTACCATTGACACATTAGATTAATTAGAATGTTATTTAGATGCCATTAGAGCATTGGCATCATGTGTGCCAAAATATTTGGCATTTGGCACACTAAACACCAAAAACTATGCCTCAGAGGTGTTAGGGAGCTACCCATTTGATAAGCATTGCTAATAGCCATTTGATAAGGATTGTATGATTAGCATTGTTAATTGAGTAGTGGTTGTGCTGAGTTGTATTCAGTTAGTTAGTTGAATTCTGTTAGTCAGTTAGTAGTTGCTGTGCTCAGTTAGTTAGTTGCATTGGTTGGGTAGTTTAGGCTAGAAAATGGGATTGAATTGTATAAAAGGAGATTTTAGATGTTGAATGGGGATTATCCAGAAAATTAACCACTTGCTCTTCCTATTTCTCTCTAAGTCTCTCTTTTCCTTTCTTTAAGTCTTTCCTTTGCTAAGAAGGTGGTTACCCTCGAAGTAACCAATCTTTCTTTCCCAAATCTATTTTTGGGTTTGTTAAATTTTGGTTGTTTTATGTGTGATTTTGGTTGGTTATTGAGATGATTTTGTTGCAAATTTGGTGGATTTGGGTTGTGGTAATGGGGGCCAGTGGGCAGTGGAGGTGGCTGTGGGTTGTGGGTTTGCTAGTTGTTCTTCAAAAACTTCATATGAGAGAGGGAGAGATAGGTAAAGTGAGTTGTGTAAGAAATAATAAAAAATTAATAAAGAAATAATATTTAAATGAAAAGCGAAAGAAATAATAAATTAAAAGTGAGATGTATTGATTTTAATGGGTTTTTCTTTGTTGGGATTTGTTGCTTGCAAAAAGTTGAGACACACACAGATTTGTTTCCTGTAATTGGGTTTATTTCATTTTTAATTGAAATTGGGTCTTGATTTTGAGCTTTTATACTGTAAAAATTTGTGAGTGGGTTCCTTAATTAACTGGGTTGATTTATCTTTTTTTTTTTATGAATTCCAAACAAATATTTGTTCATTATGTTGTAAGAGTAGAGAAATTAAATGGCAAAACAGAAAGCTCAATTTTTTTGTTTCTCTAATAATGTTTTTTTTTTCGACAACATGGATGAGACGAGTTGTTTTTGCAGAGGTTGCATAGATCATCATTATCTGAGCTTTGGGGGTTTTTTTTTACTTTTCTATTGTATTTTGCCTATATTTAAAAGCTTTGTAAATTATCAAGTGATGTAAGGTTACAAGTAGAAAGCTATTTTTATTTAGAGGTTAGTAAAACTAAATATGTTTGAACGGTGTAGTATTTTGGATGAAATATACTTGTTCACCTTGTTTTTACTAATGTATAGGTTTTCGTTCCACGTTTGGGAGACTGCTGATTCAATTATTGTACTTTCAATTATCTAGACAGGGTTGTTATCTCTATTTAAACGTGAAATATGGTGAGGGGTAGTCTTTGATGTTGCACTTAGACCCTTTACTCTTAATTCACAATGGCCGACTACAAGATAATACAAGATAGAAGTATATCCCTTTCCTCCATCTCCACGCCAAGAGGAGGACCACCAAAACAATATTTGTGGACACGACAAAACATTGCTCTACTGATATGTAAAGAAAACCTTAAGTGGACGATATTTCATAGCTCTTTTCTCGGTGTAATACATTTCTATTCTACAAAAGCCTACCTTGACTAAATGATTAATTAAGAAAAATCTCACACACAGTCCCACACAGGGGCCTCTATATATCCACTCCCCTATCAAACCCCATCAACCATATTTCAAAACTATTCTCTTATAGACTATAGTCTCTTACTGCTGTCTCTCTTTCTCTCTGTAAACATGGGTTCAGAAGGAGGAGGAGGAGAGTTGAATGTGAAAGTGAGCAAGAGGGAGGTTGTGGCAGCAGTGCTGCCACTGCAAGAGCATTGGCTACCACTATCCAACCTAGACTTGCTTCTACCCCAGTTGATGTGGGTGTGTTTTTCTGTTACAAGAAGAACACCAGCTTATTGGGAAAGGACCTCTCTAATAATTTTGGCTCCATGGTTGGGGTTCTTAAGAAGGCCTTGGCCCAAGCTCTCGTGACATACTATGCTTTTGCTGGTGAGGAGGTGTCAAACCCTGTTGGTGAACCTGAGATTCTTTGCAATAACCGTGGTGTGGACTTTGTCGAAGCTTTTGCTGAGGCAGAGCTTAAAGACCTCGACTTATATAACCCTGATGACACCATTGAAGGCAAACTTGTGCCCAAGAAGAAGCATGGTGTGCTCGCTGTCCAGGTTCGTCACGTGTTTCTTATTCCCAATGTATTCACGTACACCCCACACGCACACGCACATAGCGGTAATATTTTTGGCTCCTGCTAGAGCGAAAATTATCTTAGCGTATAAAACGTCCCTATCACGTTATAACGTCAATCTTTCTCCAACCCCTAATACATCTCAAATGAACCTTCTTCTTGACCTTTCAAGAGGTGCACGTACACAACCCAGTCACCGTTGCAACTTGGACTTGGCATTGGCATCACATACCCTAAGTCACCTCCCCATGGAAAATGGTATGACCCAAATATTGGCTTACCCCATCCAAAATCCACCTTTGACTCCGGGAACCTTTGCCCTGATGATACCACAAAAGCTGGTCCATCTTCACTCCCACTACAATATATCTTAGCCAACCCTGGCACTGGACGATGAGACTCCACCCAATCTATGAGCCCCAAGAAATGTTCCTTGGTCACTGCACCATCCAAGAAATCATGAACTTCTTTGGCCACATAACTCAATGGATTTTCATCAATCTCATTTACTTCCTTGCCTCCATAAGGTATGGATAGCACATTTCCAAAGTAAGACCCCATGAGTGAAGCTTTGTCTATATCTCCATCACTTAACCTTGTCCTACCATCCACAACAACGCCCATTTTAAGAATAGCATGTTTAGCAACCATCTTCCACAAGAAGGCACTAAAGGACTCTAGTTTAGTCCTACTGCAACCATTGGTTGTGGTAGCTAGTGATTGGAGCAGGTTGAGTTGGTCAGCCTTAATGCGGCTAATAAGATAATCATCACCAGGTTGTGGGTCTTTGGGTGGAGGCAATGAGGTCACTGGAACATACATGTCGTTCAAGGATGGATGAATTGAACCAGGGCGTCTAGGATTGAGCAAAGAACGACGAAAACATGGCACCGTAGAGATGGGTTTAGACTGAGCCATCTCAGCCCATGACACAAGAAATAGGTTGGCCGAGTAGGCGTCTGCAATTCTATGGTCAAACGTGCACGCCACAACCAACCCACCACACTTGAGCTCGGTTACCTGCATATTCCAAATACAAAACCAAAAATGTCAGTATTAGTATTTTTTTTTTTTTACTACGTGCCTTGTCAAACATTTAATATTTGACTAATTCGTCCTCACCAAATTTATTTACTTGTTGCGTTTATTTGGATTGGTTGCTGTTTTAATTTTAACAAGTTATTGGGTTAGTAGGTTATGACTTTTGGTATAAAATAATTAATATCAAAAGGAGCCCGTCTTTTTTAATTAATTTTATTCTTTTTTTTCTCTCCGAAATATGATTAATTTATGAAGTTTGTTAGTCCTACATATATAATAGATTCCATTTTTTTATTACAAAAAAAAAAAAAATCCATTTTTTACAGCTTGTTTTTCTAAATAGTTAATAATAATTAACTATAGCAATATCACGTGTGTGAAAATAATGTCTTACTTTTGACAAATTCAATTAAAGTGAGTAAAAAATATATATATATATATATTAATAATAATTTGAAATTTAATTCCTTTTACCAAAAAAAAAAACAATATTAAATTCCATCTTTAACATAGACTTTATAGTCACGTGGAACCTACACATTATTAAGGAACACATATCCCACACATAAGATATTTTCTTATCAATAACAGTTAACCTTTCATTTTCCATACAAGCCAGGACCATTAGAAAATAAAACAATTTATGAGTTATTGTTCAATATCATGAACCATATAATTTAATTTTCACCCTCAAGAAATATATATAAATTAATTTAAATTAAAAAACTGAAAAAATAGAACACATAAGAAATAGTAGCTAGGATTTGTTCAAAGCAATTATTGATCATAATATAATATAATTGAAGCGGCAAATTAATAACCGTAAAATCCAAATGAAAGATATCATTCAAAGTTTCAAAACCAACAGTTTGGCATTTGGGAAGAAGCCAAAAAGTAAAACGCATTTTTTTCATATTAGTTTGATCAGTCGCCTAATTTTGGATACGTGTGAGTTTGGATAGCAAATGTGGCTGGCGTTTGTGTCCAAACCTGGGCTCTGTGTGTTGTTTATAGAACTCACAAATTTTTTAATAAAGCAAATGTAACCTCCAAACTGGGTTCCACAAGATGCCTAAACAAAGACAAGGAATATTTCTGATTTAAAAACAAATTAAGTAATACTACTTCATTAAAAGTGGTTTTAATTAAGATAAAATCTATTTTTGGTTTTGATCTATTTATTTATAAATAGATAATTAATCATAAATAAAATAAATAAAAAAGGCATAATGTTTCTTTCAAAGTAGTTTCAAAAACTATTCTCATTTCTTATTATTTCAGATTTTTAGTTCATCGCAAAATACTCTACTGGCTATTAAAATTGAATTGTTTGCATGTAAAATTATGTGGCTAGCATCTTCCAAAAACACATTTTAGGGAGAAAAAAAAAATTATATCCAAAAAAAGTTTCCAGGATTTTCTCCCTTTAAAGGGAAAAAAAAAATGGTTCATTTGAGATGTATTAGGGGTTGGAGAAAATTTGACGTTATAACGTGATAGGGACGTTTTATACGCTAAGATAATTTTCGCTCTAGCAGGAGCCAAAAATATTACCGCTATGTGCGTGTGGGTAGTACGTGAATACATTGGGAATAAGAAACACGTGACGAACCTGGACAGCGAGCACACCATGCTTCTTCTTGGGCACAAGTTTGCCTTCAATGGTGTCATCAGGGTTATACAAGTCGAGGTCTTTAAGCTCTGCCTCAGCAAAAGCTTCGACAAAGTCCACACCACGGTTATTGCAAAGAATCTCAGGTTCACCAACAGGGTTTGACACCACCTCACCAGCAAAAGCATAGTATGTCACGAGAGCTTGGGCCAAGGCCTTCTTAAGAACCCCAACCATGGAGCCAAAATTATTAGAGAGGTCCTTTCCCAATAAGCTGGTGTTCTTCTTGTAACAGAAAAACACACCCACATCAACTGGGGGTAGAAGCAAGTCTAGGTTGGATGGTGGTAGCCAATGCTCTTGCAGTGGCAGCACTGCTGCCACAACCTCCCTCTTGCTCACTTTCACATTCAACTCTCCTCCTCCTCCTTCTGAACCCAGGTTTACAGAGAGAAAGAGAGACAACAGTAAGAGACTATAAGAGAATAGTTTTGAAATATGGTTGATGGGGTTTAATAGGGGAGTGGATCTGTTTGGATAGAGCTTATTTTGCTGAAACTGAAAATTGAAAACTGAAAATACTGTAGCAAAATAATTTTTAAATGTGTGAATAGTGCCGTGAAACCCATTTTTAATGAAAAAGTTGCTGAAAAGTGAAATTTGTGGGTTCGTGAATAGTGCACGAATACACTGTTTACTGTGAAAAAGTCAACAAATGCGGGTTAAAAAAAAAAAAAAAAATAGAAAACGTAAACGCAGTTTCAGCCAAATTCAAACCGCACCATAGAGGCCCCTATGTGGGACTGTGTGTGAGATTTTTCTTAATTAATCATTTAATCAAGGCAGGCTTTTGTAGAATAGAAATGTATTACACCTAGGAAAGAGCTATGCAGCAACGAAGCCAACTATCCAAAATTAATTTGTACATGCATCTTTTTTTTTTTGGGGTAAACTTTTTTACATCTTTTCTTCTTATAAACATTTTTTCTTTTGGTAAAAGCGGGAATCTTTTAGCTAGTAAAGCTGGAAAATAGAAATATGGAATACAAGAGAGTTCGTATAAATAAATAAAAAAGTTATACACGACAGTAGCTTATTGCTCAAAACAAAGGCTTTGGCTTCTCCAACATGGGAGTGACACCTATAACTTATTTACGGCCCTTGCGATACCAACAAAGTAACTGCCCTGTTTAAAAATCAATAATATAAACAAAGAAATCAAAGGATGTATAATTTAATTTGGACCCTTTCTGTGTATTTGTATAATTTTATATACCTAGCTTAACAAGGACTCACTCTCATAATCAAAAAAAAAAAAAAGACTTAACTCCACTTACAACCACCTGATCGCCGAATTTAATCTGAACTTTGGAGGATCTCACTATCAGCTACACAGGTTTAGCTTATTTTCAGTTTTTCTTAACTGGATGTCTCCTTTTGTTTTAAATACACAATAGCAAGTGATAGTGGACTTTAATCTCCACATTTTATTTAGTTGGTGAGCGATTTGATAGTTTCTTATTAAAATAAAAGGAGATTCCAGTTAAAAGAATACTGAATATCACTATCAGCTACACAGGTTTAGCTTATTTTCAATTCTTTTTTAATTGGATGTCTCATTTTGTTTCAAATACACAATAACAAGTGATAGTGGACTTTAATCTTCACATTTTATTTAGTTAACGGGCGATGTGATAGTTTCTTATTAAAATAAAATGAGATTTTAGTTTAAAAAGTACTAAAAGTAAGTCAAACCCTAACTACACTTAGACTTATAATAAACTTTTGAGTTGCAATTTTTAACTTTTGTTATAACTTTGATATGATAAATTATGAGTAATTGTTTATTACTTTCATATTGTTTGCCAATTTTTTTTTTTTTCGCAACAAAGAAATTGCATCACAATAGTTACACCATCTCTTTTATTATTGTTATTTTGTTGTCCAAAGAAACAATAAAAAATCTAGGGAAAATGCTAGGGAAACAAAAAAACAAATTACTTGCTAACATGCCAAGTTTTGATTAGACTAAATCACTTTTATATGAGTCAACCACTCACAATTTTTTTTTTTTTATAACACAATAAGTAGTCTAGATATGCAATAAATTTATTAAAAAAAAATTCCCTAATGTCTTCATGATAGGCAGTGATTGTTATTCAATTAAGTAATGTTGGTGAATACTAAAAAAAAAGCCACATCAAGCCACATCATCAATTATGTAAATCAACTTCAAAAGATTGATACTACAGGGATTTTACATCAAAGAAATGACTCTGTAGGAATATTACAAATTTCATTACGTAAATTTTACAAACCAATATGTCAACTTTTAAACATTATACAAAAATCACCAATCGCATTTATTTTCATGTTAATTTGTAAATCATTTATAATAAAATTTATAATCATTTAAATTTTTTTCTAAAGAAAAAAAAAAAGTTTGAAGGGTAGTCTACATGTAACCAAATCATGTTTTGGAAAGTTATGTATATGGCTCATCCTCACAGTTAAAGGTGAGGTTAGGTTTGGGGTATTTTCCAACCCGACCCAACTTTCTTAAATCAGAAAATCTCCAACCTAACTTGAAGGCATTGGTGGAGTTGTCGAATCAAGGAAGGGAAATATTGTTAGAGCATCCGTAGCAGCTGTTGCAAAAATTATGCCATTTTACCACACCAAAGGCCTACTTTATTATTTTACACATTATTTTACAACATCACATTTATCAGATGTTTTATCATTCAATTCTATACATTAAAATAATATTTACTACACATTAAAATAATATTTACAACTCATCAACACAATCAACAGCCATCACACTGCTGCCAACAACCAACAGCCTCCACCACACAACCACCACATCCTCCACAACCAAAAACACAACTCAAAGCAAACCCAAACAAATCCAGCCAAATTCCACAACAAACAACCATAACCCCAACCCAAACAACCCATCAAATCACAGCCAAATCCTTCACGACCCAAACAAATCCTAGCCAAAACCCAACCCAAACAAATCCAACCAAACCCCAGCCAAATCCTCCGCACCCATCAACTGCCTCAACCAATCACCAACCCAAAACCCCAACCCAACCAACCCATCAACAAACAAACTCAAGTAACCACCAAACCAAAACCTACAATGCTGCCGCAACCAACCTCAACCCACAATGCCGCTGACCCAAAACCTTGACCCACAACCCATAGCCCACCAACACCAAATCGGAAGCCCCACCACCATCACCACCTCAACCACAAACCCCGACAAACCCACCGCCTCCACACCCTCACCCACACCCACTTCCAAACCCAAAGCCTTCATAATCCAAGTCAACCCAAACTCCAAACCCACCATCTTCATCGCCGTCATCGTCATTGCTGACCCACACCGACATCGCCGACCCATAGCCTAGCCCATCCAAACCCACCCACCTCTATCGGAACCGAACCCATCAAACCATAGCAAAAAAAAAAAAAAAAAAAAAAAAAAAAAAAAAAAAAAAAAAAAAAACACTAGGCGTCGGCGTGGAAGTGATCGTTGGCGTCAGCATTGGCATGGGCGTGGAAGAGTAGTGAGAGTTGGGGTTTGAGAGGAGAGGATTGGGGTTTACCAGGTGAGATTGAAGGAGATATGAGAGAGAAAGAGGAATAAAAAAAAAAAATCATATGTCACACGCATTCCGTACCGTGGCAAATTTGTGACTCTACTGTAGCATGTTGCAAAAAATATGAGATATGGCACATCTGATAAATTGGGTCAAATTGTGTTTGGTGTGCCAAATGTGCCAAATATTTAGCATTTGGCACATATGGCACATCTATTGTGAGTGCTCTTAAGCCCGATAAAATGTGTTTTTTTTTTTTAATTTGATTTTGAATTGATAGATATTGAAAATTGTATAACACAATGTGATAAAAATTTAATTATTATTTTGTGTTATAATAATAATAATAATAATAATAATAGAGTTTAGTTCAAGTTACACCTGATGTAACTTTAAATAATGTTACATCACTAAATATTTTACCAAAATAAATCAATTTCAAAATGTTATGTTACAATAAGGAAATTGGAATGGCCACCAAACAAAATTGATAATTTTGATATAGCTATAAAAAAAAATCATATATATAAAATCATATTTATATATAGTAGCTAGATATGCCTACTGTATGCCCAAGGTACGAGAAAGTATACCATGTTTCGGTAATACCAACTCAGCATCTGTTTTGATATTTCCTACCCAATAAATGAGTGACACTTATTTCAAAAAACCACATCAAACTATTCCAATAAATTAATCACAATCTTCAATATTATTGTAGTCTGATGTGGTTTTTTGAAACAGGTTTCACTCATTTATTAGATAGGAAATACCAAAATAGATGCTGAGTTAGTATTATCGAAATATGATATACTTTCTCCCAAGATACATACAACTCATATGGTCCTTTGTGGCATTCGAGGGAGTTAGTGAAATGGGCTCATTATTATAATGTAATTTTTTATTTTCTTCTCTCTCTTTTTTTTTTACTCAGAACGGGTATTTCTTGTCACATCCTCAATTTGCACTGCAAACGTCCTATGGTGGCTTTTTACTTAGAATAGATACGCTGAAACGATCAAATTCCGCTGCCTAGACATTTATTAACCATGCTTCCGACAAAATTGCAGAAATAGATCATAGAAATAGTACGTTTCGAATATAGCCAAAGAGACATTTATTTTGATGAACATAGCCAAATGCATCATCTCACTTCAATATATGTCTCTTTGGATTTTTTATAGCCAAAGAGACATATGTTCAAGTGATGATGATGCATAAAAAAGCCAAAGAGACATATGTTCAAGTGATGATGATGCATTTGTATAAAATTAAAATGTGCGACTAAAGTCTATCACATGATATAGCTCATATAATACAAGTAATTATTTAGCAACGTGAAAAAAATTAAAAAAAGAAGAAGTCCGAATCACAATTAAAAATAGCAAGTAATTATTCCTATTTGGTTTTTATGTTGATGAATTAGTACTAATTAATGATCAGTTAGTACTATTTTTCTTTTCTTAAGAAAGAAGTAAAGCAAATATATATCCAAATGCTGTAAGTTGTTTATCTTGAATGAGTAATCTACAATATTATATTGAACGAGGAATCTATATTCTATAGACAATATTTTTCTCAATAAACTTCATAATTGTTTATTTTATTGTTGGTTTTTATATAGGTCTATCATTACTTTATTATCCACCATTAATATTTTGTCACATAGATAATTGTAAAATATTTTTTAATTTTATGCCATTTCTTTTTGAGAAACAATTTTTTATGCCATTTTAACCACGGGATATGGTAGAAAAAAAAATTTCTAATTTTCTATCATATGTATTTAGTTGGGAGAATAAAAAAAATAAGGATAAAAATATCTTTTTCATGGTTGAAAAAATGAGAATATGAAAAATGTAAATTATATAAATTTACTCTTATATTTCTATTAAATAAAATAAATAAATAAACAAATAAAAACTTCTAGATATGTGTGGAGGGAAGAGAGAAATAGATGGGTACTTTACCATCAAAGACCCTCTCCTTCCCTATTTTCTCCTCACTTTTATTTCTCTTATTTTCATTTCCCACTTTTCACCCGACCAAACTAAGTCTTTGAGTAAAAAGTTTATAATAATGAACTATTGCGCAATGAACGTACTCCAGTGGGGAAGGAATGGTGTGAGGAGTAAAGCTACAGATATTTATCCGAATAGTCATAAGCATTAATTTTATAGAGTTGAACTGGCAGTCGCAGCCACAGCCCACCGGACAGGACTACTATCATCTTGGTGATACAGAGTTAAGAAAAAACAGAAAGCAAAAGAGACAGACGTGCCAACACAGGACTCTGATACAAAGAAAAAACAAAAGGCAGAAAGGGACTTGTTGAATGATAAAAGCATTAACCACAACTACTATAAAATAGGAAAGCATTATCTATAACTCCTACAAGCTAAGATAGCAACGTGAGACACTTCACAGCCATGAAATCTGGCTGAGATGAAATAACTAAATATCCTATAGACTTGGTCAAACTACGAAATATCCAAAGATACTTCCAATAAAATATTATAAAATAAAACATTAAATCTTAACACTTGGAAGATTCTTTGGATGTCCCCTCGTGCTGCTTTTAGTTTTATAATAAGCTTATATATAGCCTTAGCCAACAAGTAGTGCAACAAAATTACAAAAATGATGCAGACGAAATTGACAAATGCTACTAGTCATATCCATGACATAAATAATTAGAAAAGAAAAAGAAAAAGTTGGTATTCTACTATTCTTCGCTAGCTTTTCGAATTCATACAAATCACAAATGCAATAAAGAATGTTCGTTTCTTCTTGGCATTTTACATAAAAGAAAGAAATAAACGTGAACAATCTAACAGCAACATATATGTGTTGGTCAAATTAGGACAGCGCTTCCTTAATTTCCTTGCGCGCACCACTTTTCGTGTCTGACTCTGATCCAATCTCTTTCTTTTCATCCATTTTTGAAACTTTAGTTCATGACTCGATCATTAAAAATGTTCTACTATTCATTAACCACCTCTACAGGTTACCGGCAGAAAAAAAATAAATAAATAAATAAATGAGAACAATCATATATGAAATGGGATTTGACTGACCCTTTTGGAGCGTAAACGTAGACACGATTAGTGCTTTTATTTAGGGTGTGTTTGGATAGAACTTATTTTGCTAAAACTGAAAACTGAAAACTGAAAACACTGTAGCAAAATAATTTTTAAATGTGTGAATAGTACCGTGGGACCCATTTTTAATGAAAAAATTGATAAAAAGTGTAATGTGTGGGTCCGTAAACAGTGCATATGTGCACTGTTCACTGCAGAAAGTCAACAATTGCGGTTACTGTTCATTGAACAGTAACCGCAATACTCCAAATGAAAACGCGTGAAAAAAAAAAAAAAAAAAAAAAAAAAACAGAAACGCAACGCAACGCCAAAAAAGTCCAACCCAAACACACACTTAGTAGTTATAATTGTTGGACATATCTCAACAATTTACTTTTGTGATAAAGTAAAAGGAATAATACACAGATCTAAATATAAACAATAACACAAATAGATATGATAAACAAGAGTATTAAACAAATACTGAATATATTTAAGAAGAAATCTGCTAATAATTAAAAACTCACAAACCAAATGCATGAAGAATGAACAATTCAGATTAAGTCTTGTGTTTGACACAATCTCCTTAAAGCAGATTTCGCCCCTCACACAATTACTGTGGTGCTTTGAGACTCGCGGACGACTACCTCCTAGGATAAAATGATCTACAGCATGAAAACGAAGCACACAAGGTCGTGCTCTGCGAACTACTCAATGTCTCTTTCTCTCTTTTTGACACAAATTGAATGAACAAAAAATATTCTCACTTTGAGAGTTTTTTTTTTATGCGTGAAAAGTGGTTTTCATGAATGAGGGACTATGAAAATTATACGTTACTGAACAGGAATTCTGTTTCAGTGATAACTGTTGTGCATAGACTAATTGACTCAATAATTAAAATAATAAAATATTATTATTAATTGGATAAGTGGGCCTAGTCCACACATGCCTAAAGCCCAACCCAATATCCAGCCCAAAGCTCATATTTTCTGTTATTTCCAATGTGGGACTCAAGGATTTTCACCACTAATAATAATATCTTCAAGTGAACATAGAAAACATCAATTTTTTATTCACTCCATACTATTTTTCCAACAATAATTTAATTATTAATTATTAACATAAATTTTTATGAACTTAATTTAGTTATTAATTATTACCTTAAATTAATGAAGGACAAATTGGTTGCCAATATATGAAAAAATAAAATAGCTTTTAAATAAATTCAAGAATATTAGACAATAAAATAAAATAAGTATGAATATGTAATCTAATAAGAATAAAGCAATCAAATAGCAAGGAAGTTCCCATAAAAAGAAATAAAAAATAAAAAATAAAAAGAAGCAAGGAAGCTAGTAAACCAAGACCGGAGTGAGTCAATGTTGATATGGATGGGCAGGTGGGTCTTATCCACCCACACCAGTCACTCACCAGGCACCACCCCACCACCACCGGACAATGGTGCCGTTTGGATTTAGCGTTTTTCGCTGAATCCAAAGCTGCGTTTTTCCTTTTTTTTTCTTTTTTTTTTCCTTCTCCTCACTTCACGCGTTCCAGGGGACAACTAGCACTATACAACACTGTAGCAGTACTGTAGCAACACTGTTCATCATTGTTCACGCACTAAAAAATATTAAAAATGGGTCCCACGATACTATTCACATATTTAAAAATTATTTTGCTACAGTACTTTCAGTTTTCAGTTTTCAGTTTCAGCAACAATAAGTTCAATTCAAACGGGCTCACTCAGACTTAGGGGGACGGGGGACCAAATTAAAGCATCAAATCCAACCCAACTGTACCTATCAAAGGTTGACCATATTGCATCCCCAAAAACAATGTGCAGACAAAAGATCTTACCCTTTCTTTCTTTTTTTGGTAGAAAAGGAATGTATTAAAAACAAAACAGAAAACAAAGATACAGGACAGAGCCTGTTTACAGCCAGACCACAGGCATCAACCTCAAGAATATGCATAATGTCCACAGGCGGACTAGGAAACACAACATAATCACTATCAATGGAGATCTTACCCTGCATTTCGTGTTGCTTTTCTTTTATTCTTCCCACTTAGCATGAAATTTACATTTTCTCCAAGTGAAAAGATAGGATTGCCCTCCCAAAATCTGTATTTTTCTATACA
Source organism: Quercus lobata (assembly GCF_001633185.2). Taxonomy (NCBI): domain Eukaryota; kingdom Viridiplantae; phylum Streptophyta; class Magnoliopsida; order Fagales; family Fagaceae; genus Quercus; species Quercus lobata. The sequence continues at coordinate 88,911,276 of NC_044908.1, read as the reverse complement.
AAAACTAGGGTAAGTTCGAAATTTTGATCCTATTAAGCAATGTAGCAAAGGAAACTAGAAGTGCTCATATCAGTAAGGTATTTATTGTCAACACTTAAATATATCTGCAATTTTTTTTAAGTCAAATTATAAAAAAGATAATGACATCCAAACTTGTTAATGTTTTTACATTAACAAGTTGCAAAGCGAAATGGGGACGTTGACAATCATATATGAAATATCGTCCACTCAAGGTTTTCTTTACATATCAGCAGAGCAATGTTTTGTCGTGTCCACAAATGTTGTTTTGGTGGTCCTCCACTTTGCGTGGAGATGGAGGATAGGGATATACTTCTATCTTGTATTATCTTGTAGTCGGCCATTGTGAATTAAGAGTAAAGGGTCTAAGTGCAACATCAAAGACTACCCCCTCACCATATTTCACATTTAAATAGAGATAACAACCCTCTCTAGATAATTGAAGGTACAATAATTGAATCAGTAGTCTCCCAAACGTGGAACGAAACTCTACACATTAATAAAAACAAGGTGAACAAGTATATTTCATCCAACATACTGCACCGTGCAAACATATTTAGTTTTACTAACCTCTAAATAAAAATAGCTTTCTACTTGTAACCTTACATCACTTGATAATTTACAAAGCTCTTAAATATAGGCAAAATACAATAGAAAAGTCGGAAAAAAAAAAACCCAAAAGCTCCAATAATGATGATCTATACAACCTCTGCAAAAACAACTCCTCTCATCCTTGTTGTCGAAAAAAAAAAAAAACATTATTAAGAGAAACAAAAAAATTGAGCTTTTTGTTTTGCCATTTAATTTCTCTACTCTTACAACATAATGAACAAATATTTGTATGGAATTCATCAAAACAAAAGATAAATCAACCCAATTAAGGAACCCACTCACAAATTTTTACAGTATAAAAGCTCAAAATCAAGACCCAGTTTCAATTAAAAAATAAACCCAATTACAGGAAACAAATCTGTGTGTGTCTCAACTTTTTGCAAGCAACAAATCCCAACAAAGAAAAACCCATTAAAATCAATATAACTCACTTTTAATTTATTATTTCTTTCGCTTTTCATTTAAATATTATTTCTTTATTAATTTTTTATTATTTCTTACACAACTCACTTTATCTATCTCTCCCTCTCTCATATGAAGTTTTTGAACAACTAGCAAACCCACAACCCACAGCCACCTCCACTACCCACTGGCCCCCATTACCACAACCCAAATCCACCAAATTTGCAACAAAATCATCTCAAGAACCAACCAAAATCACACATAAAACAACCAAAATTTAACAAACCCACAAATAGATTTGGGAAAGAAAGATTGGTTACTTCGAGGGTAACCACCTCCTTAGCAAAGGAAAGACTTAAAGAAAGGAAAAAAGAGACTTAGAGAGAAATAGAAAGACCAAGTGGTTAATTTTCTAGATAATCCCCATTCAACATCTGAAATCTCCTCTTATACAATTCAATCCCATTTTCTCGCCTAAACTACCCAACCAATGCAACTAACTAACTAAGCACAGCAACTACTAACTGACTAACAGAATTCAACTAACTAACTGAACACAACTTAGCACAGCCACTACTCAATTAACAATGATAATCATACAATCCTTATCAAATGGCTATTAGCAATGCTTATCAAATGGATAGCTCAACAGAAAATATTGAAAATAAATTTGTGTCAAGAATATTTTGAAAACAAATAGTAAAAAATCATCATTAGCAAACATCATCTCCCAAATACTTCAAATTTTCCCAATTAGGTAAGCTTGCAATCACAAAAGGCATTTACTACGCAATGTGACATAATATTAATTTTGTAATTAAGGTCTAACCTTCAATTGCATATCATGCAACATAAAGCATCTCAAGAATGAAAGTTGAAAAACCATACAGTCATTCTATTGGTCAATGTGTGATTATGCATCTTTGAGAAAACTTGTCCTTTCCAATTGATGCCATTCCCAACATGAAAGCCTCCTCATGAAACCACCTGAGTGACCAACTTTTTAAAAGATAATTCTTGGCATATTTTCAATAACCTTTAATAAGGTAAAGAACTTACTTCTCTATACAAGTTGAAAAGGTCAAGGCGCTTTGCATTGAGAACGCATCAGGGAACTCAGCTAACCCACCTTGATGAATGAGACGAGTATGTCCATGAAGGGTCAGAAACTGCATTAGAGCATCCACAGCAGTGGAGCTAAAAAATTAGCTTTTTAGCTCCACCAAAAGTTATTTTATTTATTTTACCTACACACATGCTGCAGCAGTGGATCTATTTTAGCTTTTAACACAATAAAATAATATAAACATCACAATAAAATAATATAACTACTACAATAAAATAATTCATCTCAGTACAATAAAATAATATATTCACTACACACAATTATCACAGCCACACACTCCACCAGCAACAACCTTCATGTGACAACCACAGCCCACGGTAACAACCTTCATGTGACCACCACCAACACAGCCACAACGATAATCCAACACAGCCCACGGCAAGAAAAAAAAAAAATCAAACCACCACCAACACAGCCACAACCACCAACACAGCCCACGGCAACCACAACCACAGCTACCAAACCACCACCAACACAGCCACCAAACCGCCATTTCAACCACAATCCACAATCACAACCAAACCCAACAAAAAAAAAAAAAAAAAAAAATCAAACACCCAAAAACCCACAAACCCAACAATCCAAAACCCATGAACCCAGAATTCCCGCCGTCGCCGATCATGGTGTCGTTTTACTGCCGCCTTGACCGAGCATAGAGCTTCGATGGGTCCGTGGCACGCTTGAGTTCGATGAAGGCGAGATGGGTCAACGACGTGGGACAGCAACTGGGCAACGACGATGAAGATCGATGATGAAGATCGGCAACGATGAAGATCCAAAATGATGAAGATCGGCGATGGCGAAGCAGAGAGTAGACGAGGGAGAGAAAAAAAAAATGAGAAGGAAAGAGGAAGAAAGAAGAGAAGCCAAAGAGAGAGAGAGAAAAGAAATATATATATATATATATATATTTTTTTTAAATAGAAGGGGAGAGAGAAATTTAATAAAATAATATTTTTTTCTTTTAGATGTTATGAACAGTGCACATCTATTTATAGATGTGCACTGTAGCAATGGAGCTAAATTTTTTAGATTTAGCTCCACTGCTGCAGCAAGGTTTTTGTGTTTGTGGAGCTAAATTTTAGCATTATAGCATTATAGCTACACTGCTGCAAATGCTCTAAACATCCCTCAAAAATTCCTCCTGCCTGCCAAGATAAGAAAGTTGAAATATAAGTATTACAACTCCTTGTACATAAATTGCGTCAAGTATATCAAGAGATCCAAGGTAGAACATTCATTTGCATAAACAGCTAATTCATCTACAAGATTTTATTGCCAAAATCTAGTAGGTTTTGGCTCTCAAAAATATAAAACCAAATCGAAGCTGATTGGAATTACACAAGGAACTGACAGTGAAACTATTGATTAAATTATCAGCTAAGAATCATATGGCTTTGTTTTTGCAATAACAAGCACAATTTGGTCATATAGCATGCTTGTTATATATTTAATTAATTGCTGATACTATGATGGCAATTCCAAGAACTCAGACATGTTTGCCAATTAGTTTTACAAGTCACAATAGACTTTGTCTATGTCCAAACATAATTCACAAGAACTCATATAAGAATTCACAAAATTCAATCCAAAAAAAAAACCTATCAAAAAGTAGCACTAACAATAGCCAATAACAATATTAGCAAAAGAACTGAAAAGAAAAAAAGAAAAAAATTACTTGCACAACAACAGTAATTCAGTCCAGGAATCAACAAAAAGAAGCAAAGCCAACGGGCATGAAATAAACAAATATTTTTAGAAAGAGAGAGTGGGGAAGATTGGATGGACTTATAAAGGTGTGGGTTTGGGTTTAGCTTTTTGAATGGGCCCTTAAAGTGTAGCCCAGTAACCGTTATAGTGGGCCTAGACCTAGGACCAAGAACCAAGGACTTAGGCTTAGCGTGTGAGGAAGCAAAATAGTACTTTAGAAAGTGTAGAACGAAAGAAATCGTAATGTTTTTTTTTTTTTTTTGGATGGAAAGAAATCGTAAAGTTATCTACCTTGGACTTGGATAGACTTTTTATAGTGTTTGGCTGGCAATTATCTTTTCTAAAAGAGGAGGAAGAAAAAAACACGACAAAAAAGGATTTGTGAGAATGTGGTTAACATAATCCAAATCTTAAAATCCTTCCCCTTCCTCCTTGTTTGTTGTTCATTCTTCGTTTGGACCGGATTTTTTTTAAAACACTGTTTAGAAAATAGGATCACTCGCTCACGTAACTATTCTATTATATTCTTCGTATCATAATTTGTATTTGTTTGTTTGTTTCTTCCTCTCAGTAGTTTTTATGTTCTTTCTTTCCCCCAACTCCAACTGCGAGAAAACCCTCAATCAAATATTCTGCTGTAGCTGGCTGGCCTTAACCAAATCATTCATTCAGGTACTTCCTCTTTATTATTTTCACAAACTATCTGTTTGATTCCGATTTTGCTTTGCTGTCTCCTCTCCCTTCGTTCGTATTTTCTAATTTCTCATTCTTATTCGGCGGATCTTAGATCTTAATTTATTTTATTTGATCCTTCTTGATTATATTTCTATTTGTGTTTTGCTTTTGCAGTGAGAATTAGAAAACGGATATTCATCGAATTCCAAGTCTAATAATAAGGTATCGTTTTTTAAATTTCCTTCAAATTAAGGTAACCCCAGTCAGTCTATAGAACATGATGTGATGTCTCTACCGTTTTCAAAACCCTAATTCTTTCTATGTTCTTCTTGTTCTAGGACCTTAACATGATTGCCAACCTCATTTTAATTGAATTGAATACAATACTAAGCTTTATTATGAATTGTATTGACAGGCTTGCTTGCTTGCTTGATTCTATCTAAAAATGGGGGGGTTTGTTTATTGTTGAATCTGTCTTGTATTTGTAGATGAGATGGGCACCAATGTTGTGGAAATTTATTTTAATTTATAATTCCAATCCTAGGCTAGGACCCCATCTGAAGTGAATAATTTGGTTTATGAATTTAATGGGTTTGCTTTGTTTTATTGTTATTTGTTGTATAATTTTTGTTGCTGAGCTGAGAGGGGCATCTATGTTCAAATTTCAGTGCTTTGCTTAGGCCTTTGCTGTGCTCTGTCTGGTGGGGTTGCCTTTTCTTTTTATTGTAGAAAAAGAAAGAAAACCGTGTGTATGGGCCATGGCAAACTTTGATTCAACCAGGGTTTCTTATTCTTCACTTTCTAAGGTTGTTGAAAAGGATAATAATAATGCCCAATTCCACTATATTGATGACTACACTGACTCTCCATGGGACTCAAACTCAAAAAAGTCCTCTCCACCGGATCACGTGTTTTATGAGGATGATTTTGCTGTTGATGGAGAAGAAGGATATGATTCAAGCGATGACACTCATAATTCAGTGCAACCTTATAATAATAATAATAATAGCATGCATCATCCTGAGGTTAACTTGAAGAATGTGCTCAATGGTATATTTGCCATTGTGACTGGCCGGGGCAAACTTCCAAGTTTCATTTCAAATCAGCAGTCGCTACTCCCTACTTCAAATGTTTCATTTCTTGGGTCTGCAAAGGATGGTGATTCCTTGTTGAACTCCTCCGTTTACATACCTAGTGCCCCACCACTCCTTGAGCCCAGTGGATCAAGTGGGGTTAATTATAGTGTTTACAAGGATGTATTGGAGGCTGAACCTCCTGACTGGCTGCCGGATAGTTCTACTACAGTTTGCATGCAGTGCACTGCTCCTTTCACTGCACTTACTCGTGGCAGACATCATTGTCGGTTTTGTGGAGGAGTTTTCTGCAAAGTATGTACCAAGGGGAGGTGTTTGTTACCTGTTAAGTTCAGGGAGAGGGATCCCCAGAGGGTCTGTGATGCTTGCTATGATAGGCTTGATCCATTACAGGGTGTTCTTATTAACAGCATCAGCAATGCCGTGCAAGTAGCAAAGCATGATGTGATAGATTGGACTTGCACAAGAGGATGGTTGAATCTTCCACTTGGTTTGTCTATGGAACATGAGATATACAAGGCCTCCAATACTTTGAGAAGCTATTGCCAGGTTTGATTTTCATTTGCATCTCAGCTTAATTTTACATGTCAACTTGTTTTATCTTTGTAAAACTAACATCTCTTTCCTGCTTTGTAATGTCAAAGAGATAGGATTGTAAAATTCTAATGGGTAGTTCTTGCTAGGTCATAGATTCTATTTTGGAGCTTTGTTTCTATGTTTACTCTTTGCTTCTTTTCACCTACTTGTCAACCGGACTATAATGGTATTTTAGAAATTCATACTTTGCATCAACATTCTAAATATGCAGTCCTTTGTAAAGCGGTTTTCCTTCTCTTCTTTTCTTTTTTTTCTTTTTTTCTCATTTTTTTTTCCTGACTTTATAGTTTTGATTGGAATTGACAGGTTGCTAGGTTGAATCCTGACAAGTCAATACCCTTAGCAATTTTGAAAGGAGCAAAAGGCCTGGCAATTTTAACTGTAGCTAAAGCTGGTGTTCTACTTTCTTACAAACTTGGCACAGGCTTGGTCATTTCTCGAAGGTCAGATGGATCATGGTCTGCCCCATCGGCCATATTCTCTGTTGGTTTAGGATGGGGTGCTCAGGTAACAACAAAATTGTCATGTTACTTCTAGTGTTCATTTCTTTTTGTTATTATTACTACTTTAATGTCTGTAAGTGTCAATCTTAGGTAGAAGGCCTGAAAATATAAAAAAATCTAGGATATGCACAAGTTTGGCAAGAGTTCCTTTTAACTATTTGTGAAATTCTAATTGTTTATCAAGACTTCCTCAATTTATGTTACAGCTAATAATTGTACTTATTATGTGTTCCCAGATTGGAGGAGAGCTCATGGACTTCATAATTGTGCTTCATGATTCAAAAGCTGTGAAGACATTTTGTAGTCGCATGCATTTTTCTCTTGGTGCTGGTTGTAGTGCTGCAGCTGGACCTGTAGGGAGAGTGCTGGAAGCAGATCTTCGTGCTGGAGATAGAGGTTCTGGAATGTGCTATACATACAGTTGTAGCAAAGGTATTGTGTCATGATTTAAGCTTTGTGTGTGTCTGTAACTTTTGGTTATATGAATAATTAGAATCATACATGTATTTAACGTGCTATTGTGTATGATGGCTTAACATGAAAAGAAAAAATGAAGATCTTCAGAGGTTGTGTATGATGGCTTAACATAAAAAGAAAAAATGAAGATCTTTAGAGGTTACAAACTGCGAACCTTTTATTATAGTATCATTGGCCATGATCTCAATGTTCCTGAAATTTTTTTTTTTTTTTGATAAACGAAAAATTTTATTAGAAAAAAGCAAACTTAGAGAGAAGTACAATCAATTCAAAATACAATGATCAAACAAGTGTAAGAGAGAAAAACAAGGGGGAGAGTGAAAAGCAGGACTGAATGTTCCTAAAATCTTGTTCAAATCTTTGGAATCTTCTGACAGTTGACATCCAAATGGCTTTCTTTGGGCTATTGAAAGCAAGCCTTAGGCTTCTTTTGTTCAATCATTTTCTGCTATTTGTTGATTTAGCAATCTCTTGTAAAGGGAGAAAAATTGTGGGAACATTGGAACTTGCTTCCTCACATGGTTCCTGTTTATGGCTTCATATCAATTAGTGACTTTACTAAACCTTAATCCAGTTGATTAAGGTTGGGCATTGGCTCCATGAATTGTTGGACATAAAACTAAAGGAAATTGTTGTGAAAAATATCTTAAGTGGATGCTAGCACATTAGTCAATACTAATCTACCTGTATTCCAGTGATTTATGGTAGAATTACAACAGTTAGGTGTCCACATGTTTCTGTGCTGGCATTTGGTAGTGGGGTGGGTGGGGGAAGGCATGGTTCTGTTAGGACAGTTTCTTTCAAGTGAGGGAGGCAAGATATATATCATATTTCTAATTTCAATAGATTGTGGGTTATCTTGTATTCTCCTATGCGACCATAACAACATTACTTAATTTATTCTTGTTGTTTTCATGTTTGCTTTACATCTTTGATTCTTTTAAGATTAAATCTTCTTGATTGTTTTAATAGTAGTCAACATCTTAAAGTTTTGAAGTAAATTGGAAGCGTAAGGATTTTTTAAAGATGAGAGCCTAAAATAAATGCAAATGGTGAAGAGACTAGAGGAAGATACCAAAATCTTTACTTTTAGAGATCAGCCTAAAACAAATAAATATTCATTTTTGCAAGGTAGTGCTACTCAAGGATGTTGTTTTCTGTACTTTTCCCCATTCTAGTATGATTTGTGCATTTTAAAGTAATTTTGCGATAGCCTGAAAGTTGATAACTGCTGACACTTGCAAATTATGGCAGGCGCATTTGTGGGAGTGTCATTGGAAGGGAATGTTGTTGCAACAAGGATGGATACCAATTTACGTTTTTATGGTGATCCTTATCTCACCACATCAGACATTCTTCTTGGGATGGTGAGCAGACCAAAGGCTGCTGAGCCCTTGTATGCCGCACTTGAAGACCTATTCTCCAGTCTACGGTGATAATTCCAGTTGTCTGCAATTTGGCATCTTTCTGATGCATGTGAAGCATCCCCATGACCATTGGTGTAGATCACTTTTCAGACGTGTCTGGATTCTGATACAGATTCCTCATTTTAGATTTATAACTGTAAAAAAGTTATTTCGGATTGTTTCGTCTTCTATCTGTGTAAAGGGATATACTTAATGCCACAGGAAACTTAGTCTATTGTTTCTTTCTTAATCCTATACATCTGTGATTGTCAAACCGATTAAGTATAATATGATGTAAATATACTAAGATTCATTGGGACTACTACATGTATATATGCAACAGAATAATAAAAATTAAATTTAGTTGGCATGAATCAAATATTACTTAGTACTTATCAAATGGTTTGTCTGGTGTATTTGGATGAGTTCATTTTCATTTGTCTGTTTTGTTTAAAAAATAATTTGTGTAAAAGTAGAGCTGTCTACTAATGACATAAAAGAAGTGTGGAGATGCTTAGGGGTGTTTGGTTTGAGCATTGCTCAAAACTCAGTTTTTCAAATTCAATACCTAACACTCAAAACTCTAACCCATATTTCATTTCTTATTTTCTATTTATCTCGACTTACCTAACTGTTTGGCTCAAATATTTGCTTTAGTTTTAAGCTTAAGAAGTCACCTTTAAGTTAAAAAAAGGTCTCACACGAATAGGGGTTTTTTCTTTTTTTTTTCTTTTTTTTTTTTTTTTTTTTTTTTGGGGGGGGTGGGGGGTTAACAAATGGAGATTTTCTAATAGCTTAATTTGCATTTCAAAAAATATTACGTTTTATTCCACAATTTGTTTTATTTACACGAATATTACGTTTTATTTACTTAACGGGGGTCTTAAAACCCTTTTATAAAATTGGGACAAATGGGGGGTCTAAGGCCTAAGCTTAAGTGGCTTAGGCCTTGAGTCACCCGTCCACTTCATAAGTATCTAGCCTCGAGCTTAAATTTATTATTCGTGATGAATGATGTTTGAGTTGATGCATTCTAAATGTTATACACATTACATTCTTAAATTTTATAATTGGTAATTTTGTAGGGAATAAATCCACCGACTTTGTCATTGGATCCTATCCATTTGACATCAATGTTACCATAATACAGTTCTTTTCATCTTTTGGAGTGTGTGAATTTCAGTGAAATATGTTTGGCTGTTTCACATTTTTTTTAATGTATAATTTTGGCTCTGTCACCTTTGATATAATCTCCTATGATCTGTGTAATACGAGCCACATTATCTTTTTATAATATTGTTCAGCTATCTTTGTTTTTTTTTTTTTTTTTTTTTGAGTAAATTGTTTAGTTATCTTTGATTTAGGATAAATCATACTTTTCTTGTATATATGAAAATGAGAGATGCTACATCTACAACATTTTTACAATAAATCATAGGTGGTTAGTTGTTATTGATTTAAATTTCAAACTAACACTAAAATTACTTTTTTGCCCCAACAATAACAACTTGTCATTTAGGATTTTTTGTAAAAATGTTGTAGACATATCATTTCTCTATGGGAATACTAATCCTAGCCAAATGCATTCCTAAGTCCCAACTTATTTCATTAATTGCAAAAATATTGACGCGATAATGTCGCAGAAGATTAAAGAAAGCATACACGATGCTCTCTTGATAGGACAGAAACTAAACTATTAGTTCCTAGTAGTAAACTACCAGAGAAATAATTTGACAAAGTCTGTGTTTATTGATAATAGTCTGATTTGCCTCTAACAGTTACAAAACATATAAATATTGGGGAAAAAACAAAACGTTTAAAACCCTAATTTGCAATAATTATGCAATTAGGTGACAAAATACCAAAATTTACTAGAAATGGCAAAATTGAGTTAAATGCATAATTATAAACTATTGACCTTAAGGATGTCCTAATGCAGACGAGACATTATTCTGACTTTTAAACTAAAAGTTATTAATGAAAAACAAATATTACTATAAATAGCAAAAACATTGTTTTTGGAGCCTTAATGAAGGAATTCGCCTAAATTTTGGCAACGATCATGGCGTCATGAATTTGGATTAGAACGTTGTTTCCCTTCAATCTACTAATTTTCATGCAATTTCGACACTGTCACCTTGATGACCTCTATTGGCACTCTCCTTTGATCTTACGTTGTAACTTCTTGTATCCTTGCTGCTCCAAGAAGACATGTGCTGTTTATTCTACATCAAGCGATTTGAAGAAGTAACAAATATTGTTTGTAACACTCACAGCAGTGGAGCTAAATAGCTATATAGCTATTTTAGCTCCACCAAAACACAAAAAACCACCATCCAACAATAGAGATATAGCTATTTTTTTTAGCTTCATTACTACAGTGCACATCTATAGATAGATGTGCATTATAACTGAGAGCTAAAAAAATTAATTTATTAAATTTCTCTCTCCTCTTTCATTTAAAAAATATTTTCTCTTTCTTTCTTTTTCTCTCTCTGGCTTCTCTTCTTTCTTCCTTTTTCCTTCTCATTTTTTTTTCCTCTCCCTCATCTACTCTTTGCTTCGCCGATCTATTCTGGGTTCATCTTCATTGCCGTCCCACATCGTCGTCCCACGCCGTCAACCCATCTCGCCTAGTCCTCCATCTCACCGCCGATCCAAGCTCCATTGCCGACCTAAGCTTCATCGTCGATCCAAGCTTCACCGTCACCGCCTTCATTGAACTCAAGAGCGCCACGGATTTCGTGGTTAGATTTTGTGGCTGTGGCTGGATTTCGTGGTGGCGGTTTGGCTGGATTTCATGGTGGCTATGGGCGGTTATTCTTGGTTGGCCATGGTGGTGGATCGGTTTGTGGTGTTTTTATTGTAGTGAGATGGATTATTTGATTGCAATAGATATATTATTTTATTATGTTAAAAGTTAAAATTATTTTATTGTGATGTTTATATTATTTTATTGTATTGAAAGCTAAAATAAATCCACTGCTGCAGCATATGTGTAAGTAAAATAAATAAAGTAATTTTTGATGGAGCTAAATAGCTAAATTTTTAGCTCCACTGCTGTGGATGCTCTAATCGACTTATAATATGGATGAAAAGGACAATTTTTTTTTTTTTTTTGAGAAAGTGATGAAAAGGATAATTTGTGATCCCATATCCAACAAATTGTTGATTCATCTACTTGTACAAACTAATCAATTATCAAAGTTTTTTTTTTTTTTTTTTTTAACAAATTTGCCAAATAAATGGATGATAAAAGGGCTTAAAGGTTTTTAAGCTTCCCAAAACGTGGAGGCTTTTATTATTTTAAAACTTGGAACCTGTCTTTTGCAAAATTTATAGCTTGACATAAAGGAGTTCTCTTTAGAGCATCCACAGCAGTGGATCTAAAATTTTAGCTATTTAGCTACACAAAAAGTCACTTTATCTATTTTATCTACACACATGCTACAGCATTGAATCTATTTTAACTTTTAACACAATAAAATAATATAAACACTATAATAAAATAATATTTCATTCAACCACCGACACACAGCCACAACCACCATCAAACCCATAAAAATCACTACACAACCACAACCTCGTCGTGCCCATCAAAACCAGTGAAGAAGAACAAAACAAAAACGCAAAAAAATCAACACAGCCAAACCGAAACCCCTACCCGATACCTTGTCCGTTTCGGTACCGATCGACGAGACCTGCGCCAAGGGGCATGGTTTCACGGTCTTCACCGACGAATCGAGCCCTAACTGATACTGATCGCTTGATTTCGCCGCCAACGGCTTGGCTTGGTCCTTTTCGATCAAAATGGAATGAGTGTAAAGCGAAATGGAAGGGTTTGTGGCAACTGGGCTTGTGAGATCGGTGATGGAGAAAAGGGTCTGTGGCGGTTGGGCTTGTGAGATTGGCGATGCAGAGAAGGGTCTGTGGAGGAAGAAAGAAGAGATGGAGAGGCAGTGAGGAGAGACATGAAGAATGAAATGTAGAAAGAATAAAAAATAAAAAAGTAATGTGAACGTAAAATAAAAAAAATATTTTTTTTTAGCTCTCATGAAGAGTGCACATCTATAAATAGATGTGCACTGTAGCAATAGAACTAAAATTTTTAGATTTAGCTCCACTACTGCAACAAGCTTTTGGTATTTGAAGAGCTAAAATATAGCAATATAGGAACACTAGTATGAGTGCTGCGTGTCATTGTTTATATTAAAAGGTTTTTTAAATTTGGGTTAATTTATCGATTAAAATTGATATGCACCTAACACCTTTCACTTTCTGATGACCAAATTGACATTTGAGTACTTTCTCAAAAAAAAAAAAAAAAAAAAATTTGACATTTGACTACTGAGTGGTGATACAAAGAGAGAAAATAAATGAATAAAAAAAACTAATCAATTCAATAAAAAAATCTGAGCAACAAAAAATAGGAGTCCATTTAAAATTGAGAAAATATAATTAAAAAAAAAACACAAGCCACACCAACACAACTCACGTCAGAAAACCTGCGCTTCCACTCTGTCTCTTGCCTTCCCTTTGCATACTCTCAGCTGAATACTCAAAAGCTTTTTGCCTATTTCTCTCAGGTACATGTACATAGTTTTAATGTTCATTTTCAATTTGGTTTTTTGCTTTCAATATTTCGCTTTCCCAGTTGTTTTATTCAACTTATGCCATTGAGTCATCATAATTCTATGAAAATCATAAGAACTTTCATCTCTTTTTTTTTTTCATTTGGGTGGTGTAAATTTTTCTTTTGTGGGTACTTAAGATTCATTTCCTGTATATAGTTTTTGAATATTTCCAATTTCCCATGTGATTACAATAGTTATCCCTCTGTTCTGTTTAATGGGTTTTTCTTTCTTACGTTTTTCTTGCGAACTATTTGGTGCTTTTTGTGGAAAAGTACAAAATTTGGATTGATTTGATCAAACAAAATATGGGTTCTTTGTAATTCAGTTTAAATGTCAGGAGGGTATGTGTCCAGCTTTTAGTTGATTTATTTTTCCATATTCTTATTTCTAGGAGCTAAATTTGAGATCTTTTATAGAAGTGAGTTCATGAGTCTTCATATGATATGTTAATCCCCTCTGCTTGAAATGAAAAGAAACCAATAACTTGACAATTGGAGATTAAATAAAAAGATTTTAATAGTGCAGTATTTGATGTCTTGCAAATGAAAAGCTTGAAACATAATCTTTAGTTGGGAATTGATTTCTTTGTCTTTTCTTTTTCTTTTTCTTTTTTTGGGGGGGGGGGGGTTGTTGGAGCCATCTCTGGGGTCCTTTTACCCAATCATTTCAGATTCAGAATTTCAGATTAATGCTTTGTACTGACAGCAGCTTGAAATGTCATTTCATGATACAATTGGGGCCTTATGACTTTCAAAAGGAAATTTAAATATATAGTCATTTTTGTGGAACTCCAAAAAACCCATGATTTTTTTTCCTTCCTTTTCTTATTAGTCATTTTCATGGAAATTTTATCCCCATTTTGGTAAACATGGAAACTCTACTTTCTTACTTAAAAAAGAAAAAATAATTATCTTAAACTTCTTATTTCACATTATTTATAACGGCCTATTTGGATAGCAATGTTTTTCCCTTTTTTTTCTCAATCTGAACTTGCAGTAAAAACTTTTCGAGTGGCACATTAATTCTTTTGTATATATATACTTTTTGACTTTGGCTCATGTTTTGCAGAATTCTAATGACAGATAACATAGACGATGACACTATAACATTAGTTGATAATTCAGTTGAAAAGCTTCCTGATCATCTCCTGATAGAAATTTTCATTCGAGTTCCTATCTCAGATTGGGCACAAATATCTTGTGTGAAAAAGCAATGGGCTAATCTGTTTCGTGGAGAATGCTTGTGGCAAGCTGCTCTAATCAAGACTTATCCATTGGCTGGCCAAGCTAAAAGGTGGCCTGGACCTATCCCTCGAGGGTTGAGCAGAAGGTAAAGTTGAGTCGCTTGTTAGTGTTCTTCATATGACAAATCATTTCTCAGAAATTCTTGTTGCAATATTTAGTTTTTATTTTAATGGCTTGGAGAAAGACTAAAATTGATAGAATATGGATTGCCTTCTCGGGAACATGAGCTTCCAATATTCTAACATGCAGCTAGGAATTATTTTGGGTGATGGTTTAGGGCCTTTAGGCTTAGCTTGATTATCTTAATGTATTTGATAGAGCATGATTGGTTAAATTTTGATTATCTGTAGATATAAAAATGAAGATGCAGTGTCGTAACAGTAATGGATATATTGTGTGTATCTTGGATTTTCCTTTTCTTCCAAAACTAAAGTTTGGCTCTCTCTCCTTGGACCCCATTTGTTTCTGTGAAAGGTCATTTAAGGAAGTGATGGTTAATTGCCACCCTTCTGAATAAGTAGTGTTCGTCAATTTCAAACTTATGCAAGATATACATTAGGGTGGATCAGCTTGTAACGCCTGTCACCTTGTCACATTATTATCAATGTCAACTAACATTTGTTATGTCAATGTATAACCTTGGCCTCTCTTTGGAGAATTATTCTACCTTTGACACTGATTATAATTTTTGTTTTTTTTTTTTTAAATTGGTAAGAATAATTTTATTTAAAAGAGATTACTTCATGAATAATGACACGAAGTAGCCTAAAGAATTACAAATGGAAAAAAATATCTACATATGAATTGACTGTGAAATATTTTGAACAGAAGTACTATCTGTAACCCCCGAAGCAAAGCACCACTCATAATGAAAACTAATGAAAGATGCTAAAGAAATAGACTAACAGAGAATGAAAAATATCTACATTCTCTCTTATATTTGTTTCAATAACAGGACATAGTTGCTTTCAGGCACCAAAATTTTATTATTATAAGCTTTACTAGTATTATAACAGCCTCACTAAATTTCTTCAGGAGATTCACAGCTTTATACATTAGTAAACACAGCTTTGCTCTTGATGGTGACATAGATGAGCTTGTTGGACACACTTATTTGTTTTTGAAAGAGCAACTTGAACTTTCCTCAATGGCACCTCCGTCGGCAATCCTTCATGGAACCATAATTGGTGTGTCTTCTATCTTTATTTATGAGTTGAGCTAAGTGTCAATTCCTTTCTTGGATTTCATCAGTTGTAGGTCAGATAAAACATCTTATAAGCCGGCACTACTTGTTCCTTATGGTTGCATGTCAACATTTTTTGTTCAATGTGATTTTGAAGGTCCTTGCTTCTGCCTTCCACTCATTTGCCGTGATGTACTTGTATTGTCAATGTCCAAATTTATGAAGTTTATTGCTTTGTATCTCCGTCTCTTATCAAGCCCATCATCCTTGAATGTTCCATGTAGTGATAATGTCTGTTTTAACAAAGACAATTTGGACCAAATCTGTAAGTGACATCCAGTCATCACTCATCAACAAGCCTTTACTAGGCTTCATGTAACTTGTCATCTCAAGCCATTGCATCAGTGACTTAACAGTCATTAGTTTCTCAGTGGGGTGCCCAGAACCCTGAGTGCTCAATATGCACTGACTGGATCTCATTGTGTTTTGGCAGATCAATTTATTGCTTGTGGGAAATCAAATGACAGGGCCCATGAGCTTGCTTCGCAAATCTGGCTTGCTGTTCTTGACAGTTTGGATGAAAACGAGAACACATTTTGCTTGCTTAAAAGTTTTGCACAAGAGGATGATGTAAGCTATACCTTTCAGAAATTTGTTTGTCTTTCTGTCACATACTAGTAGCTACAAAACCATTCTAGAGATACTAAGATTTCTTGAGTAGAATAATGAAACACTGTACATATATATATGTGGAGAGAGAGAGAAGGTGATGGACAAATTGTGCTGCAAAGATAAATATGTGCACATTGTTGTTGCTAGTTGCTACAATCACAATAATTTAATGTGTCCCACGTATTTTCTTTCTGTAACTATTAAATCCATATAGATGTTGATTACCCTGCCTCTATCACTTGCAGGTTTTTCTCCCATACCCTTACTCAAGATCAACCAAAGTCCAATGGAGGGTGTTTGAAAAGCTCTTCACCGATTTCCGAGACTGCTTTAGTCATGTAGATTACTATGATGTATTGGCATGTGCCAAGAACAAGTTTCAGCCTATACCATCTGCTTGGTTAGGTTACTAGCCCACTTCAAGTGCATATTCCTGGATCACGCACATAATTGTACGTATGAATGTAACTCTTGCTTATCCCTATACAATGAATGTATAGAGAAAAGAGAAACTGTATATCGGTTGCAGTTGCTACTTTTTTTGGTTAACAGACTCGAAATGTATTAAACACAAACAAGTTTAGCCTATCAAAGGATATTAAATTCTCCGAGTGTGGTGGGTTATCATAAACAACAAAATTACAAGATTGTTGAGCCCCTATTTTAGCTAAAGCATTTGCACATTAGTTAGTTTTGTGGAACACGTTCAACAATCTTGTTCGACAAGTTCCTCAATAGGCTTCTGTGATAAAGAGAGTAGGTGCCATCAGTTGTAGTTGCTACTTCAGTGTCTTCCTAAGATAGATATCGATCATGTTAAGTTTTTTTGTACGGAAAATATTCAAAGGTCTAAGGTTATAACCATCTTTTGGTTACTTGCAAGTTGCAACTGTAAAATATATATATATATATATATATATATGTTTTGTTAAGAATCCTATAGTTCAACTAACATCTCCTAGTGTTATTAATAGAGACGTTCAGAGTTCAAATCTATCTTCCCTCATTGTAACAATCAAATTATCAAAAAAAAAATATATATATATATATATATATATTAACCCTTTTAGCAACTATCAACAATTGTGGGATGATCAATATATAACGCTTTTTCCTCCTCTTTTTGGATGAATAAAGCAGGTATAATATGTTGTTAGTAAGCTAGTATGATTCCAATTAGGATATTTATCCCATAGTAGTTTTCTATGGACGCAGTTTCTACTAAAATAAATCAAGGTAAAAATATGGCAGGCATTAGAATTTTCTTCCACCTGGGGTCTGAAGCAATTGTCTAAGTTGGCTAAAATTTAGAGCCGGTTCTGGAGACACAGATGATATAAAGAACCGTAATCCAAAGTCAGGCAGGGTGGAACATGTGTATGCATGTGCATGAGTATTAGGTAGGGTGTAGGATGGGAGCAAATTTTATAAATTGATTGTGGGAAATTTCAACTAAGGGCGAGGCAATACGGGTAAGTTGAGAGATTTTAAGATGGAAACGTGGATGAATGTTTTAGAATCTAAATTTTTTAGGTTAAGAACATTTATAATAGAGTACATGAAAAAAACCTAATGTAGGTTTAGTACAAGGAAAAAGAAAGATAGAAATGTTTTAAAACTTGATTAGGAGAATTCAACGAATTAATGTTTTCGATATCTTGGATCAATAATCCATAAGGATTGAGGGATTAAAAATTGTATAAATCATACGATAAGAGCATGGTGGATATAGTGAAAAAGTGCATTAGGAGCATTATGTGATCATAAAATACTTTTTAAGCTAGAGAATTTTTTTATGTGATTGCTATAAGACTAGCTATGCTATATGATACAAAATGTTGGACTATTAGGTTTTTTCTATTTATTTATTTTTATTTATTTGAGAAGATGAGCTATTAAATAGTTATGTCCATAAAATGAATGTAATTGAAATAAGAATATTAAATTTGATAACTGGAAGTACCAATATATATATATATATATATTGTAGTGGGTTCAAATCTCGTTCGGTTGACTTTCCTACAATAAATTTATTAATTGAAGAAGTGTCTACTGAAGCTCAACACATCATGAGTCGTGGGGGGGTGTCCTTAGGGGAAGGTGCTTGAAAGGGTCAAAGATAGTGTACCTAAGAGGATCAAAGAGTGTGTACTTGAGAGCATCAAAGGTAGTCCTTGGGAAAATGTCATCGGGCAAAGGGAGTTCTTAGGCAAATCTTTGCAGCAAAGTCAGAGAGTGTGTTTGAGAAGGTTAGAAAAAGTACTCTAAAAGGTCTACTCAACCAAATGAAGTCCTTCGGCTAGTCTCCTCAGCCAAGTCAGGGAGTGTGTATCTAAGAAAGTCAAAGGGAGTACTTAAGAAGGTCTCCTTAATCAAAGGGAGTCATCGGGTTAGTCTCCACAGCAAAGTCAGAGAGAGTGTGTACTTGAGAGGATTAGAAAGAGTACTCCAGAATGTCTCCTCGGCCAAAGAGAGTCCTTAGGCTAGTCTCTTTGGCCAAGTTAGAGAGTGTGTCTGAGAGGGTTAGAGAGAGTACCCCTGAAGGTCTCCTCGGCCAAATGGAATCTTCGGGATAGTTTCCTTGGCCAAGTTAGAGAGTATATATCTCACAGGGTTAAAGAGAATATTCCGGAAGATCACCTTGGGCAAGTCAAAGATAGTTCCTAAGAGGATTAGAGTCCTAGTAGAATGAGAGAGAGAGAGAAAGAGAGAGAGAGAGAGAGAGAGAGAGAGAACCCCCCCCCCCCTTTTTTTGGAAAATGGGTCTTCCTTTTTATAGAGAGATGTGTGACCATAGGAGTCCAAAGGAATATGTGGTCATGGGTGAGTAGAGAATTTGTGGTTGTAGGAGCTCAAGGGAATATGTTGTGGTGGGTGAATATAGAATATGTGATTATAATTGTTTTTTTTTTTTTTTTTTTAATAGTGAGACCCCCACATAATTGACTTGTCATGTGCAAATAAAAGTAATCAATGTACTAGTGAGGAAGTGTGATTTGATTCAAGTCACAAAGATGAAAGGGAAATAAGAATATTTAAAATAACACTAGTACAATAAAAATTATGAACAATATAACTAATTAAATAGCAAAATGTATAATTTTAGATAAGATATAATGGCATAAATGAATACATTAAAGTAACCTTGATAAGTTTGCGGATCATTCGTATAGATGGTTTCAAATTTTGGGACTAAAGGTTTGTTATTGTGGTTGGATGAAATTTGAGGGACATAATGGAACTGGAAGAACTTCTAATACAATTGAATTGTGATGAACTCCTAATAGAGTCAATCATTTGCTAAAAGAGATGGTCTTAGACCAACCTAGGTCACCTGAAGGCGAGTGGCCAAAAAGGCTATGATGATTAAGTCAAAAAACTAGTAGAGAAGATGAAAAATGGAAGACTTCCAATTCATAGAGCTTCTTAGGCCTATTTCAATAGTGGGGGAATATTTATAGAGTATAGAGAGATATTTTTGGCATTGATTTGACCTAAATCCTGGCAATAGACATGTCAATTGATTGTTCTGTCAAGCCAATAAAATGAATGTATATCAAGAGGAAGTATACCCTGTTTCAGGTGTATACTTCCTCCCACTCACAGCTAGGTAAGTCCCACTAACTATGAGTGAGAGAAAACATGCACTTGAAACAAAGTGTATTTTCTTGTGTATCTAAATAATAGACCTAATATGCAGAAGAACGGGACATGTACATAACATTAAATGTGATAACTAGAGTTCAAATGCTAAGATAAGCCATGATCCTTGGAGAATTTGTATTTTATTTTAGGGCTGTGGAGCCCATTGTTATAATTACTTTTGTGGGGAGGACAGGTCACCCAAGCTAATAGCTATGAGCCTTGCCTTCCTTATAATTATCCTATTTGTTCTATTAAATGATGGTGAATATGTTGCTCCGTAATTGTTAAGACTTTACTTGTCAAACAAACTAAAAGGCTACCAATAATAATTATAATTGACACTTGCAAGTTCATTACAGATACTCAAAAATAGAAATGGATAGTATAAAACCATTTTCACAAATCCATTGTAGTGTAGTTGGTTAGGAATAAGATAGCTCATACTCATATTCTTCGTCATGAAATGAAACTATCACGCGGAGCACAAGCCCAAGATTAATTCCATCATGTGTTCCAAGCCCGTAGGAAATTAAAACTAAACGGAAAAGTGTAGTAGTGGCTTTAGATAGAGATAGAAGACGTACAAAAAAATATTTTTTCCTCACAAAGGAGACTTGTGAGCTGTCGTTGGATAAATATAAACTAACCCAAAATCTTAAAAGTGTTGTGCTGTGTTGTGAAGAAGCTGGGAAATCTATTGAGCCTAATTAGAAGAGGATAATTAAACTGGTCAAGCTTGGGTATTAAGGAATGTGTGCTATAGCTTATTGCATTACTTTTACTAATGTGGACTTGTAATATGATGGTTAAATTAATGAAGTTGTTGTAGTATTTGGGAATGGCTTACCAAATATTCTACTGTATTTTTTTATTAAAAAAAAGAGGAAAAAGTCTTATGTAAATGGTGTGTATTGTCTTAAGAGAGACTACCTCAACTTGGTTTGTAGAATATGGCTTGAATTAAGAGTTCAACTCCTTGTTGGATTTGGATAAGAAAGAAATTTTATTCCTTTTAGGTTACAGTTGGTTTTAGATATGCTAGCCAACTCAAGTCTTCTATATAAACATAGTGTTGCTATGATAAAGAGTGTGTTAGATAAAAAGGTTTTCTCTTGTTTTGGTTATTTGATATTTGTGAATTGCGATTTGGAATAGTGAGAGAGGTTTGTTGTCGCCTAGTTTTGATTTTGTGATTTGGTGATTTGCTCTGTCTTGGTTTGTTGCAACTTTTGGAATTGATTTATGGCTCTCTTTTTAGTTTGCACGCAATTCATATTTAGTATTTGTGAACCTTTGATTCTTTGGTTTTGTATTTGTGAGAGAGAACTATTTAGGTGTATTTGGGATTTGAGTTTATGAGAATGCCTCAATACCAGTTTGTATTATTCCAAATTTGTTATAGTGAAATTTGTTCATTGTTGCCCATTGATGTAGGCTATTGCTAAACCATATAAGGTATTTTGTGTCTATTTTCTTTTAGATTAATTTTCTTTGTTCCTACTATTTGTTTGGAGATCTTTCTTAGGTCTAAAATATTTTCACAATTAATCTTGATAAATTTGAGATTCCGCTATTTTACAACATGGTTACCCATAATTTTTTTGGAAAAGGATAGATAAATAATAAATAGGGTTTTCTTGTCATCTTTTGAATTACAATAAGGTGATATCTCTCTTTTATCATTTTCATCTTTTCCCTCTTATACAGAGGTAAATTAAATTCTTATGCATTGAAATGAATAAGTTATGTTTTTATATATATACTAGCCTCATCACACATATTTTGTGTGTCCGATGATGCTTTTTTTGTTTAGTGTCATAATTTTCTTTTTCTTTTTGAAATTTTGGAAAAAATTGTTTTGAAAACATGAATTAATAAGAAAATATCTTATTTTATATGCATTTTAAGTAGAGTTGGAAAATTATTTTTACTGAGTTGTCCTTAAATTTTTTTCCTGTTAAACCTAAAGGTTTATGAGTATTTCTAAATCACATAAAAATCTAAACCAAAAAAAGGAGAATCCTCTTACAAATATAGATGGTATGGATAAAAAAAGAAACAAGAAAAAAAAGAGGCAAAGTACAAATTAAGCACAGCAGAAAATGATCTAAATTCATTCGAAAACAAGTTGGGCAATGGCAAATTGCAATGGGGATGAATTTGATTGGGTTGGAGGAGATAGAGGAAGGGCAGAAGCGTCATTTGGTGGGATCCGTACACAAATCAAAAGTCCTTTATTAGCGCGGCTTTTTTGAGACGTTATAACAAAATAATAATAAAATAAGAAGAAATGATAGTGTATTAAGTAGAGTAGTGTAGTGTAGTGGATCTTTTCTTTTTTTTTTTCTTTTCTGACAATATTCTCTTTCTCTGTACGAGGACTCTGTCTCAGTTCTGTCCACTGTTCTGTTTTCTTTGGGTTATGTGTTTTCAATCTCACTCCACTCCATTTTACCATAATAATAATAATAATAATAAATCCAACCTCTTTAATTTTTATTACTATCTTCTTAATTACTACTTAACTCAATTACTTACACTTCTTCTATTACTATAAAAACCAAGTTTTTTTATTGGAAATGCAAATCAACTCAATTTATTGCTCACTGTCACAACACATTACAACACCTCCACATTCACTGTGTTCTCTCTTCACTCACTCATCACTCTTCTTCTTCTTCTAGGGTTTCTCTTTCAAGCCCTTCTTCACTTCTCTCTTCTCACAAAATGGGTTTTACTTATTTTGTGAGAGGCATTGAGGCTTCTTCTTGTGGTTTTTGCTTTTCTGTGTAATGCTGCCCAAAGATGTGCCTTTTCAGCACTCAACAGTGAAGAAGTTGGGAAATCTTGTTTATGATCCTTGTCAATGACGATCATTGTAGAGGTTTGTTGCGTACTGTTGCTCACAAAAAGTGTTCCCCTTTAAGCAATAAAATGCTGGAGGGATCTGCAAACCTTTGACAAGTCATTTGGGTTATGGTCTCTGTAAGTGCACCCACATTGTTCACCAAAAGGTAAATGCTTCATCTATTCTGTGTCTTTCAAGCATTTAATGGATTGAGTACTTAGTATTTTCTGTAACCAATTGTGCTCTAGTTCAGTTTTGTGACCCATAAAAATCTACTTGTATTTTGAGGTTGCATCACAATTGGGAAAGTTGCCTTCTTTCTTAAAATAATTTATTTTGAATCTGATGTCAGCTTCAAAGTAAGTGTACTTTTGATTTTTTGGTATTTGATCACTGACTCCTTGTTAAGAGGAATTTGGATTTGAAAGGCTTCTTGCTTATCAGATTCTGGATTTTCCATTTTAAAAAAAAAAAACTTGGGGATTTGTTTGTTTATGATTTAATTAGGCAGATTTTTCACTGTAGGGTATCACATTTGGTCTATTAGCTGTTAGGCATAAACAGGAGGTTTTATTCCTAGAATAAGAAAATTGTTTTGTGTCTACAAAGTTGCTTTTGAGTACTAGTATGATTTTGGGGGATTTGAATTGTGATTTTGAAGAAAGAATCTTATTGATACTCTTGGCAACAGAAAAGCTTATTAGTGAAGAACGGTAGCTGAACATGGATTTCTTTAAAGTCAAAAAATTCAGAAAAGCTCACAAACCTGTCCCAGAAAAAGATTTAGAGGATAAGCCAGTGCCAGAGTCTGAAGAACCAAAGAATGACAATGCTGGTGATGATTTGAATAAATCAGCTAATGCTGATCCTGTTGCTGAAGCTGAGGACGATGATGATGATTTTATCACAAATGAGGTGAAGAGGAGGTTAAAAGAACTGAGAAGAAATAGTTTCATGGTGTTGATTCCAGAAGAAGAGTCATGTGCAGAAGAGGAAGAGGATGAGGAGGAGGAAGGTGAGACAAGCTCTAGTGAATGGAGGGATGTTGAGGCAGAAGCTCGGCAGTGGTGGTGTGGGTTTGATGCTGTGTATGACAAGTACTGTGATCGGATGTTGTTCTTTGATCGGATGAGCAGGCAGCAGCTCAATGAAGTTAGTAAAGGTAGCTTGCTTTGATAGATGATGTCTTTGAAGACATCAAGTCTTTAACAAGTGGTATTTCTTGTTTCAAAAGTGACTAACTTATTTGTATTTTCTAATTAGCAAAATATATACTTTTCTTACATGTGCTATCTGTGAGTTTTAAATATTTAATGCCCAGTGAAATAATAATAATATTATTCAAAGAATTGATCAAACTTAGCTGACTAGACAAGCTTCAGAATACTAGAGACTTGATCGATTTGAGCTCCCATGAGTTTGGAGTGGGCTCAGAGTTGGACTTGATGAAACCCAACTGAGCTTCCAGTTTCAAATATTGTTTGGTCAATTTTAGTATCATTATAAAACCTATTAAATTCGCTATGCTGTTTCACCAAGGCATCAATTTTGTGCAAAATGGGAATCACAAATAAAACACTATCAGATTGTTTGAAAATTTAATCATAAAAAGGTATAAATGCTCCTTTCTATGCTCTAATGTTTAAGCTGGATTTTAATTTTTAATTTTTTTCATTTACTTATTAAAAAAAATGGATCTGCTATGATTTAAGAGTAGAAGGCAATTGTAAGAGGGACAGGAAGACATACTAAAACATCTGAAACAATTTAAAAAACGCATTTTGGAAGTGAAGCACCTTTTTGGCTTCCTGGCCCTTTTCTGGGATATAGAGACCAAATTTGCACTTGGCAACATTGGACAAACAAACAAGCATTTCTATCTGGTGCTTGCTTTCATACCTGGGTTGCAACTGTATGCTCTGTAGAGTCACTTACCTAAAATATATATATAATTTTTTTTGTCATAAATCATCTCCTGTTTATTTAATTTATTCTCCAGCTTCCTATAAATTTGCTTTGTAATTGTAACTTTGTAAGACAGATTTTTTAAATCCTCTTCACGAATAAAGGTTGTCTTCCAGGATCTCAGACCCCTGCAACTCCATCACCAAGATCTGCATCTAAGAAGCTCACGTCACCTCTTCGCTGTCTTTCTTTGAAGAAGATTGAGGAACCTGATGATGAAACCGAGCATCTTCAGCAGCCAGGTCATGACCCATACCAAGATATTGAAACAGCATATGTAGCTCAAATTTGCTTGACTTGGGAAGCACTTCACTGCCAATACACTCAACTGATTCAGAAAATCACATGCCAACCTGATAATCCCACCAGTTATATTCACAGTGCTCAGCAGTTTCAACAATTCCAGGTTCTATTACAAAGGTTTATTGAGAATGAACCCTTTGAGGAAGGTCTCAGGGCAGAAATTTATGCTCGATCAAGGAATACTTTGCCTAAACTGCTTCAGGTTCCCAATATAAAAGGTAAATTCTTGTGAATTAATCCATAAAACTTTGATCATTTCAATTCGAGATGATGATGTGACTCTTTCATGATTATTTTTTCACTTGGCGTACGGTAACTAGATCATATTTAGCAAATGTGTATGCTTTACTTGCCAAACTGGGCTGTTAAGTAATTGCTTCAATTATCTGTTCAGGTTCAGATAAGAAAGTAATGGATGAAGAAGAATCAGATCTGACAGTCCTCGCCCCAGATCTCATCAGAATCCTTGAGAGCTCAATCCTCACTTTCCACTTGTTCCTGAAGATGGACAAGAAAAAATCTAGTGGTGTTCTTCAACTGTTTGGAAATCAGAACCAGATTGCAACCCCTCTTCAACAGATTCAATCTGCTCTTGAGAAGGTAAAGTTCTACGATATATCCAGTATTTCAACTTTCTATGCTAACATCTTTATCTGATATAACCATAAGCAAGTCTTCTTAGGAGTATAGTGTGGGAAATGCTTGTTGCTCATTAAACCTTCCCAATCATGTAATATCCTATCAGTATTATTAAATGCACTGTTTGTTTGAGAGTCACACTGCCCTTTGTTCAAATCATTAATTCTTGTTTGAATGGCTGCTTTCAACAACCTGTTCTCAGTTTGCATGAAAGGCAATGTAGCAACACGATAGTTCTGCATATGCTTGTACCAATGTTTGAATATACTGAAGTTCATTCTACAGTGCTTATAACATATTTTGGATGATGGTGCAACTTGCTTTTGGTTGAGCTGAGGTAACAATTGATGTAAAATTTTCCAAGATAAGAGTATAAATAATAATAATAAAACAAACTAATTAAAAATTCATTGTTGACATGAAGCAACAAATTTAAAGTTCATTGAATGAAATTTGCTAAAAATCATCTTGCTTCACCAACTTAGAGAATGAATAACATCTTCCTTTTTTGACATGAAGCAACAAACTTGAAGTTCATTATCCATGCTACTAACTTTTTGCACCTTGAATAAAATTTGCTAAAAATCATCTTGCTTCACTAACTTAAAAACTTTTGATGGCTGGAAATCTTTTCTATAATTGTGTCCCATTGAACTGCAGAAAGGGATAAGACTGAAGGAACTGAGAAAAAAGAGGAAAGGCGGGAAGAAGAACTCTTGGCCCCAGACACATGAAGAGATTCAGCTATTGTTTAGCCTCGTTGATGTGAAAGTCTTATATAGGGTTCTCAGAATGGTGAGGATCACCAAAGAGCAGTTATTTTGGTGTGAAGAAAAGATGAAAAAGCTTGATTTGTCAGATGGGAAGTTAAGGAGAGACCCCTCTCCCACCCTTTTCCCTTGTTAATAATAGTAGCTGTTAGCTGTGGTGTTAAGATGGGTAGAGAAAGCGGGTTTTTGTTTTTGTTGGATGGTTAGCTGCAAGTGAACCCCATTTTGGTCCTTTTGTTAATGCTGCAAAGGAATTCTCATATCCTCCTAGTAGGAACGGCTAATGTTTTTGCTGATTCGTTATAAGAATTGCAGAAAGGGCTCTCTGCTGTGTATCATCTGACAAAATCGTTAAATTGTTTAGAGAGTATGTAACTTTTGTATCACCATGTTGGTGTTGCAGTGCAGATAATTGTTATGGATATTTCTTCTTGTAGTGTATAATTCAGTGCCTTTTTTTTTTCAAAAATTTTTTTAGGTGGTTGCTAACAAATTTCTAAATTATATAAAAAATCAACTCCCCCAATTGGTTCGAGTTCATTAGTGGCAGTAATCATCTCATGCATCCGAGAGGTGTAAGTAACATAACATTCTTCTCATAACATATGGCGGGTCCTAGTAGAGCTTTTGTGAGACTTGCAACTGTTTGATGCATGAGATATGTTCACCATTCCAGAGACTATATATATTTTTATATAAAAAAAGAATGCCATGATAGTTTTGCCGTCACAAGTTTTTGTAACGAAATTTCTTTGGATACTTTTTTGACCAAGGAAGATCTACATTTAGTTGCAGGTTTTATTGGTTCCCACTTGCAAGTTACAACTTCCAATAGAGCTAGAATTTTATTTAACCTTTTTTTCTTTCTGTATTTTTTTTTGTTTGTTTGTTTGTTTGTTGTAACTTGCTCTTGACTTTTGCTTTAACCTTAGTTGCATCAATTTCGAGAAGGATCTTGGGCTTTTGCTTTTTGTTCGTGACCTTACATTGGTATCATCAACTGCATGCGGAAAGGATATTGGGCTTCTGTGTAGGAAAGAAAAACACCAACTAGCCTATTAGGCTTTAAATGAGGTTCAAACTTCAAATACAAGTTTTTTTTTTTATCTCAATTAGGTTTCAGGAAATGGCATTATTTTTCTATTTTTGGGGTTGGGAATGTGGTGTTTTCTTCTTCTTTTTTCATGTAGTTTTCTTATGTAAGCTGTGAAAATTCACTTGAATGTTGTTTGCATTTTTTTTTTCCTTTGATTTGCTAATTCTTACAATTTTTTATTTTTTATTTTTGGCTTACAACAATTGGAGGGATTTGAAAATATGTTCTCGGAATCAGATATTATTATTAAGCCACAAGACTTTTGATCTATTTTTAAATTAATAATGATTATGGTCCAAAGCCTCAAGATGATGGTAATTAAACATCTTATTTTGTAAGTTCTCTCAACAATTTGGCTTTAAAGCTTCTTCCTCTTCCTTGTCATTTCCTTTGCCACCACACACCCCAAAACCAAATCTAGCAACATTTAGCTAAAGGGGGTTTAACGTCCGTTTAAGAAATTTTGGAAGTAAAAAGAAACCAAAGAAAGGGAAAGGGGGGGAAAGGAAAGAAAAACAATGGAAAAAAGCATCAATCTCCATTAAAGAAAAAAGAACTTTAACTTTTTAAGTCTTAGGGTCTTCATAGTAGGGAAAAATAATAGGGGAAGAGAGAGGGCTAATTGATTTAGGATGCACCCTTAGAAGAAATTATTCAATACAACAGGATAAAGTTTTAACTTCTAATAAGTCTTAGGGTCTTGGTAGTAGGAAAGAATAATAAGAAAAGAGAATGGTGATTGATTTAAGGTGCACCCTTTTCCCTTTGGAGAAATTATTTGAAAAAACACTTTTAAGTCTTAGGATGTTCGTAGTAGGAAAGAATGATAGGGGGGAGGGAGCGGTGATTAACTCATGGTGCATCCTTAGGAGAAATTATTTAATACAGCAAGAGAATAGTCATGTTGTCCTCTGACCAATAAAAGAAGACATTTCTTATCGACTGCTAATTTCAAAGGATCCAAAATTCTTTAATAGTATTAGTTGGGAGTACCACTTGTTTGCCCTCTCATTTTGTTGAATAATGAGACTTTTTATACATAAAATAGAATTTCAGTCTATGGCGTTCGATATGATTACTTTTTTATTATCAAGCCAAAACACCAATTAATTTTTGGTGTAAGCGAGGTTCAAAACTCAGACTTTACACTTTACCCCCCCTCCCCCCCTAAAAATATATCCCATTTTACACTTACTCTTCTAAACTATGAGAATGTACACTTACTTCCCTAAATTATTTCCTGTGTAACACTTTGCACCCCATCCCATGGATAATTGTTTAGAGAAGTGTGTATTATCATAGTCTAGGGGGGTAAGTGTAGAAGGGGATATAGTTTATGGGGTTAAGGCTACGTTTGGTTAAATATAAAATATTTTCCAAATGTAAAATATTTTTAGGTGAAAATATTTTCGGGAAAGGAAAATATTTTCAAGTGTTTGGTTGCATTTCAAAAAATGCTTTGGAAAATATTTTCTAGTGATTGGTTGTGTTCCTGAAAATGCTCTAAAAAACCTATTTTTATCACGTTTCTCACATTTTCTTAGGATCCAAACCAATATTATTACAGAGAATCAAGATATATAAACAATCAAAGAAACAAAAATCAAAACAAAAAAATCAAAATCCCAAGATCAATCGTGAGAGAGGGACTTAAGTGACAAAGAGAGAGAGATCAAAACAAACGGTGTTATCTGACGATGAGGAATGGGTCGGCGGAGTGGGTCGTTCACTGGGTCAGCTTAAAGGTGGGTTGCTCAGGGTGGGTCGGCTCAGAGGTGGGTTGCTCATGGCGGTCCGATTGGCTCAGGGGTGGGTCGTTCACTGTGTCAGTGACAATGAAGAATGGGTCGGCAGAGTGGGATAGGTATTTTTTCACTAGAGTGGGATGAACAGAGCACTCACCGTCGCGTGGAGGGTATGAGGACGGCGATCTGACCGGCGCAATCGTGGGTTCGACGGCGCGATCTCTCTCTCTCTCTCTATTTGCGCGTTTGTGAGTCCTTCTTTCTCTCTCTCTTTCTCTCTTTGCGTGTCTTTGGAAATGGTTTGAAGTGAAAATAACAATGGAAAATATTTTACACCCCGTTGCCCTTATTTTACAGTCAACACTGAAAACATTTTCAGTTTGACCCAATTTTCAGTAACAACCAAACATACACTTTTATAGAAAAGTATTTCCAGAAGTGGTTTGAAGCCAAAACAAATGCACCCTAAGTATAAAAAGGGTATAGTTTAGGGGGGTAAGTGTAAAATGGGACATTATTTAGAGGGTAAAGTGTAAAGTGTAATATGTGATAATGGTGATGATGCCAAATGTAATATGTGATAATGGTGATGATGCCAAGTGTAATATGTGATATCACTGGTTAAACTTAAAATCTTTTTATAGTTGTATTAGAGCCAATATTGTAAATAATATTTACATTTTCTACTACTAAAATATTTTTGGCTTGATTTTGGACTTCATCTGCATCTTACTCATTAATATGGATGCAATTAATTTATTCCTTAATATCAGTTTATTCTTGTTTGGCTAATTTCTTGTGACTTTTTTTTTAATATTATTTGATAATTCAATGATTAGTGAAAGAGGAAGAATTCAAATTATGGATGCCTTCATTTAAAACACTAACAAGTGAGAAATGAAATAAAAGGCTATAAACAATTTATTATAACTTCAAACTTCAAACTATTAGTGGCTTTCAAATTATGTTGTGTCAATGATGTTGGGTTTACACATGAGTGAAGTCCTATGTTGAATAATGATGAGAAGAATGATTGATTAATATAACATAATTGAGCACATACTCATAGAGTTTTGGCCTTTTGGGTTAAAGCATGTTTCTAAATGTTATATTAATTATTTAAGGAAGCTCTCCAAGATGTTTATCTCCCTAACAAATGGTATTAGAGCTCATGGTAATGTGGGGCAAAGGAGGCAAGGTTAACGAAGTTCCTTTTGTAGTTGGAGCGGGAACGGAGTGTGTGTACTTAAAACCCTTTCGCAAATGAAGTAAGACGGGTCCCTTTCGTAGTTGGAGTGGGGATAGTATATTGCACTAAGCAAGTCCATAAAGCCCATGCAAACAATTTTGGAAAAAGGTCCAACAAAGGAATATTATTACCAATGGTGCTAAACAATAGTGAAGTGCGAGGTTCTCATGGAGAATAAAAGACGTGCGGGGTTGGCATGTAGAGGCCTATGGATGATGCTCTAGGGTAGGAAAGAGCCCATTAGGGAAGGGGGAGCGAATAGAACTTGTTGGTGGCCTACAAAGAGACAGAAACTCACATATGAGGGGGAGATTGTTAGGTTTACACGTGTAAGTGAAAACCCACATTGAATAATGATGAGAAATATAAATAGTTAATATAATATAATTGAACATATGCTTATAGGACTTAGGTCTTTTGAGTTAAAATATATTTTTATATGTTATATTAATTACTCAAAAAATCTTTCCAAAATATTTATTTTCCCCAACAAATGATGCTGATATGATGCCAAATCTAACATTGTATGAGTCGCGTATGAGAACGTTTGTTCCACGATTTGTATATTCTCTATATAATCATCTTTTTTTGCTGAATACTCTATAGAATCATCTGTAACCGATACAAAGGTACCTGACATATTTTAGAGTAGATGGTGGTAATCATGGTCTTATTTGGTCAACCAATTACGCTGATCTAGATTCACTTTATTGATTTGAACTTTCACCTACTTAACTATGTTCTACTTTGTAAAGTAACACCTATGTTCTAATTTTGTTATATTTCAAAACCCTTTCACACTAGAAGATATCTTATATATCTAAAATCTTACATAAATCTCGTTTAGAATTCATTCATCTCAATACAGTTTAATTTTTCCTGTGGTCACGCTAGGAGTTAGCTTATTTTATTTTTTTAGTTTATCTTTACTCCTAAAATGAGTCTTATTACACTATTAAATGGATATCATAGTTCTAAAAGTTAATTTTTAACTTTTTTATTTTTATTTTTTTTATATACTTTCAACTAAAAATTTTTAATTTTAGTAAAATAAGTTTGCGTTTCCAAAAACCCCCCATATATTACAATACTTATGATATCTAAGCAAGCTTTCCGAAAGTTTTTGGTACTAGGCTTTAGCCAAAGGGAATAGGGGGGAATTACTTTAGGATCATCATCTATGTATCTCATTGCCTATGGAAAAGACAGACAAGTCCCATCACAATTCACACATGCAATTAATGCAATGTCCTAGCAAACCAACCCCAAGTGCAGTGAGCCCTCCCCTACACAAAGATTTGGGTCATCATCATTTTGTCCTTCCACTGGACCCATCCAAGAATCATTTCACATCTGTCAATACTCCAGCTAAAGCTTACTAGGACAAGGGTATGTATATACTTATATGCGTGCCAAGCTCTTCTTTTTTTAATCTGTACTCATGGTTAAGAGGCATCTGTTCTGCTCTACCTTTTTTTTTTTTTGGGGCAATACGTACGATTTACCTAAAACATACCAAGTTTAATATGATGAGTTTTAATTTAATTTAATGGTTGAAAATTGGAATTAAGGGTGGCCTTTAATTATGGACCTGCTTCAGTGTTCGATCATTATTAGTTGTCTTTAATTTGGACTTGTGGAGAGTGCAGTTTAAAAATAAATGGCATTTTGGCATCACTCTCATTTTACTATTATTGTCCGTACGTTGTACAATATACGGAGTATATTATTGGGAATCATTATTATGACTGTTACACGTTTCAATTATAGTTGATGCTGGTGTCCGCTCATATTGTGTTAACACTCATCACCAAACAAATGAGTCATATTAGAATTTGAAAACTTTAGTATAACTAATAGAAAAGGAAGTGTCATCACTAGCATATTTGGCATAATTTGAAAAGATTAATTTGCTAAATAAGTTGAATAATTCTAATGAAAATTCCTATCCAAAAAAAAAAAAAAATTCTGATGGAAATTATTGGTACCAAAGTTTCTTACCTTGGCTAGACATTTATAATGAAAACCCTACTTTCTC
This sequence comes from Quercus lobata, assembly GCF_001633185.2. Taxonomy (NCBI): domain Eukaryota; kingdom Viridiplantae; phylum Streptophyta; class Magnoliopsida; order Fagales; family Fagaceae; genus Quercus; species Quercus lobata. The sequence continues at coordinate 88,878,625 of NC_044908.1, read as the reverse complement.
TTTTTTCTTATTTGACAAGTTCTAACTTTAAAAAGATCATGCCTAATAATTGAGCTTCATATAAGAAAGGCAATAAAATAATCAAAAGTTACAGCTTCAAGGTAGATAACTATATATAATAAATACAAATTGTAAAAGTAAAATAAAAATAAAAACATAATTGTTGTTTTCATCTTTTATTAACCCTTTATTATATGTGGGTTTCAGTTAGTTCAACTGGTAAAGTTTTAGATGGTTGAATAACAGATAGAAGGTTCATTATTTGCCTATACCAAAAACTAATTAATATCTTTGTCTGATAATAAAGTTAAGAAATCTGGAATTTAATCCCTACACCAAAAACTAGACATTTGGAATGAAGAGAAAATGAGAGGAAAAGATAGGTGAAAAATAGAGGGGAAAAGTGACCAAATAATTAAGTAGTATATTTTTACCTCTCTTTGTTCCCATGATTCTTCTCTTTTCTTTGCCTCCTCGCATCCAATGGTGAAGTTGAAAATTTATTGGTTTTAATTTAAAAGAATAAAATGATAATGTTTTGAAAAGAAGAAGGATAATAAGTTAAAGGAGTAGTTTAAAAAATAAAGATGAAGGGAGTATCATATATATAAAAAATAAAAATAAAAGATGTAGTGAACGGTGTTGGTTAAGTTATTCCTCCTACATCAAAAACAGGGGGAACCAAAGTACCAACCCTAGACCTAGAGATTTGTTTTGTTTGTAGGTTGTTGTATCATGAATGGAATATTATGGAATATCGATGCCGAACTTGAACTGTTTTGCTTAAATGCAGCATCAGTCATTGATTCTCTCTCAAGAACAAAATAAGTCAACCATTTGACTAAAAACAGGATCGACGGTGGAGATATCTGTGGTTACCTTTGCTTTATTGATACGTTTTTCATAATCTAAAAATAGTTTATTCTCCATTAATATTCTAATATTCCATAAGTACAAAATTGCCCCTAACCATGAACAATTAAGCTTTGCTTAATCTCAGACCTGGGGTTTGCTAATTTGACATGTTGGTATCAACTTAATGAATGAAAATCTTACCTACATATATATATTCCCAACTGGGTGGGCATTATCTACATCCTTTAGGGACTGTTTGCCTTGCTATTTCGAAGCAATCTCCAAATAAATTTACCATTTCAAATGGGTGCAAAGGCAATAAGTTAGGAAGAAACTGGGAATGATCTAAATTCATATAGGAAGGAAGCATAAATTTAAATTTAAATTAATTACAAGGCTTAAACTTATGAACTGCCTTCATGGATATATTAATTGTCGAGGGCTCTTATTTGAACTTTGAAGTAGTCATGTCAAAGTATATGTTTCTATTAGAGTTGATAAATTCTGTAATCATAATATACATCAAATGGGATATTGTATTTTTTTTTTCTTCTAAGTATACATGTATCCTATTCCTAGCACCATCAAAATGCTAAACAACGAAAAATGAACCATAGAATCCTCATAATCCTATATTGGTTGATTTCTCATTTCTCGATTTTTTTTTTCTTAGGTTGACCTAAATTAGCAATATCCAAATAATATAAATGTCATAAAATTAGCATATCCAAAACAAAATTTACAAGAAGATAAAATATTAATTTGAGCTGTGATAGTTTTTTCTTCAAATTAATTTAAAAATACATATGCCAGCTCATACATATGATGTACAACGTATTTTAATCATATAATCCATTAACTTATTGTAATTTGTAAGTAAATAAAATTTCAAAAGGAAAATTGTTACAAACATATGGGTACTCTATTAAGAAAGAGAAACATTATTTCATTTTGGACCAACTCACTATTGGTTAGGGAGATTCCAATGATTCTCTCTCTCTCTCTCTCTCTCTCTCTACTGCTTATATACTATTTATATGATAATAACAATTTTTTTTTTTTTTTGATACAACATAGAATTATGATTATAACAACTTATAAGTACACGTAACATAATCACTTTTGTTTGAAGCTTCTTTGGAATTCTGGGGTTTGAAGGACCAATTAAGACATAGTTTGGATAGTATTTTTCAATAGGCGTTGTGCATTTGCATTTAATTTATGTGGATTCTGTGCAATGTTCACGGGACTCGTAAATATTTTTTTAATAAAAATAACTTTAAAACTGGATCTTACGATACTATTTACATATTTAAAAATTATTTTATTATAATATTTTTAATTTTTAATTTTGAGTAATAATCAATATTCAAACAGACCAATACGAAAGCCCAGGTTTCTTCCAAACAATTCTTACCGATCACAGTCAGGAAAGGAATAGACTCAACACAGACACGTGTTGGAACCTAGCATTTGAAAACTGAAAAACATCGAACAAAGCTGAATCAATGATCGCATGTCTACATTTCTTTATGACGAAAAACACCCCAACTCCATACCCAAATTTGCAGCCATTTCCAATTCCACCCATGAAATGTGTGGGATGGCATTAATGCCATTTCACGTAACTTGTGCACCCATTATTTACTTCCATTTATTTATTCCTCTTTGTGTTTTTTAATAGCAACACCAAAAAGAAAGGAAAAAGTAATAAAATAAATTAAAAAGTTTTGATATTCATATTTCAGAGTCACACCTTGCCTTGGGCTAAACCTCAACTGCAAATGGTTCTGGTTCTGGTTCTAGCAAGCAAGTTATGTTATTTTCTCCAAACCCAAAAAACTCTCTCTCAAAGACTTTTGTCTTTCTAATTCCTAAACGTGTTCCTACTTCTTCTTCATACAGATAAAGAGCTTCTAACAGACTTGGGGGGTTTTTGTTCCTGACTTTGAGGATTGTATCTTCTTTACCTGGTGAGACTCTCTCAATGCTTTAAGATTGTCTTATAAAGTTCTGGTTTTTGTCTTTTAATTCTCGTACTTCTTCTTCTTTGTGATGTTCTTCTTGTTCAAACCAGTTACGGCCTTCTTGGGGGTTAACGTGTTTTCTTCTCTTCTCTAATATTTTCAAATTATGTCTCATTTCCTGTTTCTTGAATTTTTTTTTTCCTCTTTTGGGTTTGAGTTGTTGATTAATAGTTTCATGGGATTCATGTTTTCAGCTGTATGATTAATGGGTTTTGTTTTGTTTTGTTTTGATGAACTTTCCTCTCAAGTTGGCTGTTTTAAATTTTGGTGTATAACTGATGTGTGGGGTAATGTAAAACTGTTATGTGACCATTTTGTGTTAAAATGTTGATGAAGTTTGACATAAATTCGCTTGAGTTTTTGTTGCTCCTAATGATTTTAAGGAGCTTTTATAGCTGTACACTTAACAAGGTTGAAAGACCCAATTATGATTGTGAAAACATTACTGAAATAGTGTTGTCAAAACCGAAGTGGCTTATGTAATGGAGACAATTCAACATGTATGAACTTGTTTCTTATGGACTATTAGTTATCAAAGCAAGTCTGTTAGAAGAATTACTATTGAATGTCATCAATGTAACCTACAAAAGGAAGATAAGAGACATTGCCTTTCACATTAGACCTTCATAGAAATTATGTAGAAATATGAATTTCAACTCAAGAGTGGACAATATAATGAAGTAGGAACTGAGTTTATAATATAATGTTGACAGGTGGACCACTCTATTTAAAGCTGGTGAATTCTAGTATTTGCATGGGTGATTGTTCATTCAGTCCTTGCTATGAAAGATACTTTTTTTATTTTTTTATTTTATGGAGAAGGCATATTTGAGATGGATTGCTGCTATGTTTCAACATTAGTGTTTTTTGTTTGTGCTATTGGGTATTATCATTAAAGCTGTATTAATTTATGGCTGTTGTTAAGGTAACTGTTGTTTAGATGTGTAATAGTCTTTACCCGAGTAGCCTCATTGTGATGTAATTACTGTGGATGTTGTAATACAAATTTGCCTCTGTGGAACACTGGCCATCCAGTTTATGCATCAGGAAATTAGATGTGGATAAACACTTTGAAATTTCTGCATCAGTATCACCACAAAGTCGTGAAATAGTATGATAATCTCTGATCAAGTCTTCAAAGTATGCTTGATATGAACTGGCTTGTAATTGATGATGTCATTTCTTTCTTTGCATATGTTATGTGTCCTCTTTTGGTGATGTCTTAAGATAGTTCTTTTTGCACTCTTATATGCAGCTATTTTTCCTGTCCGAATCTGTGAGTTTATTACCAAATTGACTTTCTTTTTCATTGTCAATTTGCTAAAATATGGCCAGAGCCAGACACTGTAAATTGTTACATGGAGCATTGGATTGAGTTTGCTCAACTACGGTGCAAAGTAAACTGTGAACTCAATATTTAATCGAAAAAGCAAAATGACAACTGAGAGCCCTGTGAGAATGGTGGAAAGCAGCGGAGATAGAAAGTGGCACTCTTCTAAGGATGCTGCGACTTTTGGATCTCCATCAAAAAACTTGGCGGCAGAGCAGTTGGGATTACTCTCAAAGGTGCAAAGAGTTAATGGAGGTCAAGCAGACATAATACCCAATAGAAGTGGTAGTGCTCCACCAAGCATGGAAGGTTCACTTGCAGCTATTAAGAATATCTTAATGCAACAGAACTCTAATCCAAATTCAAGCTTGGCTAATTTAAGCAGTGCAATTGAAAATTGCATGTCTGAGGAAGAACTGCTCTCTGATCCAGCATATGTTGCATACTACAGCTCTAACATCAACTTAAACCCAAGACTTCCTCCACCTCTTATCTCACAAGAGAATCAACGCCTGATGCGCCATATGGGTGTTTTTGGCAATAATTGGAGATCAACTTCAGTAGATGACAGTGGCAATGGATCCTTACATTTGTCTCAGGTCACCCTTTCTACTCACACGGAGGAGTCTGAGAATGATACATCACCAAGGCCAGCTTCCAACAATTTGGCTGAAAGTAGTACTGCACATATACCTGGACAGAACACAGTTTCTTTGGCTAGTCGTCATAAAAGTTTGGTTGATCTGATACAGGTATAGAATTCAGTAAGTGTTTTGGATTCTAATATGCATTATTCTCAATCAACAACCATTAAGCTTTAAAGTGCTTTTGAATGTTCTGTTGTTTATATTTGATTAAGTGTGTTTAACCCCTTCCCCTCTTTTCCATCTTGAATATCACAAAAGAAAGTTCCTAATATCCAACAATTCAAGTAGGTAAAGTTAACAAGGAGATAGGAAAAGAAAAATATTATTAATTTGCTTTCATATGGATTACCTCATGAATTTCAAAAAACTTGTATTTGAGTGCTAGAAATGCATTTATTCTTATAGATGGTTTAAATAACAAACCACCCCCTCCCCCTCCCCCTCCCCCCCACAAAAAAAAAGAATCTATTTGTGTTGTTCTTTTGGGATATATGTGAATTTAAATTTTCTAGTATTATAAAAAGAAAAGGTGTTGACTTTGGCATCATGCTTCACTTTCCACAACTATCCTATCAGTTGTCTTAAAAAGCACTTAAATAGAAGGGTATCATTGGAAAGTAATAAGAATGCCCATTAGGAGTATATCTAACTGATGCAGTGCATCCTTGCAGCTGCATTGTGTTTCCTTGGTACTTGATTTTTTGGAACAGGTTTAAGTCTTGTGCATATTGTAACCAAAGTTGTTCGAGATAAGTGTTAGCTATTTAGTTGTATAGTATGTTTTGCGACATGCAACTGATCTGAGTGAAGTTCTCCTATGTCATAAATAAATAAAAAAGTGTTAGCTAGTTAGTTACACAATTAGTCAACCAGATTCTAGGAGCCTATGTTGTAAGGTTAGGCAATGGCATGCATTCTTTCCAACTATAAGTAGGCAAGGCTATTGTATTTTGTAATCAGTTGTGATCTGAGTTTTAAAAGTACAGCCTAGAACTATTCTTTCAAAGAGTGTCCTCTTGAAGAGTTGTGTTTCCACTTTACATTCTCTAAGCAACTTAATCCCATTCCTCAAAACCAAAGTTCCTAGCCCGAGCCACATCACTCACTCCTTCTCTTGTCCCAATTAATTCATACACTAACATAAAAGAAAGATTGAGAGACGGCCATTCTGTGTGTGGTCTGGTGCAATGCTAGTGGTTTCATTTAAAAGATGATCCAAGTAGGGGTGTTTTTTTTTGGCACAGATAATCTCTTTAGCTAGGATTGAAACACAAGTTGCGACAAATTGGAAATTGTCAGAGTCTACATTAAGATTGAGAAGATCTAGTGATCTTTTGTTGGTGTTGAGCCATGTGTTTTATATACTTTAATCAATACAGAATTATGTTTGACATTTGTTTATGGCAGAAGGGTGAAACAAAGAAATAGTCTGGGAATTTGTTTCCCATAAAAAAAATTTCTTGGGATTTTTCTGTACATTCAATGTACTCTACAGATAAAAGAATACATAAAATTGAACATATAATTTTTCATATCATAATCTTTCAGAGACTGGCATCGCTAGTTTCTGACTTTCTGGGATCTTTGATTGAGTGAGATTGATAGAACACAAAAACTTCATTGATGTTTTCTGTTTTTTGATCTTGTGGTGGCAACTAACCATCGAAAAGATGGCGAGTTCTATATTATTCAACCATTACCTCATTAATTTTAGTTGCTTGCTTGTCAAATTGTCTGTTTACTTTGATTTCTAGCATTTGGTGCTTTAAATCTTTATCAGTTCTTGTCACCCGATTGTAGCCTTTTCCATTTGTGACATATGTTTGTAATTTCAATTTAAACAATGTCTTGCTAATGGATTTTAATGCCTGATTTTACATGATGAATACTAGCCCTTTGATTCATAGTTTGCTATTTGCTTTTTATTTACTGACAATATCCTATTTCTGTCTGAACTTATCCTCTACATTTTCTTGGTGTATTTGTAGGAAGACTTTCCCCGTACTCCTTCTCCAGTATATAATCTGTCTCGTTCAGCAGGCCATGCAACAGCAGAGGAACCAGTTGATTCTGATGTCCTTGCAATTTCATTGAATGTTTCTTCTGTTAATATTTCAAAGCTACCAGAAACAAATTCAGGCACTACTGATGTTTGTTCAGAGTCTTGTGCTCTGGATGCACATGCTGTTGGATTGATATCCGATAATAGTCCTTTAGTGACCTCTTTGATGAGTCCTGACGGGATAGGGAACTCACCAATGCAAGAAAGCAATGAATCAAGCAGGAAAGATGTTGTTTCAAAGGATGATGCGTCAATTAGTGGAGCCCTTGGGCCAGATGTTTCCAGAAAGGAAACTAGAGCATCCAATGCAGAGAGTAACAGGATCAAACAGGAAGAGCCACAATCTTATGGGAGGAATATGCTGCACCACCATCCTTCTTCACAACGCGGTACTCCATATCAATTTCAGGGGGTCCAGGCTCAACTAATTTCTCCAGGAATGAATCGTTCACATGTTATTATGGAAAAAGTTCCAAATGGTCATCCCCATTTCTCCTCTCTTGGGGTACAGCCTCCATTGCATTCTCCTGGACTCACACCTCCCTTATATGCAACAGCAGCAGCTTATATGACGTCAGGAAATCCATATTACCCCAATTTTTATCCACCAGGGTTATTTACTCCTCAATACAGTGTGGGTGGATATGCTGTGAGTCCAGCACATCTTCCCCCATATATGGCTGGATACACTTCTAATGGTGCTATTCCTCTACCATTTGATGCCACTTCTGGCCCAAGCTTTAGTCGTCGAACTGTTGGTGCTTCAACAGGGGAAGGTTTCCCACTTGTGGGTGATGTGCAACATCTGAATAGGCCTTATGGGCAGCAAGGGATAATGCTTCAACCTTCTTTTGTGGATGCGCATCATATGCAATACTATCCGCAACCTTTTGATAATGCATATAGCATTGCATTTCATTCTCGGTTGGCATCAACAGGTGTCACAGAGGGCCAGTTTGATCCTTTTGCTTTACAAAAAGAGTCAAATGTTGCTTCTTATATGAGTGACCAGAAACTTCAGCATACAGCAAATGGAAGTCTGAGCATAATGAGTCCAAGAAACATGGGAGCAACTAATAGTGGCTATTTACGAAGTCCTAACTTGGGTATCATGACACAATTTCCAGCATCACCTCTTTCTAGTCCACTATTGCCATCATCTCCAGTGGGAGGAATGAATCATCCAGGTCAGCGAAATGAAATGAGGTTTCCACAAGGTTCAGTTAGAAATGCAGGAGTATATTCTGGATGGCAAGGGCAAAGAGGACTCTACAGCTTGGAGGAACCCAAAAGGCACTCTTTTCTTGAAGAGCTGAAGTCTAGCAATGCACGGAAGTTTGAACTCTCTGATATTGCAGGGCGTATTGTAGAATTCAGGCAAGGTTCTGTAGTATCTATTTTAAATTATATTTTTTGTTCTTTTCTTTCCCTTGATCTAAATACAATAATTTTTCATTTGTGTTTAACATCAGTGTTGATCAACATGGGAGTCGATTTATTCAGCAGAAGCTGGAATATTGCAGTGGTGAAGACAAGGCATCTGTTTTCAAAGAAGTTCTTCCACATGCTTCAAAATTAATGACAGATGTTTTTGGTAATTACGTTATCCAAAAGGTATGCTTTCCAAATTCATGTGCATCAAATTATAGATTTCTATAATCGTGTATGTTTTTGCTTGACGTGAACTTTCTGAATGGCTGGCTTGATTATTAAGTCATGTTGGTATTTTACAGTTTTTTGAACATGGAAGTCTTGAGCAGAGAAAGGAACTTGCAGATCAACTTGCAGGAATGATGTTGTCTTTAAGTTTGCAGATGTATGGTTGTCGTGTAATCCAGAAGGTATGTTAGAATGTGATGATAGATGTGCAGGCTTATAATTCCACCAAATTTGCTGCCCATTGCTGATGGATCTTAAGATTATGCACTAACATTTTAAAGAGAGAAAACAAAAAAAGAAAAAGAATCCTAAGTCGATGCTTTTTGACCTCCATGTGATTCCATAAAAGCTTAGGGATGGAGATAGCATGTAGGGTCCATAACAGTGGTAGATTTCAAGATTGCATCACTAAAGTTTCCTTCCTGACAGAATTTTCTTTAAGGATTTAGAAGAAGAGATATGGTAGTCAAAGAAATTTAATTTTGCTGTAAATTTGGGATGGAAATTTATTTTTGTCAAGTTTGTGTTTTGTGAATGGCTGCTTAGTATAATGGCTAGTGAATTTTCTTGGGACAGAGGTATTTGATTTACAGTGAGTTTGTTTAATGTTTCTCTGCTGGAGAGACAATCATGTTTGGTTGAATTCACAGTCTGACAATGGTCAACCTAATTAATCTTCCCTTTTCACTATCTCTATGATAGATTAATGAGTCATTGGTTTCTCACTAGGAAGGTTGGTTTTATGGCTTCTATCCTCGGAGTGCACTTGAATGATTGAGAGGCTTTATAATTATGATTAAGTGATTAAATTCATCATCTCCTAATAGCTTAAGCTTTTGGGAGAATCGGAAATTTATCATGATATCATATCAAGAGGTTTGAGTTTGATCCTTGTCTTCACTTTACCTCCCATTTGAAATTTTAAAAATCCCACGTGTTGGGTCCACTTGTTCAGGTGGAGTTTGGGTTCACATATAAGGGGGAATGTTAGAATTATGGTTATATGATTAAATTCATCATTTTCTAACAATTTAAGCTATTGGGAGAATCATTAATTTATCAAGAAGTTTTAAATTATATCAATAGCCTTCTTTCTTGAAACCTTGTTTTGGGGAAGTAATAAAAGTGCACTATATCTTTCCTGAAGTTTCTTTGAGTTCCTGATCGCTGAATTTGAGAGATACATTTAAGACATTTAATATTTGGATTTTAATTGAATCTGCATTTTCCCCCCTTGAATATATTAATTCTGCTATCATATAATATTATTAATAGAGAATCATTTTTGTCACAATTATCATGTGCATGATGTCTTCTGAAAAAATGCATGATCTTTTGTATCTATAGATTGTGTTGCAGATCTTTTAGATAGATCTTAGGAATCTTCCCAGGAATCACATTTTAAAAGAGGTGGACTACTTTCATAGTTGCAATGCTTTTCTTTTCTTTTCTTTTTTCTTTTTGAATAATTTAGTATATCGTAATAAATGAGCAATGATACTCTTACACTTGTTTTTTAACATCCGTTTTCATGTTCTAAAATGTGGACATCCCTGCATCAATTGTGGATATTGATGTAAAATAGTGGATGTAAACAAGTGTAAGAAAATATTTTCCCGTAATCTATATCCTGGGTTGTATAGTATATTCTTGAGCTTACCTTTTTGGAGTGATAAAAACAGAATTTTTGCTTTATACACCATATGTTTTTGTAATTTTTATGCATTTTAGTCTTTTGTTCTGATATCCATAGCGCACTGCCTGTGTGCTCTGGGTTTTTGTAAAGCTTAGTTTTTCTTTCAATGAAGCATTATTACTTATCAAAAATGTTTTTGTTTTAGTTTGAGAGTGAATTTGAAGAATCAATTTGAATGCTATATAACATTACCATTATTTATTCAATCTTATTTTTCGAAGGATGGGTCTAGCAAAGGGTGCCAAAGTGAATGTATTGATTTGTTGCTAGGATATATTGAAATATGTCAAAATTTTGGGGGTATAAACATTATTATAAAGGGATTCAAATAAAATTAATATAAAGTTTCACTACTTAAAAAATAAAATTTAGGGGCCTTTGGGGGCCATGGCCCTCACTGATCCTACTGTAAAATTGTCTCCACTTCAATAGCATTCTCATTGACTCTTGATCGTGTGCTGGATTTTTATTTTAGGCCCTTGAAGTTATTGAGCTTGATCAGAAAATACAACTTGTGCATGAGCTTGATGGACATGTTATGAAATGTGTACTTGATCAAAATGGAAATCATGTTATACAGAAATGTATAGAATGTGTCCCTACAGAGAAAATTGGATTTATTATTTCTGCTTTTCGAGGTCAAGTCGCCACACTTTCTACCCATCCTTATGGTTGCCGTGTCATTCAGGTAAATAAAACATTTTGCTGGTTGCAGAGGCTCTAATCATACTGTGTTGTATCTTGGTATTGAATTTTTTATGTTTGATTTGTGATAGAGAGTTTTGGAGCATTGTTCAGATGAGCTGCATATTCAATCTATTGTGGATGAAATCTTAGAGTCAGCATATGTCCTTGCTCAAGATCAGTATGGCAATTATGTCACACAGGTTGGTCTTATCTACTTTTCAAAAAAATTATATTAATAGCATTAACTTTCCCTCGGTGAATCTTGGAAACTAAGATGGATCATACTGGTTGCAGCATGTTTTGGAGATGGGAAAGCTGCATGCAAGAAGTCAAATTATCAAGAAGTTGTCTGGGAAAATTGTACAAATGAGTCAGCATAAGTATGCTTCAAATGTTGTTGAGAAATGTTTGGAGCATGGAGATACTGCTGAACAAGAGTTCTTGATTGAGGAGATTATTGGGCAATCCGAGGAAAATGATACTTTATTGGTAAACCTTTTTATTTTTATTTTTTTTGCCTAGGGTAAATCAACTTAAAAGCAGATATAGGAAGCTAATATCATGATATCTCAAGATTGATTATTACCTTCAGTCCTGATAATCTTACCTAGTACTTTGGCTTGGCCTGATCTTTGGGCTTGACTCACTGAGGTCAGCTGACCCAAGCCAGTTTATATTGGCTTCAACTGTTTCCCAGGGTTTAACAGTTAAGTATGGATCTAATTCCAGGCCTTTTTTATTTTATTTTATTTTTTGATAGAAACCGGATCCAGGATTAGTGCAAATATATAGGCCCCAAACCAGGCATGTTTATAACTGCTGCTTTTAGATGCTACCTATGAAGATATCTCAAATCATGCCTTTTTTCTTAGGCAACTCTTAAGCCGTGCTTTTAGTTACCAGGAATCATGTATAAACATTAACAGAAAGTTATATGAGCAAGGTATAGGGTGAGGCCGTAGATCAAAGACCCAATGGGTGCATGTGTAACTTAACATTTAAAAAAAAAAAGTTACAAGAAATCAAATTCGTTAAGAAAAATTACCAAGGTCACCCCCCCCCAGGAAAAAAAAAATCAAACTTGGCCCACCCAATTCCATATTAGTTTTTAGAACTACTGCCAAGAAATTTAGGTCTCACAATGTAGCAAATAAAATATACCATTCTGGTGCTTTTCCTCATGTCTCCACCAGCTACAGATTAGATATGGCTAATTTGACATTAAATTAATTAACTTTTAATTTGTTTTTTTTAGTTTTCAATACTGATGCGTTCCCGATTCCATTGAGTACTTAATTCTTGTGTCTTTTCACTGCTGAGATGCTTTTCCCCGTATATCCTAATGATACTTTATTTGTACTTTCATTGTTAATGTGAACCCATTTTCTCTTCCCTTAACTTGTTGTAAACTCTTTAAAGTGCTGAAAAAAATGAAATAACGTTGTGTTTTACTTGATATGCACCAGTGAGCTCTAGCTTAAATATTACTTCCTCCTTACATGGTGTGGTCATGGGTTTAAGATCCATTGAGTGCATGTGTAACTTACCAATGGGGAATACTCAATGTCATTGCATATTCTTCTCTCTTTAATGAGCTTGTTGTGAAGTAAAATATGGACATTTCTGGACATTGTTCATAGCTTGCTAGTCTTGGGAGTTATAATATGGAAATACATTATTTTGCATCTTGGAAGTCGGATCTTTTTTTTTCCTAGTTACTAAAGCTTTTTGTTGTTTCAATTTTTATTTACTAGGCAATGATGAAGGACCAATTTGCAAATTATGTGGTCCAGAAGATTCTTGAAATGAGCAATGATAAACAGCGGGAAATATTGCTAAATCGTGTAAGAGTTCATCTACAAGCATTGAAGAAATACACTTACGGGAAACACATAGTTGCTCGATTTGAACAACTCATTGGTGAAGGTGTGAAAATTGTCTCTCTTTAATCCATGTGCATGTATAAATCCATGATTATTTGGCGTCCATTTTATCTATAAAGGAAATGGGACTAAAGCTTAGCTTGGCTTTGTACATGTACACACACTTATTTGCACGCAATTAAGCATGGCTTGAGCGAAATGCTTATTTAAGATTCAGACCAAAGGGGTCCAAATATGCGAAATAGTTGTCATCATGAGTCCTCTTTGAACATACTATGAGTTCTACATGAGTTGCAATAGAAAGGTATTGGCCAATTAACGTATGATTCCATATCTCTGACCATTACATCCGCTTGTCCTCTCACCTCTTTGACAAAGTCAGAATAATTGTTAATGCTATAAATTTTTTTTATTTTATTTTAATGCTTAAGCTGTATATCAAACCCCACACTGCAGTCTATCCTTTGACCAGTCAGAATACAGGCTTGTTACTGAACAAGAAGGAACACTAAATTGGTTCTCTTTTTATTTCAACTGACTTATTGCAGTTAGCCTTAATGTTTGTTTAAATTGATGTAGTGATATTTTCAAAATTCTTTGTCAAAAGGCTGATCAATTGATCTAGTTGTACGCAATATAACTTACCATCATTCATGAAGACATAATAGATTACCATTTAGTAGAAAGTCTCGTAAACATTGTGATCTTATTCATCTTAGCATTATACTTTGGTAAATGGCTTGTGCACACATCACTTTGTTGAATTGGGCTTTCGAAATTGATAGTTCAATAGAACAGCATCTCTCTCTCTCTCTCTCTCATGCACTCCACAAGCACAGGATCTTTTTCTGTGTTAAAAATGAAACGAATATTTGCCTTGGATGGTGGGCTGCACCTAAACAGTGGCTTTCTTGATCAGATTATAAATATCTTCTGTTGTTGATTTTGTAACATGCAGAAAGTCAAGCCTCTGAATCTGAAGGTACTCAGAATGGGACAGCATTGCTTCCAAGTTAAATGCCGGTGGGAAGCAGATAGTCGGTAGTAGAAAAACTTAAGATGGGCAAAAACTGATTTCATTTTTTTTTCAAATGTAATCCCATTATTGCTGCTGCTTCTGCTGTTGTTGGCTGCCAAGTATATTTATGTAATTAAATGTCATCAAAGTGTGTCTATGTATATATATCTGTATAGAAATTATCAATAAATCATTGATCAAAGTAGTCTCACTGCCTGGAAATTATGTGGTTTCTTGTGCAATAATCTTTATCCTTGTTGTTGAATTTCCGTTAATTATTATGCTATAAAGGAAAGCTTGTTCTTGCAAGCCATTGCGTGGCTGCTAGGTAATTGAAGTGAGGAAAAAAACGAATATGGGAGTTGATCAGTCAGTTGGACTTTTATTTATATAAATCAAATATAGAAAAAGAAACTATATTAATAGGGAATGTTCAATTTCGGCTCTGAACAAACATTTGATGAATTTATGATGTTGGTAATGGTTGACGAGATGGAATGAAGTATGAATTTCTTGTAATATAAAATTATGATTCTAAAAATATACTAAATCTTAAAAAATTAATGTTATATATATATATATATATATATGTGTGTGTGTGTGTGAAAAAGTATGATTTATTTTTTCTTTCTTTTTCTTTTGGATAGGAAATTGGAACTTTTAAAAATTAATTGAAAGAGTATACATCGTTTTGAGAAAGCGTGTTCTAGAAGACGAGTTCACTTTAATATAGGTAACATAATGCTCAACACCCTGAGCATGTTTTGCTCTTAAACAAATAAGGCTATTGCTATTCCAATGAACATGAGAAACTTCAAACCTACGAAAAGTATGAGAAGGAGAAACAATTCCATACATAACTGGTATTAGAAACCACCAAAGAGTCACCCTCCAAGAATGACAAGTTGCTGAAATTTGGGCTAATGTGATAGGAACATCTTAATGTTTTTAAATTTGGAGACATCCAAGTTTAAATCCCTCCCTCTATTGTGAAAAATGAAAAATGAGAGCTAAAAATTAGATAGGTTTTTTTTTTTTTTATTTTTTTCTAGAATGAAAAATTAGATAGGCTGAATAATAAAAGTAGAAGTAGACAATGTTATTGCATAGGTGGGTGGGTCAAAGTTTGATTATTTGACCCGACCCACTGCGGCATTTTATATATATATATATTGGGGTTTGAATGAGTCCAAAATGTCCAGATATAGAAACAAGAAGAAGAAGAAGAAGAAGGAAGGAAGGAAGATGAAGAGGAAGATGAAGATGAAGAAGAAGTAGAGTAACAGAAAGAAAGAGATCTGGGATGATGGATAGCAACAACAATAGCACAGCAAAGAGAGAAAAGAGGAGGAGGCAGAGTGAGAAATCTCGAGCGTTGATATTGATTGGAGTAATTGTAAGCGGTAGTTTGGTTTACTATCACTGCGCCTATCGAGGAGCCAGCATCGTCTCTTTGATGTCGGACGTACTCATCGTCCTCCTTTGCTCTCTCGCCATTCTCGGCCTCCTCTTCCGCCAACTCACCATCCAGTACTTCCTCTTCATCTTCTCTTTTTCTTTGCTTAATTACTATGATTTTTACGAATAATTTATTAATTGATAAATAAATATAGGGTTCCCGTAGACCCACTGGAGTGGCAGATATCTCAGGACACAGCCAATAGCATAGTGGCTTGGTTAGCTAATACCATTGGTGCTGCCGAGTCTGTTCTTAGGGTTGCCGCCACTGGCCATGACAAGCGCCTCTTTTTCAAGGTCTCTCTCTCTCTTTCTTTTACTTTGTTTATATGATGATTGTTGATTTGTAAGATTAGCAGCAGGGAATATAGCCTACCATTTACAAATAATTTATTTTTATTATTACAAATCATTGATTTTTCAGAGTGTGAATTGGGGGAAGGAACACCTTCTACTTCATTGTATTTTTATTACCATTTGCAAATAATTGATTTTTCAGATGGGGGGAGATTTTTGTACTTCAAAAACTTAATTGAAGAACCTGCAACTAAATATTTTTCATTTTTAATAGAGAGAGACTTTCTAAGTGGATCTTCTAATTTGCGCACCATATTCCTGTGTATGTGACAATAACATTGCTGCAGGTGAAATAGGTTTAAATATACTGAAGCATGTTTTGGCATGCTAAAATGCTATGGCTTTGGTAGCTTCTTCATCTGAATAGTTGATTCCCTAGATTGCATGTGCACCTGTTGATCATCATTCAGTAAGCAACAAAGTGAACCTAAACATCAACTTTAATGGTGGAATTTATTTGTGAGAATTTTGTGCCACTTGCAAGATGGAATTTTAGTGAAGCACTCAAACCCTGCTACAAAATTATTAGGAACCCTATCCCCCCCCCCCCCCCCCTTTTTATTTTTCCCCCTCTTCTTCTCTTATTAGGTGTGGAGGTGGCTCATTTCATCTAGGAAGCACGGACACTTCATTTTGGGAGTCATACCCACCGTGTCATGTTATAATTTTTCAGAAATTGCTCATGTCGTACCTGTACCTGCACCTATGTCTATGCTTCCTAGCATTTCATACTAGTAATATTGTAGTTAATGTCATCAGAGAATGAAATAAGTAACTTCTTTTTTTTCCTTTTTAGTTATGGTTGTTGTGGATAGCTAACCTGATAATTTATATATGATGTAATTCTTTCTTCAGGTGGTGATTTGTCTTTACATACTATCAGCTTTGGGAAGATTAGTTTCAGGTGTTACAGTTGCCTATGCTGGTATGTTGCTGCTTACATGTACATCAAAACTTGATGACAATCTGAATTGTTTTACATCAATGTTAGCAAATTTTTATGGGTGGCGCATGATTTTAATAACTTCCTTCAACAAAGATGCAATGAAGTCTTTAATTTGTAGATACATTGTGGTTGATGCCCTAGACTCATCTGTCTAGCTCATTCTTCTTTTTGTGGTATAAATCTCTGTTTGTACATGTCTGTGGTGAGTCTGATTGTCTACTCTTATTATTTTATGATGCCATCATTTTTGCTACCTTGTAATAGTGGGAAATGGTTCTGGTACATTTTCTCTTGAAGAATATGTTACATTGTTGCTAGGAACCGTGTAATGAAAGGAAGAATCATTTTTTCAAATGCTTGAGAGGCAGCTGGCTTCCTGGATGTGGACTTGCTGTGCATAGTGCAATTTTATATTATACATATATTTGGGTAATGTTGCATGGTAATGTTTGGCCATAATAAATAAGGTTAGAAAGTTGAGACCTCCTGTTGTCCTAGATCAATATTGATGCTAGCCAATTTGATCTGCTACTCATGGAGTGCCTACTGTGTAGGAATCATACTTAGATTTCACCATTTATGAAATACTCCCTTTTCTGATATCATTATGACTGCCAATTCTGAAGCCTTATCTAATTTTGTTGTAGTTTCCATGTCAAACTGTCCGTGTTAGCTTTAAGAATTTTATTTCTATACCATCCATGCTGTCATGCATGTAATGTCTAATGCCTAGTTAACAAAACAGTTAAAATTTGGATGCTATACTCCTAAAACTTTGGGGTCAGCTATGGCTCTTCAACAAGCTAATCAAAGATGGCCATATTTATTTTTTCCTGCCATTCTATCCTATGCAAAATCACTTTTTGTAAGCTCCTTCTCTGACATGTCATTTTTTACTATGAATATCATTTTAGGTCATCCTCCATCTTTTTACATTTCCTCGACTTGAATCAACCCACTCTTCTTCTTTGATGCATATTTTGCTCTTCTTTGCACATGACCAAACCATCTCAAGTGACTCTTCCTCATCTTTTCATTAATAAGGGTCATTGCTATCTTTAAGCAAATCTCTTCATTTTGAATATCTCTGTCTTGTATTTTCACTTATTCATTTCAATACTCATTTCAACTACACTTATTTTAGAACATGTTTCTAAAGAGACCAATATTCAATATCATAGAGCATAGTTGGTCTTATGGTAGTCTTTTTAAAGGAAAATATTTGTGTAGGTTAAAGGAAAATTCCGAAGCCCTATTATGGTTCTTAAAAGTGTAGAAAAAACTCTTCAAAAAGGAATCATACATAAAGTAGGGAAGATATTATAACTTGCTTAAAATATTCAAAGTTCATTTGTTTGGATTGTCTTCCATTTTAGTGAGGCTTATTTTTCTGATATATCCACGTTACATTTATAGATCTCAAAGCTTTTATGTATCTTTGAATCTCGCTTGAAATTCCAGCGACTTATTTGTATATTTTTTTTCTTCTTGCATCAGGGTTGTGCTTGTTTTGTCTGTACATGTTAGCAGAGACGTCTCAATCAGTGTCTCAGTTTCTGAGGGGAAGAAATGGCAATACAGATACTTCAGAGCAGGATATCATGTAGTCTGCTTGTTTTTTAATTTATCATGTATGGCCATTGTTATATTTGTAATTTATCATGTAGGCAGTCTCACTCGATAAGTGTTAACAAAGAGTTAGCCGTAGAGAACCAATTTCAGGTTTAAGATTTTATTTTTTTGGATCTTTTTTTTTATAAGATTTTTTTTTGGATCTAACAATGGGAAAAGTCTCACATTATTTAAATTTTAAATAACGTGGTACTTTGATACATTGTTATATTTGTAATATCTAATCTTAGCAATGAAATGTAGCTATTTTAAATGTGGATGATCCTAATACCCAATGGAGATGCTACTGTTCTCCCTTTTTCTTTTTAAGTATTGTTTAATGAGTGTCCTGCAAGCACAAGTTAAGGTGCATTTGACACTTCATTTAATGATGTTTTTATATTTTCTTAAAAATAAAAATAAAATCAAACTATATACTAAATAGTATATACACATCTCCAGAAAAGCTTAAAAGATCACATTGAATTTGTACTTGCAAATCAATTAATTATTGATAAGTGAATTTTTATCTTCAAAAAATATACATTTTGGCTCATTATTAAATATATATTATTTCTCAACCTACACCTTTAAGGTGCTTGTTAAAAGACCTTTTTTATTCTTTGTCCTTTTTATGATATGCTCTTTTTGCATTTTATAATATGCTCTTTCTTTCACTGTCTTCTTTAAATTTATTAGTATTTCATAAATGAAACCTTGTAAATACCATCCTGGAATTTTGACAAAAATATTAATTTAACCAATTGAGTCTTTATTTGAAAAAATTAATTTTATTCATATGAAGTATGTGACAAATCAAACATTCAGTTAGTATTTTATGTATATCTTGTAACTCAGTGATGTTAGCTTCAGCTTGTTCTCTTTATAGGGAGAAATTAGGCTGGAATTTCCTGCCACTTATTATAAGGGAAAGCAAAATATATAAATAGTAGACCTATCGATGTTTTTTTTTTTTTTGAGAAAACAGTAAGGAAATTTTATTAATAAAAATCAGATCGGAACACAGCGTCCAAATCATCAGGTAGATCTTCTACCCATACATCAGTATCGGCAGATAAAACTGCTCTTCTAGCTAATTCATGAGCTTACTTATTTCCCCCCCTTCCAACATGAAAAAACTGACAAGAATGTAAAGCATAGCCTAATCTCCGAGCATCATCAATCACGTGTCCATAAAAGGTTTTGCACTGTCCCTGGGATTGCAAAGCACGAATAACCCCCAGACAATCCCCCTCAACCTGGATATGAAAGAAAGATATTTCTTGAGCAAAAGTGATTGCTCTATGGGCTGCCCGAGCTTCTACCAATGCAACTGACTGAGGGAGAGCAATTTTCTGACTAAGGGCTGCCATAACTTCTCCTCTATAATCTCGAACAACCACCCCAATGCCCGCACAGCCCAAATGATCAAACAGAGCTGCGTCGAAACTGATCTTATAACAGCTCTCAGGTGGAGGCGACCATCGTGCTACCAATCTTGGGCCTGGGTTACTGATATGTTTGTTCGCTTCTAGAAACTCTACAACCATAGCTTTAGCTCTTTCACCAACTTCATGCAATGGCCAAGTTCCTTGATTCTCCCTAAGTCGATTCCGATGTTGCCACAAACTCCACGCAATGGTGGAAAACAGAGCCACACGATAGCCCGAGCTGTTCTGCATTACGTCATCCAGCAAATCGAAAAAACTCCTGTGCTATGTTTGACTATGTAAAATATTCTCAAGTAAAAATATTTTTCTAAAAAGAAAATATTTTCAAGTGTTTAATTGCATCCCAAAAAAATGTTTCGGAAAATATTTTAATGTGTTTGGTTGTGTTTTTGAACATCCTCTAAAAAAACACATTCTCTACTAGTTCTCACATTTTTTTTCAGCTTCCAGACAATTATTATAATAGAAAATCTCAATATATAAACCAAAGAACCAAAAAATATAAGAAAAAAAATTGTCCTTCCTTAAACGGGACATCGATAATGAGAGGGGGGGGGGGGAGAGAGATAGATTGAGAGAAAGAGATAGGTAAAGGCAATGGCAAGATTGTGAAAGATGGTGCCAAGCTTGAGGCGATGGTGACAAGATCGGTGGTTCGATCTAAAGGTGGCAGCGATGGCATGGGTGGGTGGCAGGTTGTAGATCGATGACATGCGGTTCAAGATTTGGCATTTGGTTGGTTAGAGTGAAAGAGAGAGATAAAGGGAGGAAGAGAAGAGGAAGAGAGATGAAGAGAGGAGGAAGACAGAGGGATGGCAGACAGAGCTTGCACAAGGGACGGTGGTGTGGTGAACCGGGTGTCCGAAGCTTTTTGTGCTCTCTCTCTCTCTATCCGAGTGGCTGAGTTGTGAGTGGGATGGAAATAGGTTGAAGGTAAAATGACTATGTAATCGGTTTTACACTCCTAGAGGCTCTAGTTTACGGTTATCTGAAATTTATTTCCAGTTTAACCATATTTTCATGTGTACCCAAACATCCTCAATGGTGTAAAATGTTTTCCCCAATTTCCTTTATAACCGAAACAAACACAGCCTAAATTGTCAATACTTATTGGCGTTTATTTTTTAATGGTACTTCAAAGACTCATTTAATAATTTTTACACTCCAAAACAGAATTGGACCAAAATAGATTGAGTGGATCAAATTGGATTGAAATGGACTAAATAAACCAATGGACCGAAATAGACCAAAAGACCAAAATGGGTAAGTGAAAAATATTCACTCATATTTTTTAATCTTATTCTTTTGTATCTCATCATTGTCTATGTTCTTTTGTATATTTCAAAAACTTGTATTAAATAAGATTTTTTTTTTAAAAATCTTAATTAGACAACATTACAACAAGGGGTAGAGTTATGATTTACCCCAAGAGGCAAGACATTAAATTGCCAAACTGGTCAGGTTTTCCATTTTTATTTGAAGATATGCATTCATGTTTTGGTTAACAATGTTAAACGAAATCATCTATGATCTATCCACAAGAGACAAACTTATGCAATGGGGTCTCAAAGGTGACATAGCTTGTGTTTTATGCAGAAAATACTTGGAAAGGTATTAACTATTAAGGTAAGACTCTAACAACTTTAGATGTTGTTTCGAACGGAATAGGATAATTCATGGTGGCCAAGTAAAAACTCAAAATTGACAAAAAGGTGTTATTTTAATTTATATCAAATGAGAAGTAAAACTAAAATCTCAAGTGGCACTAGCAACAAAAGGAAGGCTCAAGCATAGTTCTTAGAACCGGACCGGACTGGGAGGTCGGACCGTGAAAATCGAGAATCGGAATGAAAATCGGTTTTTTAAGCATAAAGAACTGGGCATATATGACAATTCTGTGAACCACTAAAACCGGGTTGGACCGCACGAACCGGTGGCAAGAACCGTGCGGTCCAAGCCCTTAGCAATTTTTTTTTTTTTTATATAAACAACTTAACACAATTTTATTCTACTTAATTAAATTATCCATCTCTTACAAGGAATAAAAAAAATTATAATTAAAATCCTTCAAAGATATTCAACTTTACTTCAAAAATTAATCATAAATTTTAATGTTTTCATGGTTATTATTTTATTTTATTAACTTTCTTATTTAATTATTAAATATATGCTTGAAAATCATTAAATTTCCCTCACATATATAGATATATTAGTCAATTTTGCTAGTTTTATAAATTTAATATCTATATTTAGGCTTTAATTAATTATTAAATTAATTATGACGTCATCACGGTTCGACCTCAAAAATCTTGTATCTCTCTCTTTTACGGTTCAATGAACGGTCCGGGTCTGAAAACCTTGGGCTCAAGGACTTAGTATTAAATCTCTTTGCTAATAATCTTGGTGGATTCCAATTTTTGTCCTAAACAGAAATTCATCTTTATAACTCTACCAAAGATGCATTTGCGCACATCTTTCTAGAAAATGAAATGCATTTTGCATTTCTAGTTTTTTGGAGCCAAGTTTCTCAAAAAATTATTTACATTCTGCAACATGTCCCATTAAAAAGAAATTCAATAAGAACGGTAACCATTTTTTTTTTTTTTTGGGAGCAATTTTAAGCACTCCTATTAATATATAATCTTAAATAACACAACAATTAGGTTCGATTCAAATAGCGGAGATAACACATGGAGTTGGAGGAAAATTCTAAAACTTAGAGAAGAGGTAAGAACCCTCATTAAATTTGAAGTAGGTTCAGCTAAAAATATATTTCTTTGGCATGATTGGTGGCATCCAGATAGTACTCTATATCAAAAATATGGACTTAGAGCTATATATGATGCTACTAGTAACTTCAATGCCAATGTCTCAACTCTCAAGTGTCTTACAAGTTACAAGGAAAGAGTTGGATTTGGAAACCTGCAAGATCAGAAAATTTAGTGAACCTACAAAGCAAGCTTGGTTTAGTGGTATTGGGAGAGGAAGAAAAGCCAATATGGATTCCCTCCTGTTAGAAATTGGGTAGGTTTTGACCCAACCCATAAACATAGGATCGTCTACATTGGTTATCTGATAAGTAAGCTTGAATTTAAATTATCTAATATTGATATGAGTTGTCAAGATCAGTAGTAAAGTAATTTAAACTTAATAGTTGAGTACTTTTAGGGATCATTTATCTGAATCTCTACTAGTATTTAAAGTACTCCTATAGCAGTCAGATGTGAATTACCATGAGTGAAGATTTGTATAGTTTTTGAGTACTTTCTCAAAATAAGCCATCTCTCTGGGGCAACATTTATTGTTCCCTATAATTTGGAGCGTGGAAATTAGGAGAGACGTAGCCTCTTCTACGACTTGAAGGTGTCCACAAAGGAGAAGTGATTGTGAGGAGTAAGTAAAGCAAGTGAAGAACAAGATTCGGCAATTTGGTGATTCATTCCACCGAAAGTATGTGTCTATATGACCCATAGTTTTTTATTTAGCAAATCCACATCTGATCATCACTCTTGTATAGAAGCTAATGTGAAAATTGGTTTGGTTTCTTAGCCATATTCCTAAGCATGCTTTTATAGGGTGGCTAGCTATTCAAAATAGAATCACCACAAAGGACATATTGCTACAACGGGAGCTCAATATTGATCCACAGTGAGCTTTATGCAGGAGCAGAAGCGAGAAAAAAGAATGGAATCATTTTATGATAATATTACTATTAGAATCTTATCTTAAATATTTCTTGAATTTAACTAATAATTTTATAAAATAAAAACATGGACATAAACATAAACTTGTATTTAAACATATGAAAAATATTAATAATTTATACACTTAGTGAAAAATGATGTATAGATTTGTTAACAAAAACCACTTAGATAATATGTAAATTTGAATAATTCAACAAATTAAGTTTTTATTGTCACTAGTACTTCTTGGTGTTTTCAATGGAGTCATTCAAATCCTCCATCTTTTATTGTAACCAGTAAATTCAAAATAACAACAACAACAACAACAACAACAACAATAATAATAATAATAATAAAGAAAATTCTATTGGCAACGAATCATAATTTGAAATTATTATAAAGGAAAAGTAATTAAGAAATTTATAAATATGTATATTAATAAATATGGTTCTAATCACATTTTTTGTCAAGTCAATACTTTTTCACAATAAAATTGGTAATAATTTTAGCATTTTTCATCAATAAATTATATATTAACAATCGATCATATTGTATGATGTTTCATAACTTGAAAAACATTTGAAAGGCAGCTGGATGTAATTTATCATTTTAGCATTGGATGTATTCTATGGTAAATAGCCCAACCAAGTGGACAAGAGAGTCATTATTATGAGCCTATAGGGAATCTCAATGGCTGAAAAAATTAGTCAGCAAACTATCACCTATTGAGATTAAAATTTCCTTCTTTTTTTTATTTTTTATTTTTTAAATGAAAGTAGAATCTAACAAATAGAGTAATTAAGCACCACTTACTGAGTTCAAATATTCTGTCCCACTCTTCCTGCTCTACTATATACTCTACAAATAAAAACATGCCACATGTCCATCTATTTTATTAAATGCTAAATTTATGTCTTCTATTATTACAATTTCCTAAAATAAACAAATAAATAACTCATCATATTTAGGTAATTGAAATAATAGAAGGCATAAATTTAGCATTTAATAAAATAGATGGACATGTGGCATGTTTTTATTTGTGAAGTATATAGTAGAGCAGAAAGAGTGGGATAGAAGATTTGGATTCCCACTTATTGCACATTTCTGGCATAATTAAAAAGAGGGATTTGAGGAGACAATTATACCTTAAATGTAAAAATTGAATATTTCAAAGAAGACAATTATACCTTCCCGCCTATCGGTAAGTATCTAGTCTGGGGCACAATACCTCAAACCAACTCCCTGGGGGATGTGGTATTTGGCTCGAAAGCCCTCCATACCAGCAGGAGAGTCTACTAGGTCTTTAAATCTACCCATTTGAACAAAACAAAAATGAAGATTTTGAAAAAGGGGAAAAGATTAAGAGGTCGAGGAGAAAAAGAACCTAGGAGCGTAGAAACTTACGAGAGAGAGAACAGAAGACTCTTCAGGAATTTCTTGAGAGTTAGGAATGTGAAGGACTCTTAAGGTTAAGCAATTTGTGAAGTAAAGGAAAAATTGTGATCTCCCAAGCGTTTTTATATGAGAGGCGGGATTGAGTGGGAGTTATCCTGCTCAAAATTCAAGGAGGAATCCTGATCGTAGGATCTGCATCCCACCGTTGGATGCTGAGGACATGGCGCCGCCTGGAGCATATAATGAGGCATCGCGGGCCTCAAAGCGTCAGAAATAGTTACCAAAGTGGGAAACGACATTCTCACGTGTAAAAGTTGGGAAGCATGTAGAAACTGTTGCACTGGATCAAAACCCCGTTTTTCTCCTCGGATAGGAGAGAAAAACGGAGTTTTGAGGGGCTATTGTGGGGATAACAGGCCCAAGATGCGTTTTTGGGCTATGGGCTTTGTCCGAGGATGTTTACCTATTCGAGGACGGATTGGTAGAGATAAAGATGTCAAACTTGGAGACCCACGAGCAAATTGTGGCAGAAGAAGACGAGAGAAGTAATCCGAGGAGGGGTATCTCCTTGGCTAAGCGAAGTAAGGATCATATGATGCATCATGTTGTCCAGAGTGATCTTCTAAGAGGGCCTATAGATGAAGATATGTTTCACGGGGGCACAGAAAGCAGGAACAGTTGGGAAATATTTAAGAGAAAGCTGCTACCACCCCATTGAATGTTCTGTACTTAAATCTCTGGCCGCATTAATAAGGAAGTGATATCTAAAGGGTGATTTTCAGCCTTACAGCTATTATCTAAAGACTTCTTGAAGGTGTTGATGGGACAAGTATCAATGTTAGCAATCAAGACCTACATGTGGAGAGTAGAAAGGTGGAAGAGGAGGAAGTATAAAAGGGAAGAAAGTCTCGGAGAAAAAAGGGGCAGGAGATAGAAAGAAAAAACACTATAGACTGGATATCTGTAATTAATCTTTAAGAGAGAAGAGATATAAGAATCTGCTCCTCGGCTTAAGTCCAAGGACAAATTTCATCGTATAAACCCATCCATCCTTATCATTTTGTAATCTTGGGCCACTGTTGTTACCATTTAAGCTCATTAGAAACAAGATTTCTGACCCACTCTCTATAAATTTATTGTATTAGGTTCTTTGGGCCTATACCCTTCCTCTAGTTGGGCACAGGAACAAATTGCAACCTTACAGTTAGTATTAGAAATGGAAAGCAACAAAAATGAGGGTGGGGGTTGTGAGAATTGAGTGAAAAATAGATAGCCCGACGATTGGTGTATTAAGATATTCAATGGGAGTCAAGATAATATGTTTGAGTCTTCATGATGTTCAGGAATATAATTACAAAGTAAGGATACTTTTGGAAAAGAGGTTTTAAAAAAAAATTGATTATAATTAAGACTTAGATCGTGTGAATATAACTGAGAAGGTATCCTATAATGAGGACAATTCAAGAAAATTAATTGAAGTATCCTATTCCCTCCTTAGTTTCAACATTGGTCCTTGATCTGACATTTTATCTATCTTTTTCTTCAAAAGAAGAGACTATTGAGCAAGTTCTAGACTGGGGTCAAATGAGAGATATAAACAACTTCAAGACCTAGCCAAAAAAGAACAACAACTACTAGTCAATGAGATATACGCAAATTAATTTGCGCAACTTAGTTCAAGGAAATATACGCAACTTCTTGATTGGGGGCAATGAGTTAGTAAATAAGACATAAACAACTTCTGGTACAGGGAATGAAATCCTTTGAATTTGACTTTAAATGCATTTTCTAGCGATGTGTATGGGCCAGGTAATCAATGACAAAGTCAAGATTTTAGTTTAGGGGGAGCCAAGATTTGTAAAATCTATCTCAATAAATGTTTGTTTAGAATTGATACTAACTCATTATCATGCTCACGATTTTTCATAATTTTAAATATGAATTAACTACAAGTATATTTGTTATATCATTAAAACAAAGAAACAAAAATTACCAATTCATGGTTACTAACAATTAAAGTAAGAGATTAATTTAAATATCTAATTTGATTATTTTAAACAAATTGACAAAATAAATCAATCTAAAAGCACTACAATAATAGCAATATAACTATGAAGTTGTATACATGCCTCATTGTCTTGATTGCTTTTAAAAAATAGCTAGAACTCAACATTTAATTTATTTATTTTTAAAAGTATTTTAAATTTAGGTTTATAGCAAAATCCTAGAGTTTGAAATTGAAAAGTTAAAGATGGAGGAGTAAAAAAGATGTGGATTTAAAATTAAGAGATACTACTAAAAAACATATATATAAAAAGAAGAAAAGAACTGGAAACCACAGCATTATGAAATTGAAACCACTATTTCCTCTGGCTCCGGATATCAGTTTTCTCGTTGCCATTCACTGGCTGGTCAAAAAGCAAGGTAAAACACGAAGCTTCCTTGCAAATTTCGTACGTGACCCGCAACTGAAGTGAATGAAACACGGAATGCTAAAGTAAAAGATACGTTGAATGAAGCTTCTGGGAAATTTATTTCCTACATACGCGTGACGAAGCCCCAATCTACACTCTGCTCCTCAAAAACTGTTAAACCCAAGACTATTGCTGCCTTCACCACCTCCACAAGGCCTCTTCGCCGCTGCCTCGCCGCTATCAAAAGCCACAGCCGTCGCATCATCAAGTCCGAGCCTCCCTTCAGATCTGTTATTTTTTCTCAATCATTTCGCGAAACCACTGCCGCAGATCTTTTCTTTGGCCTCCGATAAGCAAAACCCAAGAGTCTGAACTCCATCTTCACCTACACGCGCCGCCACGCGCGGTGGCCGTTGATCCACGCACCGTCACAGTTTCTCCGTCGACAGGTGGTTCACGAAACCAACGCCACGGTTCTCTTCGTTGGCCTCTGATATGTAAAACCCAAGAAGTCGGCCTCCATCTTTGATCACACGCGCCTTCACGCGCGGCCTGAAATTTGGCCGCCGATCCACGCGCCGTCGATGGTTGCCGTTGACCATTGCTCTGACTCCAACGAGCCCATGCCTTCTTCTTGCACTTTTTATCTCAAAAAAAGGTTTGCTTTTGCATCTATTTTTTAAAACACAAATTATTAATTTTCTAACCATTGGATCATTTTATTTACACATGTCACTCATCTATTTTAAAACTAA
Organism: Quercus lobata; assembly: GCF_001633185.2. Lineage (NCBI taxonomy): Eukaryota > Viridiplantae > Streptophyta > Magnoliopsida > Fagales > Fagaceae > Quercus > Quercus lobata. The sequence continues at coordinate 88,850,691 of NC_044908.1, read as the reverse complement.
AGAAAACTGGAGGTGATCCTCTCTAAAAAAAAAATTCTATTAAAAGAAATTTTCAATAACTTTCTCCTCATCTTTAAATTTTAAATTTTAGTGTGGAACAATCATGCCACAGTCGTGTGTTTTTTTTTTTTTTAATTATTCTGCCACACACAAAGTCTTTTTAGCTGTTTCCTACTCAGCTACTCTCATTAGTCAATTTTCCTCTTTACTCTCATTTCTTCTTTTTAGTTTTTACTCTTTAGTTTGGATTTGGATTCAGCGAAAAATTTTAGTTGGGTATAATCATGCCACAGTTGTGTGTGTGTTTTTTTTTACCTTATCTTAGCCACATACAACTTTTTCCTTTAGTTGTTTCCCACTCAGCTACTCTCATTAGTCATTTCTCCTCTTTACTCTCATTTTTCCTTTTCAATTTTCACTCTTTAGTGTGGGTTTGGATTCAGTGTTTCTACTAAATCTTGCGTTGCGTTTTCATTTTTTTTTTTTTTGCTTTCACGCGTTTCACGCACAGACAAAATTTACTGTTCATGAGAAAAAATACTGTTCATACACTGTTCATGGGTTCTACGATACTATTCACACATTTAAAAATTATTTTGTTACAGTATTTTCAGTTTCAGTAATAATAAGTTCAATCCAAACGGACCTTTAGGCATTTGCTCCTTTCAAGTCTCTGTGTCTTCACACTTTAGCCTCTTAGAGCATCCACACCAGCTCGTGTAAACTTTTTATCTATTTTACACGAAAAAAGTTACTTTTTCTATTTTACACGAAAAAAACTATTTTTTCTATTTTACATATCTATTTTTACAAAACACTCATATCAGTTCATCTATTATACAATATATTTTATATAAATAATATTTTTATATTCTTTTTTTAATATTATTTTACCTATCCGTTTCTTTTTCCAATACCTCATTTTCTTTCTTCTTTCTTTCTTTTTCCTTATCTCTGCCGTTTCCTTTCTTTTCTTCCTCTTCTTTCTTCTTCTTTCTCTCACGGTCAAAACCCAAAAGCACCAGAGCAAAAACTCCATCAACACCACAGCCATCACAAGCACCACAACGCCTCTCCAATCCACTGATCTCCATCTCTATACCCATTTTTGAATCAACTCTTCTCTCGGTCTAATCCACACCATCTCGATCACAAGCACCGATCCACAGCTCCAATCAGGCAAGCACTGATCTCCACAGCTCCGATCCACAAGCACCGATCAAGTAATACCCATACCCACAAGCTCCGATCAAGCGAGATCCACGACCATCTCGGTCACAAGCACCGATCCACAGCTCTGATCAGGCAAGCACCGATCTCCACAGCTCCGATCCACAAGCATCGATCAGGCAAGACCCATACCCACAAGCTCGATCAAGCGAGACCCACGAGCTCCGATCGTTCCAGTAAGCACCGATCTTTCTTTGTTGTTTGTCCGTTTGGGTTTGTTTGTGTGTGGGTGTGTTTGTGTATCTCTGTGTTTTTTATTTATTTATTTTTTTTTTTTGAGCAAGTGTATCTCTGTGTAAATTTGTCTATGTAAACGTGTTTAGGTTAATTTTCAGTTGATTTTGGGTTAATTTTCTGTTGATTTTGGGTTGATTTTGGTTAATTTTCAGTTGATTCTGGCACGCTGGGTTGTTGTAATGGTTGGGGAAGAGAAGTAGTTTGAAAGAGGAGAGAGAAAATAAAATAAAAAAATCATTTACACGGTGAACAGTAACTGTGTATATATACACGGTTACTATTCATTTACACAGTCGGGTGTATATTTTGCACAATTTTACACCCACTGATGTGGGTGTATTTTTGGCCAAAATGTGTAAAAATGGCTGCTTTATGTATTTTGCAAGACTATCCATGGACTGATATGGATGCTCTTAGACTCAGAAGGCAGAACTCAATCATCCGCTACCTACATTTCTCTTCCAAACCCTAATCCCGCCGAACAAAAATTAGTTTTTCCCTCTCATTCTCAGAATCTCAGGCACTCACCTAATCATTTTTCTCTTCTTTTTTGCTCTCAGCCACGTAATGTTTCTTCCAAATCCTAATCCCGCCGAACAATTAGTAGTGTTTCTCTCTTAATCTTAGATTTTCAGGCTCCCACCAACTATTTTTCTCTTCTCTTTTGCACTCGGCCACATAATTTTTTTTCCATACCCTAATCCCGCTGAACAAACAGTAGTTTTTACTTCTTAAATTCTCGATCTTAGACTCCGACCCAACCTCCCATTATTTAAGAACACAAGCTCTCAGTCTCACTCTCAACTCTCAAGCCCATATAACCGAAAAACCTAATCATGGGTGGAAGTTCCCTCTAACTTCTCCTCACTTTTGTTCTTTTTTCGCTATGCACGAAGCCAACTCTTGGAAATTATTTGGGTGTGGGAGATATTAACCTCAGCTGCATAGAGTAGGAGAGACAAGCACTTCTTAAGATTAAAGAGGGCCTTATTGATGACTTTGGTCATCTTTCTTCTTGGAGTTCTGAAAAGGGTAAAAGAGATTGTTGCAAATGGAGTGGGGTCAGTTGTAGCAACCAAACAGGCCACGTAGTCATGCTCAATCTTAATTTCTCAGTCTTGGAACCTTTAAGAGGTAAACTTAGTCCATTCTTGACTGACTTGCAATATTTGAATTATTTGAATGTGAATTTCAATGATTTTAATCAGAGCCCAATTCTAGAGTCCATTAGTTCTCTCTCCTCCTTAAGTCACCTTGATAATAATGCTAATTTCGGAAGAAACATTCTTTTTCAGCTTGGAAACCTTTCGAGGTTGCAGTACCTTGATCTAAACTACAATCATTTTAATAATCCCAAAAACCTAGAGTGGCTTAGTCAACTTTCTTCTTTAAAATACCATGGCATGGGTGGGGTTAAACCATTGGCTCCAGATTAATTATTAAACTACCTTAACACAATGGAAACAAAGAGGACCTACACAGTGAAATCTGGCCATATTCACTTCTATTGCAACATAAAACCTATCTTTAAAATTGTTCAAGAATCTGAAATAGGCGACTCGCAGAGACATATTCAATAGTAATGTGCCAACAAATCCCCAGAAACCTGCAATAAATCGAAGTGCCAAACTAACATAAAATTCTAGTGATATAAACCCTTCTTTCTTGTCTTGCATGCTAGCATGTTCTCTTCTCCTGTTCATGGCTGGATTTTGAGCTATTCCTTCTCCCAAACATTTCTTTGGGAGTGGGGCTCCACAAAGATTTGGATTCCCCTCATATGAGGATGCATTAAAGGTATCAAGTTGAGGGCTTGTAGGAATTTTTCCGGACAAATTGTTGTTTGACAAGTCCAAGACACTTAGACGATCAATATGAGAAAGGCTGAAAGGAATTCTACCGGAAAGCTGGTTCTTAGATAGATCCAAGAAATCTAAAAATTGTAATGCACCAATATTTGAAACAATTTGTCCAAATAAATGGTTTCTTGAGAGATTCAAAGATATCAATTCAACAAGTTCTATAATTTCTTGAGGAATTGTGCCAGTTAATTTATTGCTCGAGAGATCAATGCTTTTTAATAGTCCAAGGATATTCTTGTACTCATGCTCGCTTCCTTTCCACGTCCAAAGCGCTTGGTCGTCATATATAATTGAATATAGTGTCATGCCCAGAATTTCAATATACACATGGGTGATGGTGGTGCTTGAGCTCAATTTTTGAGTCAAAGCAGTTATATTGTTGAGAAATTTTGGTATACTTCTAGAGATTTGGTTTAATGCGAGGTTTAAAAGTTGAAGATGAGCAAGATGGCATAGATGTGAAGGCATGATTTCGTGTAAGTGATTAGATCGAAGGATGAGGACAGCCAAATTTGGAATGCTGGTCCCTAACCACATCGGTATTTGTCCCAACAAGTTATTGTGTCCAAGATTAATATATTTCAAATTTGTACAATTCTTCAAGGATGAAGGAATTTCCCCACTAAAACTATTGTTTCTTAAATCAATTGTTTCAATCCCAAGTAGCAAGCCCATCGATCTTGGGATTTTCCCAAAAAAATTATTGTTTTTCAAATTAAGAATTTTCAATCCTTCAAGATGCATCCAACAATCAGGAAGCTCTCCTGATAATTGATTATTGGAGAGATCTAAAAAGATCAAAAATTCATTTCTGATTGCACATAGAGATTGGATTGGCTCTGAAAACATATTCTGGGAAAGATTCAAATGTGCTGCTTTAAATAAAAACGATAGTATTTCACCTTCTAGATTATTTGAACTCAGGTCTATAAAGGGGAAATTGGAGATTTCCAATGAAAAATTTGGAATATGGCCACTGATTTGGTTATTAGACAAATCCAAAAATTGTAGTTGTGGAGAAAAGTCCCAACAGAAATGGGAAATGTTATCAGAAATTCCAGAATTAGAAATATCAAGCCAATAGCAATTTTTCTGAGTTTGAAGCCATTTTGGGAATTGAGGAGGGCCTAGTTGGCAAGGCCTTAAAAATATCCTTTCTAATTGGAAAGGTGGAACCCAATTAGAGCTGAAGTTGAGAATCAATGGGGTATGTGATAAGTCCAAATTCTTTAAATTATTTTAGTTTTGAGAAGTGGGTTTCAGAAATAACACCTTCGAATGAATTATCATGAAGTCTGAAAGTTCCTAGGTTGAATTGTTTTCCCAAACTTTCAGGTATTGTCCCATTCAAATGATTGTTAGAAAGTGATAACACTCTCAATGATGGAAATGTTGAGAGATCAGGTAATTTTCCAAGGATTTGATTCGAATCTAAAAACAAGTTCTCTATTGAGTGTTGTGCACACCCAGTCAAGTTGTGAATAATTCCTAGGAATTTTCCATTGACATTGGCCCGTATGAGAGACAATGTTTTTAAATTACACATACTGCCAAAAAAAGAAGAATACTACAATGCAAAATGTACACCCAATAATTGATTTGGGATTGTGTGTACGAGTATTAAACCTACTAGTAACCATGTTGTGCTATCAATGTTTAATGGGGTTAACCATTGGCAATATGTCTCTATTTTAAATTCAACAATTGGCTCCAAATAATGAATAAACTTCCTTACTTGACATCCTTGTTCTTGGAGAATTGTAATCTTCCTAATATTTTCTCTGTTTCCCTTGCTAATTCTTCTACTTCTCTTGATGTTCTCTATCTCCCTTATAACGGTCTGACTTCCTCTTCGTCAATACTAGAGTGGTAGTTCAACTACAACACTAGTGTTGTTGAACTTGATCTCTCTAATAACCAATTGCAAGGCATGATTCCTGATGCTTTTAGCAAAATAAAGTCTCTTGCACATCTCTATCTTAATGATAATGAGTTTGATGGTGGAATACCAAAATCCTTTGGCAGTATGTGTAATTTAAAAATATTGTCTCTCATACGGGCCAATCTCAAAGGAAAATTCCTAGGAATTATTCATAACTTGACTGGGTGTGCACAACACTCAATAAAGAACTTGTATTTAGATTCGAATCGAATCACAGGAAAATTACCTGATCTCTCAATATTTCCATCATTAAGAGTGTTATCACTTTCTAACAATCATTTGAATGGGATAATACCTGAAAGTTTGGGAAAACAATCCAACCTAGAGACTTTGAGGCTTCATGATAATTCATTCGAAGGTGTTATTTTTGAAACTCACTTCTCAAAACTAAAAAAATTGAAGAATTTGGACTTATCGCATACCCCATTGATTCTCAACTTCAGCTCTAATTGGGTTCCACCTTTCCAATTAGAAAGGATATTTTTAAGGCCTTGCCAACTAGGCCCTCCTCAATTCCCAAAATGGCTTCAAACTCAGAAAAATTGCTATTGGCTTGATATTTCTAATTCTGGAATTTCTGATAACATTTCCCATTTCTGTTGGGGCTTTTCTCCACAACTACAATTCTTGGATTTGTCTAATAACCAAATCAGTGGCCATATTCCAAATTTTTCATTGGAAATCTCCAATTTCCCCTTTATAGACCTGAGTTCAAATAATCTAGAAGGTGAAATACCATCATTTTTATTTAAAGCAGCACATTTGAATCTTTCCCAGAATATGTTTTCAGAGCCAATCCAATCTCTATGTGCAATCAGAAATGAATTTTTGATCTTTTTAGATCTCTCCAATAATCGATTATCAGGAGAGCTTCCTGATTGTTGGATGCATCTTGCAGGATTGAAAATTCTTAATTTGAAAAACAATCATTTTTTTGGGAAAATCCCAAGATCGATGGGCTTGCTACTTGGGATTGAAACAATTGATTTAAGAAACAATGGTTTTAGTGGGGAAATTCCTTACAAAATTGAAATATATTAATCTTGGACACAATAACTTGTCGGGACAAATACCGATGTGGTTAGGGACCAGCATTCCAAATTTGGCTGTCCTCATCCTTCGATCTAATCACTTACACGGAATCATGCCTTCACATCTATGCCATCTTGCTCATCTTCAACTTTTAGACCTCACTTTAAACCAAATCTCTAGAAGTATACCAAAATGTCTCAACAATATAACTGCTTTGACTCAAAAATTAAGCTCAAGCACCACCATCACCCATGAGTATATTGAAATTCTGGGCATGACACTATATTCAATTGTATATGATGACCAAGTGCTTTGGACGTGGAAAGGAAGCGAGCATGAGTACAAGAATATCCTTGGACTATTAAAGAGCATTGATCTCTCGAGCAATAAATTAATTGGCACAATTCCTTAAGAAATTACAGAACTTGTTGAATTGATATCTTTGAATCTCTCAAGAAACCATTTATTTGGACAAATTGTTTCAAATATTGGTGCATTACAATCTTTAGATTTCTTGGATCTATCTAAGAACCAGCTTTCCAGTAGAATTCCTTTCAGTCTTTCTCATATTGATCGTCTAAGTGTCTTGGACTTGTCAAACAACAATTTGTCCGGAAAAATTCCTACAAGCCCTCAACTTGATACCTTTAATGCATCCTCATATGAGGGGAATCCAAATCTTTGTGGAGCCCCACTCCCAAAGAAATGTTCGGGAGAAGGAATAGCTCAAAATCCAACCATGAACAGGAGAAGAGAACATACTGGCATGCAAGACAAGAAAGAAGGGTTTATATCCCTAGGATTTTATGTTAGTTTGGCACTTGGATTTATTGCAGGTTTCTGGGGAGTTGTTGGCACATTACTACTGAATATGTCTCTGCGAGTTGCCTATTTAAGATTCTTGAACAATTTTAAAGATAGGTTTTATGTTGCAATAGAAGTGAATATGGCCAGATTTCACTATGTAGGTCCTCTTTGTTTCCATTGTGTTAAGGTAGTTTAATAATTGATCTGGAGCCAATGGTTAACCCCACCCATGCCAAGGTATTTTAAAGAAGAAAGTTGACTAAGCCACTCTAGGTTTTTGGGATTATTAAAATGATTGTAGTTTAGATCAAGGTACTGCAACCTCGAAAGGTTTCCAAGTTGAAAAAGAATGTTTCTTCCGAAATTAGCATTATCATCAAGGTGACTTAAGGAGGAGAGAGAACCAATGGACTCTGGAATTGGGCTTTGATTAAAATCATTGAAACTCACATCCAAATAATTCAAATATTGCAAGTCAATCAAGAATGGACTAAGTTTACCTCTCAAAGGTTCCAAGACTGAGAAATTAAGATTGAGCATGACTACGTGGCTTGTTTGGTTGCGATAGCTGACCCCACTCCATTTGCAACAATCTGTTTTCCCCTCTTCAGAACTCCAAGAAGAAAGATGACCAAAGTCATCAATAAGGCCCTCTTTAATCTTAAGAAGTGCTTGTCTCTCCTGCTCTATGCAGCTGAGGTTAGTATCTCCCACACCCACATAATTTCCAAGAGTTAGCTTCGTGCATAGCAAAAAAAGAACAAAAGTGAGGAGAAGTTGGAGGGCACTTCCACCCATGATTAGGTTTTTCGGTTATATGGGCTTGAGAGTTGAGAGTGAGACTGAGAGCTTGTGTTCTTAAATAATGGGAGGTTAGGTTGGAGCCTAAGATTGAGAATTTGAGAGGTAAAAACTACTGTTTGTTCGGCGGGATTAGGGTATGGAAAAAAAATTATGTGGCCGAGTGCAAAAGATAAGAGAAAAATAGTTAGTGGGAGCCTAAAAATCTAAGATTAAGAGAGAAACACTACTAATTGTTCGGCGGGATTATGGTTTGGAAGAAACATTACATGGCTGAGAGCAAAAAAGAAGAGAAAAATGGTTAGGTGAGTGCTTGAGATTCTGAGATTGAGAGGGAAAAACTAATTTTTGTTCGGCGGGATTAGGGTTTGGAAGAGAAATGTAGGTAGCAGATGACTGAGTTCTACCTTCTGAGTCTAAGAGAATCCATATCAGTCCATGGATAGTCTTGCAAAATACATAAAGCAGCCATTTTTACACATTTTGGCCAAAAAAACACCCACATTAGTGAGTGTAAAATTGCGCAAAATATACACCCGACTGTGTAAATGAATAGTAACCGTGTATATATACACGGTTACTATTCACCGTGTAAACGATTATTTTATTTTATTTTCTCTCTTCTCTATCAAACTACTTCTCTTCCCCAACCATTACAACAACCCAGCGCGCCAAAATCAATTGAAAATTAACCTAAACACATCTACTGAAAATTAACTAAAATCAACCCAACATCAACTGAAAATTAACCCAAACACATCTACACAGACAAATCTACACAGAGATACACTTGCTCAAAAAAAAAAAAAAAAAAAAAAAAAAAAAACACAGAGATACACAAACACACCCACACACAAACAAACCCAAACGAACAAACAACAAAGAGAGATCGGTGTTTATCGGAACGATCGGTGCTTGATTAGAACGATCGGAGCTCGTGGGTCTCGCTTATCATAATGATTACAAAGTGGTTGTCAAAAGGTTGGCTTGAATTTTTGAGCCAACATTAAATGGAGGATTTGACTTAGGTTCGGTGCTCTTACATAGTAGACCTATTAAAAATCAAAATTATAAATGGTTGTGTTTAGAAAGTTATAATTTTTATTTTTAACGGGTCTACTATATAAGAGCACTGGACTTAAGCCAAGTCTTCCATTTAATGGTAGCTCGAAAATTCCAACCAACTTTGCTTAATATATTGATTGCCTTGTTTCACTGCATTATCGCATTGCCAGCCCAATTTAAGTTTATGCTCTCTCTCTCTCTCTCTCTCACTATATATATATATATATATACATATATATTGTTAGGTCCATATTTTTAGGTTGATAAATCATGAACAATTGTAATGTTTAGAACATATTTTGTCTAGTTATTTGTTATCAGGTTATATATTTGATCAAGATAAATTAGTTTCAAATAGTGAAAGACTCAAGATTGCAAAAACCGAACTACTACTACACAGATTCTTGATTGCAACTCGACAAGTTAAGAGTCAATTAACTCGACCAGTCAAACTGCACATCTCGATTGAACAAGAATCGGACATATTAGATTCCTAGCAGTTTTTGTTAGCCATTGGATCTAGGGTTATGTGCTACTGAAGTTCACTATATATACAAGCTATAAAGCACATTTTTACATACATAAGAGGGTATTGTTTTTTAACACAGATTTGGAATTTTTCAAGCTTTCTTGAAGCATCAATGGGAGAACTACGTGCATGTTGAAGATCTGGTGATTAGGTGAAGTTGCTGCAACCAGATTTCAACCAAAGTTACTAGACAAATCATTGAGAGTGGATCTTGGAGTTGCGAACTGGGAGTTCGTGTGCAACAAGTCAGAGTAGACGAGTTCGTGGATCTCGTAGCTATGTGTGGTCCCATCAATTAGTACTACTTGAGATAGCATTAGATTTAAGGTTAAATATTCTATATAAAATTTTACTCTATTCTAGTGGATTTTTTTCCTTGAGGATTGATGATTAAATCCCCCCAGGTTTTTACTGTGAAACATTTTGTTGCATTGGTTTTCCTAAGTCATTATATCTTATCTTATTTACTATTCTGTTGTGCATGACATTTTTGGGTGCATTTTATTCATAAATATGATAGGATTTGTTAGCAACACTAAGTTTTTTCACAATATATTAAGATGATAAGTTTTATTGTGTAACATTTTTTCAAATAGGGTAAATTATCAATTCTTCTTTAAACTTTCACAAAAGTTTGTTTTTTGTCCCTAAACTTTCAAAAGTTTTTGTTTTTGGTCCTTGAACTTTGGAAAACGTTTTACTTTTTGTCTTTCCATCTATATCAGTTAGTTTATATCCTATGGGCCTTAATGGAGTGTTCACGTGGCATCTAATTTGACTAAACTAGTTTACGTTAAATAACAATAGACACATGGCTCACAATGAATAGCACACATGGAAACTATATTTTAAAATGACAAAATATCCCTCGGTCCCTTGAGATATAATTCATGTGTTTCAAACTATATATAAAGGGCTAGCTTAATTTTCACTTCTTTTTTTCCTTTGTTAACAAAGGCATTCAAAACTCTTTGAGTATCTAACTATTTTTTAGATATGTGTAGTCTCTTGTCCCAACTTTAAAATATATTTTTATTTTAATTGATACTTTTCACAAGTATTAGTTGAACGAGTTGCTAACCCGTGCAATGCATGTGAATAGTTATTGAATAAGTTTTAGGAAAAAAAAAAGTCATTATTTTTGAGTTGGAGTAATAAGTAAAAATTCATGAAATTTTTAAAAAATGATATTGAAAAAAATAACTCAAAGTTTTATTTAGTTTATAAAAAGAAAGTAATGTTGTTTTATTTATTAGTTTTTTGTGGGAAGGAATAAGAGACAGCATGTTTTATATTTTGTCATTTTAAAATATAGTTTCCATGTGTGCTATTCATTGTGAGCCACGTGTCTATTGTTATTTAACGTAAACTAGTTTAGTCAAATTGTGGGACTGAGATGAAAGTCCTCCCACAGACTTTTAGGTTGAATAGAATTTAAATTTTTTGAAATTCAAATGATAAAATTTTACCTAAATTAAATAGCTTTTAAATATTATCTCTTAATTTGAGAAAATGTATCCTAATAAATAATATAAAATTAATTTACTAATTAGTGAAAGTAGTCATCTGACACAACTACGGTTTCTAAGTTCAACTTTTATTATTATACTTATAGTATAAGATATGATATAATATGAAATGATTCGTAAGTTATGTGGTATTTAAGCTTAAAAAAAAAATTATGATAGACTTTTAGTTTTATTTAAATTAAATATTTATTAAATGTTATCCATTAATTTGAGGAAATATATCATAACAAATAATATAAATCAACTAATTAGTTGTTCTTAAGATGTTGATAATAGACTTTTAGTTAGAGTAGAAGTCAAAAGGTTGTTTATATATTTAAAATTTTTGAAGTTTAAATGATATGTTTCATCTAAATTAAGCAATTGCTAAATATTATCCTTTAATTTGAGGAATTATGTAATAAAAAATAATTTATTAATTATTTGTTTTTAAAATATTGATCATAGATTTTTAGAGGGAGTATAAGTCAAATGAGGTATTTTGTAGAAAGAAAACTTGGGTTGTTGTTTTCGATTAAAGTTTAGAATTTTTTATAATATATTTTTTGTTTGAATATAATTTAAATTTGTTGAAGTTTAAATGATAAAGTTTTACCTAAATGAAACAATTGTTAAATATAATCCCTTAATTTGATGAAATATATCCTAAAAAAGAATATATAATTAATTTATTAATTAGTAAGAGTAACCACATGGAGAAATCATGACTTCTTAATGAAGATTCATATTTAAGCTAAAAAAATTTAAAATAACTAAAACTAAATTGTTAAGTAAATAGTAATAATAAATTATAAAATAAGTAAATAATTTTAATAAAAAATTACTAATAAATTTTGATTTTTTAGAGTTTCGTCTTTATAATATAATTATTTATGTATTTTTATATTTTAAAATAATATTTATGCTTTGTGTTAATTTCTAAATATGAGATACAGAGTGAGTTTGATCATTCCTATTTGAGTTATGTTTAATTTATTCCTTAACCAGTACAATCAATAGTAAACAAAATATTGTTGTAAAAATATAGTTTCTATCGCATACAAAACATACGCAGCAGAAAATTAACGGATCTACTTCATTCGCAATTAATAACATGTACCATGTAAATTTCAGAATTTAAGAACAAGAGAGCGTACCTCGGTGCGGTGAAATTCAAAACCAAAGATTAGAAGTACTTGAGAACACTTTTAATCTTCACTCCAATTCCACTTATGCTCAAAAAGTGTGGTCTCTCAATCAATTTTCACATTTGTGTTCAAGGGAAAATAAGAGAGTGGCTTACACTCATATACACACCATTTCATCTATCCATAAAACCTGTATGTTTCTCTCCTTATATACAACTGATTATCTAATTGGGCTAGCCATTTGGGCCATTCCAATTGGGATTTAGCATGTGGTTTGGAGTAAAACCAAAATAGACAAATAAGACACTAGCTTCAGTAGGTTTTGGGCCTTCCTGTCAACTCTTAACAAGCCCAAAATTACCATTAATTATATTTAATACCACTATATAAATATAATTGCACTCTAAGCATTATTAATAAATTATATCCCAAGACTTTATTATATATGCAACCCCTTCATGAAAATATTCATAGTAATACAAAGTCATGAATATTGACTGCCACTTTGAAGATTACTACATGTTAATCCTTGAGTACCCGGTTCAATCCTTTAAGTTATTCATCATATATTTATGAAATCTAATTTTATAAATATATACTTTAATAACTTCTTACTAAAGTAGTTAGGCCTAACATTTAGAATAACCAAACCTATTAAACTTATCTCAAGAGAATATTTTATATCTTCGTTAAGAGATTATAAATTTCATCTTGAGAATATATGTTCCTTCAACATTAAATGTGGCTGCTTAACATACTGAGATTTTGATCGTGACTTTAGATCTCATTCCTGATATATCAAAGCAACCTACACTTCATAATCAAGTTCATTATTCACTCAGGATTGAAAGTTCATGTAAATAGAAGTCGTGAGATTTATTATTCATTTAACAATCGTTGGTAGAATAATAAATCTCACAGCGGTCTATTTCAATATGTTTTAACACTTAAAACATATCAACATATCAATTAGAAGTCTTCACTTCTATGAACAAGACAAATTTTCTTAGTTGATATGTTATAGTCTTCACAGATGAAATGCCCAATTTCATCATCGACTATGAACTAAAATTCTGAGTTTACAAAGAACTTGTTATTTATATTCTTTGTGACTAAATCACATACTATGCATCTCATGGACTATATGATAATGTCCAAATATTCATGTTACCATTATTTTAGATAATAATAAAACAAGTTTATTACATAGAACATAATATCATACATAGCATCATACAATAGGATTTAAATGGCACATATCCTAACAATCTCCCATTTGCCCTAAAGACTATTGAGAACTAATCTAACTCCCATTCCCTCCGAATGTGACTCAAAAGTCCTTTGGGGCAAGGTTTTGGTAAATGGATCTGCTAGATTATTTGCACTATCAATCTTTGCTACTATTACATCTCCTCGAGCAACTATGTCTCGAATGATGGTACTTTCTTTCAATATGCTTTCTTTTCTTGTGATTTCTTGGATCCTTGGATTGTGCAACCGCTCCACTATTGTCGCAGAACAATGTGATTGGAACTTGTTCCGTTCTCATAACACCAAGATCAGAAAGGAATTTCTTGAGCCAAACATCTTCCTTTGCCGCTTCACAAGTAGCAACATTTTCAGCTTCCATGGTGGAGTCGGCAATACAAACTGCTTAACACTCCTCCAACTTATGGCTTCACCTCCTAAGGTGAACACACAACCTGAAGTGGTCTTTCTGAAATCAAGATCTGACTGAAAATATGAATCTGTATAACCAATAGGTATCAAATCCTCACAATAGTAAACAACCATATAATCTCTTATTCCCCTTAGATACTTGAGAATATGTTTTACAGCTTGCCAATGTTTAAGTCCTGGATTTGATTAATATCGGCTGACCATGCCAACTGAATAACAGATATCTGGCCTAGTACATAGCATGGCATACATGAGACTTCTCACTGCAGAAGCATAGGGAAGTTGTCTCCTCATATTTTCTTCCTCAAGAGTCTTAGCCTTTGGTCATCAGACAGAAGAACTCTATGTCTGAAAGGAAGTAATCCTTTCTTGGAGTTTTGCATGCTAAACCGTTCTAGAACCTTATCTATACATCCAACTTATGACAAGCCTAACATTCTATTCTTTCGATCTTGCCAAAGCTTAACCCCTAGAATAAAGTTAGCTTCGCCCAAGTCCTTCATATCAAATTGGTTTGACAACCAAATCTTTACTGATGACATTACCCCTACATCATTTCCAATGAGTAGAATATCATCAATATAAAGCACTAAGAGCATTACTACTTTATCTCGATGTCTTTTGTACACACATGGTTCATCTAGATTTTGTTCAAAACCAAATGACTTGATTGCTTGATCAAATCTGATGTTCCATGATCTAGATGCTTGTTTAAGTCCATAAATGGATCTTTTCAACTTGCATACCATATGCTCTTGGTTCTTCGCTACGAAACCTTTCGGTTACATCATATAGATTTCTTCTTCAAGATTGCCATTAAGAAATGCAGTCTTGACATCCATTTGCCAAATCTCATAATCATAATGAGCAGTAATGGATAAGAGAATTCTGATAGATTTAAACATGGATACTAGTGAAAAAGTTTCCTCATAGTCAATACCTTCTTTTTGTGTATATCCTTTCGCCACTAGCCTTGCTTCAAAGGTTTCAACCTTTCCATCTATCCCTCTCTTCCTCTTGTAAACCCATTTGCAACCAACAGGTTTAATGCCGTTAGGCACCTTTATGAGATCCCTAACTTGATCGGAATACATAGAATCCAATTAAAATTTCATAGCTATGACCCAATGATGTGCATCTATATCTTTCATTGCCTCTTTATAAGTGTAAGGATCAGATTCAGCCTCTTCTAGAATAGCTTCACAAGTTTCTCTAGACCTATAAATCTTATAGGTGGCTGAACAATTCTTCCACTACGACGAGGCACTTGTGTACTAGTCATCTCATGAGTAGAATCTTGTGGTGTATCTAATACAGTCACATCATCCCTAGTTTCATCCATTGGTTGTTCAATTACAGGTTCATTCATTTCAACCAAAACAACTCTACTTCTAGGAGTATAATCATTCATATAGTCATTTTCCAAAATTTGGCATTTGTACTAACAAACACCTTATTATCTTTATAACTATAGAATAAACCTCCAACAATTCCTTTTGGATACCCTATAAAGAAAACCACTTCTGTTTTAGATTGTAACTTGTCAGACTTTCCTTTCAACACATGTGTTGGACAACCCCAAATATGGAGATGTCTCATACTAGGCTTATGCCCAATCCACAACTCTACAGGTGTTTTAGGAACAAACTTCGAAGGTACTAAATTTAGAAGATACATTGCAGTATTTAAGGCATATCCCCAAAAGGAAATTGGTAGAGTCGAATGACTAAACATGGATCTAACCATATCTAAAAGAGTCCTATTCCTCCTTTCTGCTACACCATTTTGTTGTGGTGTTCCAAGTGCAGTCAACTGGGATATAATCCCATTTTTAGTAAAGTAATCCTTGAAATCCCCAAGAAGGTATTCGCCACCACAATCAGATCTAATGGTCTTTATGCGTTTACCTAATTGATTCTCAACTTCAGCCCTAAACTCTTTGAACTTTTCAAAAGCTTCGGACTTCCATTTCATTAGGTACACATAACCAAATCTAGAGTAATCATCAGTGAAAGTAATGAAATACTCATAGCCACCTCTTGCTTAGATAGACATTGGACCACCTACATCTGAATGTACTAGTTCTAGCAAATCTTGGGCTCTATTTCCTTTTGCATTAAAAGACATTTTAGTCATTTTACCTTCCAAGCAAGATTCGCAGACTGGAAATTCATTAAAATCTAATGGTTCTAAAAGCCCATCTTTAACCAGTCTTTGGATCCTGTTTGAATTAATATGACCCAAACGTAAATGCCAAAGATATGCATCACTAGTAAAAGGAAACTTTCTCTTTAATGATTTGACATGTGAATTATTATCTAATTCAGAATTGTATAATTCATGCTTATTAGGAGTTATAATATAGAGACCATCAATAATATTGCCAGAATAGATAAACACTTTATCCTTCTTTATTACAACATTGTCTTTCAAGATAACAAAATATCTATGTTAACCTAAATAAGTTGTAGAAATTAAATTCCTACGAACATTAGGTACATATAAACAGTATTCTAATATTAAAACTCTAGAATCAAAGCATAAATTAAACACTCCAACAGCTACAACTGGAATTTTGCTCCCATCAGCCAAAGTAAGAAACAGTTCTCCTTCATTCAGCTTTCTGGTCTCCTGGAACCCCTACAAAGAATTGCAGATATGATTAGTACAACCTGAATCCACACACCAGGAATCCATGGGATTTTGTATTAAACATATGTTGATGTGGGCCGTGTGGCTTGTATTGCCAAGCCCAAGTCAACACAAGTTTACCAAATACTTGTTGTATTAGGAGTCCAAGGTAACTGACCTAACATATATCCCTATATATATGTTATTAGTTACGGCAATAGGTGAATTCTAAAAAAAAAAAACCTAGTAGCAGCCGCATAAAAGGAAGAATAGTGTTTTCTTATCTTGTGGGTGAGAGAGAGTTAGGGTGTTTTGGATTTAGGTTTCTTGAGAGTGTTCTTGTGCACTATTGTATCTCCCTATTTTTATAGTGAAATTTCTCCGTAATCGCCATGGAGGTAGACAGTTTGCCGAATCACGTAAATTCTTGTGTTTTTTGTGTGTGTGCTTGTTATTTAATTTCCGCTTATTTACCGTTATTGATTTAAGTCCTGGGGTACTATCTACACAACAAGTGGTAAGGGAAATTTTTGTGGTAAGGGAAATTTTTCTCTTTGACAAAGGCGGATGAAGAATCTCCTAATTCAACAAGGAGTTCATAAGGCCTTGCTTGGGAAGGAGAAGAAACCGGAAACAATGAAGGATGTAGAATGGGTAGAGATGGATGAGAAAGTAGCTAGTGCTATTCGTCTCAACCTAGATGATGAGGTCATTCAGAACATCCTAGAAGCAAATACCGCAAAGGAGGTTTGGGAAAAACTAGAAGGTCTTTATAATAGAACATTGTTACTTGATGAAACTGAAAGTAAATCTGCACCAACTTCACTGTCATCTGATGTTTCTTCAACAACACTAGCTAATTCTAGGGGATTCTTTCCATTCTTCTTCTCCTCTAAATGCTCTTTCAACTCTTTACACTGATTCTTGTAATGCCCTTTCTTGTGACAATAAAAGCACTCTACATCTTTCTTTGCACGTGATTTAGACTGTGATCTGTTCCTGTTGGAGTTCCGTCCTCTTAATCTGCTTCTACTCTTATTACTTGACTCAGACTTTACAATAAGTCCATCATCCTGAGAACCATTACCATCTTGCTTCATCTTCATGTGTGACAAGAGAGCACTAGTCACCTCCTCGAGTACTATAGTCTCTTTCCCGTACATCAACGTAGTCACTAGATGATCAAAAGAAGTAGGAAGCGATGCAAATAAGAGTAATGCTTTATCTTCGTCCTCATAATTCACCCAAAAACTTGACAGTTGGGTGTTCAACATGTTAAACGTGTTGAGATGCTCCAACAGATTTGAACCCTCCTTCATATACAAACTATATAGTTTCTTCTTCACATACAACTTTTTCGTCAGATTCTTTCTCAATAGACCCATATAGACCAAGAGATACACCAACAAGGAAGAACTCTCTCATAAACTTCTCTATTATCTCCATCTCTAATCTTCTTTAAGCTCTTAGTGAGGTTCTGAGTCTCTGAGCTCTTAGTTTCAAACTTAGAAAGTAAGTTTTTCAACCCCTAGCTCACAAATACCCCTCACACCTCTACTTATAAGCTCTTATCCATCCCTTGCAGAAAGCCCCAGCAGCTTTACTAAACACTCTCTCTCACTACTCATACTACCCAAAATGACTCCCGCTACTCATTACATATACTATATCCACGAGCACACCCTGGCATCATAATGATCTTGCTGCGCTAGCTGGAATCTCTCTCTCTCTCCCTTTATCTCACACTAAGTTTCTTCATTATTTGTTATAATGGAGCCCATGGTGTTTGTTTATTCATTTACTATTGAAGGTTATGATGTAATTGTTTCTATTGAATTTTTCCCTCATGTTATTGTATTAGATGACTCTTCTCCAGAACCAGTGGATGATGATTTTGAAGATGCAGATACTTTTCTTAATCTGTAAAATAATTAACGGCTGGAAGTTCATTCTGCTCTGTTTCATTTTACCGCTGGAATATTTACTGCTGGACTATTTCTATATTGCAGTATGCTTTTTATTGTGCTGACGTGTCTGTTGTAGGAAGTGTTTTTTGGGCCATCCCATAATCCTTGTCAATCTCATCCAAGGCCCAAGGCATAAAATAAGGCGAATTCTTCAAAAACTTTACCGATAGCCCTTGGGCCGTACTTAAAGCCCATTGTCAAGTTTTGGTTTAGGCCCCTAACCCAACACAAATCTCATTTGTCGAAAGGAAGACTTTTCCGCCCCCGACAAGCTTTATGTAGGAGCAAAAGTGAGGGAAAATAATGGAATCATTTTATGATAATATAACTATTAGACCCTTATCTTAAATATTTTTTGAATTCAACTAACAATTTTATAAAATATAAACATGTACATAAACATAAACTTGTATTTAAACATATGAAAATTTTAATAATTTATACACTTAGCGAAAAATTATGTATAGATTCATTAACAAAAAAACCACTTAGATAATATGTAAATTTGAATAAATCAACAAATTAAGTTTTTATTATCACTACTACTTCTTGGTGTTTTCAATGGAGTCATTCATATCCTCCATCTTTTATTGTAACTAGTAAATTTAGAATAACAATTATAATAATTAGCCTCATCTCACATGCTCCGCATGTGCAATGAGGCTCTTTTTTTATTTATTTTAAGTTTAATATAATTTTTCAACTCAAATTTATCTATTGTTAATGAGATTAAACAAGAAGTAATTTTTATAAAATTAAAATTTAGGATTTGAAATGGAGTAATTTGCTGGGTTTAGTGTGTGCTAGTTTTTAGGGAAAAAATGTATCAAACGTTCGTGAGATATGTTTTGATAAAGAGTGCTAATTTTTAGGAAAATGTTTATTTGGTAGTTTTTTTTTTTTTTGTTGAATTACAATTTTAACCTTATTTTTTATTTTTTAAGAATAAAGATTATCTAATTAGATTATGGGTATTTTTGACATTTTTTGAAGCCACAACAAATTTTCTAAATCCTCTTAATATCTAGAGATAATAATAGTAATAAGGAAAATTCTATTGGCAA
This sequence comes from Quercus lobata, assembly GCF_001633185.2. Lineage (NCBI taxonomy): Eukaryota > Viridiplantae > Streptophyta > Magnoliopsida > Fagales > Fagaceae > Quercus > Quercus lobata. The sequence continues at coordinate 88,831,188 of NC_044908.1, read as the reverse complement.
CGAATCATAATTTGAAAATATTATAAAGTAAAAGTAATTAAGAAATTTATAAATATGTATACTAATAAATATGATTCTAATCACATTCTTTGTCAAGTCAATACTTTTTTACAATAAAATTGATAATAATTTTAGCATTTTTCTTCAGTAAATTATATATTAACAATCGATCATAATGTCTGATGTTTCATAAATTGAAAAACATATGAAAGGCTGTTGGATGTATTTTAGCATTTCAACACTCAATGTATAAGAGAATTCGTTACGAGTCCGATGCAGAAAGGAGTAATCAATATAAGCCTCCAGGGAATGTAGATAGCTTAAAAAAGTAATTAGCAAACTATCACCTATTGAGATTAAAATTTCCTTTTTTTTTTTTTTTTTAATAAATGAAAGTAGAATCTAACAAATAGAGTAATTAAACACCACTTATTGCACATTTCTAGCATAATTACAAAGAGGGATTTGAGGAGACAATTATACCTTAAATGTAAAAATCGAATATTTCAAAGAAGCCAAAAGTCGGGTGTAAACAATGAATTGCATTCTGCAATAAGCCCTAATAAAATTTATAAATAAATAAATATATAAAAAATCAATAAGAATGGTTACAGTGGTCTATTTTATAAGGAGAAATTTAAGCACTTCTTTTAATATAGAATCTTAAATATTTCAAATTGAGGTTCAATTTAAATTGCAAAGAATTTAAACTTTTATGGATAACATGCAATTACAACTTATGCTCTTAATTATTATTTTTTTCAAAAATTGTTTATTTTTATTTTTAAACATTTGTTGGATTTAACAAACTTTTTTTTTTTGTAAAATATAAACATATACTTAAACATAAACTTGTATTTTAAATATATTAAAATATTAATGATTTATACAATATAGCAATATATATATATTTTATTGGCTTGTTGAACCAAAAAAAAAAAAAAAAACACTCAAATAATATATAAATCAGAATAATTCAACAAATTGAGGTTTTATTATCACTAGTACTTCTTGTTGTTTTTGACGAGGTCATTCAAATTATTCATCCCTTATTGTAACTATTGAATTCATTAAAATAAAACAAAAGAAGAAAACATAAGAAAAATGTTAATGGTGATGCATCATAATTTGTAAAAGTAAAAGTAATTAATTAATTTATTAATTAATTTGGTTCTAATCACATTCACTTTCACATTAATACATAATTTTTTTGCAACCAAATTAGTAATAATTTTTTTCCTTTTTCATCAATAAATTCTATATCAACTAGTGATCATAATGCCGAATATTCAATAACTTGAAATCATTTGAAAGGTTGTTTAGAAAATTGGATTTATTGTATATTGAGATTAAAATTTCCTTTTCTTCTTTTTTTTTTTTTTAATGAAAGTAGAATCTAACAAATAGAGTAATTAAGCACCACTTATTGCACATTTCTGGCATAATTAAAAAGAGGGATTTGAGGAAACAATTATACCTTAAATGTAAAAATTAAATATTTCAAAGAAGCCAAAAGTCAGGTGTAAATAATGAGTTGCATTCTGCAATAAGTCCCAATAAATTTTTTTTTTTTTTTTTTTTAAATCAATAAGAATGGTTAAGTGGTCTTTTTTATATGGAGCAATTTAAGCACTTCTTTTAATATAGAATCTTAAATATTTCAAATTGAGGTTCAATTTAAATTTAAGAAAATTTAAACTTTTATGGATAACATGCAATTACAACTTACACTCTTAATTTTTTTCCTCGATTTTTTTTTATTATTTCTAAACATTTGTTGGATTTAACAAACACTTTTTTATAAAAAAAATAAACATATAAGTAAACATAAACATAAACTTGTATTTTAAATATATAAAAATATTAATGATTTATACATTATAGCAATATATATATATATATATATATTATAGGCTTGCTAAACAAAAAAATACCACTCAAATAATATATATAAAAATCAGAATAATCTAACAAATTGAGGTTTTATTATCACTAGTACTTCTTGGTGTTTTTAACGGAGTCATTCAAATTATTCATCCCTTATTGTAACTATTGAATTCATTAAAAAAAAAAAAAAGTAAGAAAAATGTTATTGGTGATGCATCATAATATGCAAAGATTTTAAAGTAAAAGTAATTAATAAATTTATTAATTATGTTATGAATCAATTTGGTTCTAATCACATTCACTTTCACATTAATATATAATTTCTTGCATCCAAATTGGTAATAATTTTTTTCTTTTTTCATCAATAAATTCTATATCAACAAGTGATCATAATGCCAAATATTTAATAACTTGAAAACATTTGAAAGGCTCTTTAGAAAATTGGATCTATCGTATGCTAGATATCCCAACCCAAAACTGACCGAATCTAGCCAAAAACAAAGTCTCAACAAAACAGGTAGGAGAAAGAGAGAAGTTGTTTTGAGACAAGGGAAATAGTTGCTAAAGAACATAATTTGCAAACTATCACCTAGTGAGATTAATGTTTCTTTTCCTTTTCCTTTTTCTTTTTCTTTTTTTTAATAAAGAAAGTAGAATCTAATTCTCAAGTCAGTCTTACTATCCGATCCACAAAACATTCCCATCAATCCCGTGTAGGATCTCAATCTTGATTATAATGCTTAGAGCCACGTGTTGTTTGTAATATGAATATTTTGTTTACCGTCTTAGGCAAGTTGCATTACTTTGACAAAACCATAACGATTGTTTTGAACATGTACATAATAAATTAATCCTGGCCTCATTTACTTATGCTTTTGTTTATGGTTTTGGGTTTGTAAAACATATAAAATCATACAAGATATAAAATACAAAAACTTCCTATGAGGTTTGGGCTAATACCATATACTATCAAGACTTTTAAAAAATATTCAAATTGCTCTCTAAGCACAAATGACACTAAACACCGTTTGATAGTTTTCCTACACCTCTAAGTCCAAGATTTCCTTCCAATAGCCTATCTTGACTAGGCAAGCCTTATAGTGATTGCATTATGGCAATTATATCTGTGAGAGAATGTTTGGGCAGCCAATGGTAGGTAAATAGCAGCCAAAAATGAAGAAATAAGCAAGAGGAATAAGAAAATTTTCAAACAATATTAAGTGATGTTTGTGCTCAGGAAGCAAAGTGGCTACCTTTAGAAAAGTTTTTTATATTGCCAAGAGCTTTGTAACTCAATTGGTTAACTTATTAGTGGTGTCAATTGACATAGTTAGGGTTTAAATCTCCCATCTCCCAACTAACAAGTTATTAACCAAAAATAAAATTAAAAATGTAATCTTTGGCATTTGTTCAAATCTTAAGGGTAGATTTTGTATTTCAAATCTTTGGCATTTGTTGGTTTTTCGTGAGTTGATGAGTTGAGTTCCATTATATCAAATTTGATTAGATAAGATTTTCAACCTGAGTAACCTAACTCAACCAACGCCATTAATAGTTTTAAAATATATTTTTTAATTATTTTTTTTACCTACAATTCACATATACACACACACACGTTACACCCTAAGTAGGAAGTCCTTGCAAGTTGGGTTGATTGATAGAGTTGTCTTTGGGTTTAATTTTGGTTAGAGATTTCTTAACCCAAAGGAGGTTAAGTTGAATTCAAAGATAACTGCAACTTAACTCATGCACACCTCTTCGATCACATTTTATATTTGGATCCACATTATTATTCCTTAAGGTTTATAAACAAAATTATTTAAAATAAATGGGGGAAGAAAAGAAGGGGCGAGGAGAGAGGTGTTGTCTTGTTTTTGTTGTTAACAACAAGTGGATGAGCATAATCATATCCTAATGATCAGTCTTCTTTTTATTCTAACTAATTATTATTAATATTCTTCGGAGTCCTCCCTCAACTCTTTTATAGTAATCGCTTGCAATGATCGAGTTCTATTCCATGCGCTGATGCCTTACCTTTTTGTCTTTGGCATACGAAGTCTAGTAGAAGTTGGGTGGTCTAAGCCACATCGCCAAGCATCAAGAAAATGCAAACTAGGAAGAGAAAAATCCAACAAATATGGTAAATCATCCTTTTATACTCATACAAAAAAACCTATTAGTACTTTTGATCCCATGGGCACCAAAATTGAAGCTCACCTTCTTTTCTTTTCTCTCTCTCTTTTTTTTTTTTTTTCCCTGTCAGAAGTAACGATGGTGTAGAAACACGGGGAAGCCCTTCCCGAAAACCATGAACTTCCCCAGCCTTAGGAAGGCAAAAGTTATATCTCAGGACTGTCAAAACCACGAAGCGACTTTAGCATGCTAGTCTACTCCTTCCACCTTGTAATTCTTAAATAAATGATCCCAACATAACCATGAACTTATGTGGGTTATTGCTAGATGTATGTCATAGATGACCTCTTCCAACAAGCAATATGTCTTTCCAAGCTTCATAAAACATCCAGGTGATGCCGGACGATGGCATGACCTTTAAACAACTAGCACCCCACCCCCTGTAGAGTCCCAACAGACCTCGTTCACGGATGACTTCTGAAAGTGCTGCTGCCATGTGGGGTGGGCACTTACCCTGTAGAGCTCCCACCATTAGTCGTTTCCTGGCCACCTCCAATGGAAAGCTAATTGTGCTAGCAGTAAAACCTGGAAAAGTGTATGAAAGTCCAATTATTTTAAGAGTGATGATATAATTATAATCAATGGTCAAAACACAAGCTCATCTTTATCATTTTGGTTCCTTTGACAAGCGACATTGTTTGAGTAGATAGTAAAGTTTCAAGAATAACACATAAAAGTAATACAGTGACAAAGTATAATATGCTCTCGAATGGTGCAATTGGCCCAACAGTCTCTTATACTTATCAAGAATAGATCTTACCACTCTCAAAATAGGAGGTACTACATCAATCACACACGATTTACAGATTGTTAGGGCTTTTTCTTGGAGAGAGAGAGAGAATGCATTGTAAATTAAATAAGGAGAATAATGGTTTCAATAGACCTTTTTGAGATATCATCTCCAAGATGCATGTGCAAGCATTCCAATGAACAAGTTAATTAGACCAAAATACCAATTGAAATGTTATATAAAGCTGACATGGGGAAAGATCAGTTCTGATCCAAAATTAGGATCCATAACATTTTCAAAGAAACTGTTCATTACCAACTGGATGGGAATAGAGAGAATTAGGGACTGGGGAGTGAGGATGTCAGACCACAATAATTGAATGAGCTTGTTTTAAGCTTTTATACATGAAGTCATATTCTTTTTTTAAAATAATAAAATAAAATAAAAGACATAATTGAAGCCATATTTCTCACCTGCAAAAGCTCCAAGCAGGAGCATCTCAGGACGGTTCAAAGACTTTTTATTTTTTGATTGGCAGTAAGATGTCTTCAATGTCTCATACATGAAATAGTAGCAAGTACTGTATGGCAGCATTCCAATCAAAGTAGGTGAGATACCAGCATAAAAGGCACCAATCCCACCATCCTTATAAATTTTGCTAATTGCAACGCTTAAACTAGGGTATGCCTCAGGACTGACAGTCAAGCGATCCTGTAAAAAGATAACTATAAATACAACCGGAAAAGATGTAGTTGAAAATATAAATAAAAGAACCTAACAGACATATGACATCATCATTAAGTACAATGTAAATAGACCAGCAAAGAACTATGTTATGAGAAATAACAGATGGAAGATGAAATTTTTAATGTCTAAAAACAATATAAAAGAACTTATCAAAAGCGAACAACATAAAAGATGTGTCTGACTAGACTCAATTTTGTATTTTCATGACTGGATCCCATAGTGCAAATACCTTCAAAACTTCAAGGGGATGGCAAGCAAGTGTGCTAAAAATTCCAGCAGCTGCACCAGCCACAGCAATTGGAGAAATCCAGGAGAGAGAAAACTTCAAATTGAAACGACCAATTTGCAATCTTGGGCATTCTTCCTGATTCCATTTCTCCTGTGCTGATGTCATTGATCGTTTTACACACTCAAATGTTCCAAGCTCAATTGCCTGGGTAGGGATTATACGGAGCATATTGATTGCATTGCCAGCCCATAATCCTTGCCAACCCTGCTTCTCAATCACCTCCAAGAAACTACCCGCAATGTTTTTGGATCCAACACCAACCACCATTCTCGTCCTGAATATTACACGTTACAAATCAGAATATTTTAACGCTTTAATATATAGTTATTATAAAATTGGTAACAATTACAAACATTTCAAAATGTATAATTTAATTAAGGTTCATGTAACTTAAGAAGTTGAGTGTGGAGAAGGAAGCTTTAAAACATCCTCTAACCACCAAGCTTGAAATGGATGGGTATCATGGGTTGCAATAGTCACTGATTTATGCAGCACGTAAATTGGTCAGTGATGACATAAGTCATTGACTATTGCAACTGTGTGTTCTGGTTTAGTATTGTATACACCATAGTACATATTTAACATACAGAAATGTGTGGATGTGGATGTGGATGTGAGTGTGTAGCATACTCCATACAGCTCATCATGAAATTATACATCCATATAAACACTTCAGATTGGTCATAGAATTTAAAAGTAATCAGCCATAAAAAATTTCAGATATATGCACACTTCCATGTAAGAATTTATTACTTGACATCGAAAGTGGATAGAAGATTAAGGTGCTGTAAGGGTAAGGCCAAAAGGGAACATGACTGAGGTAGCAAATAAAGAACTGATGAGACATGTATTTAGAAATACCTGATGCCCAATACCAAAAAGAAACAGGAATGTAAAATGTTAAAATAATAGACCATTCTAAACACAGCTAATTCCTTAATCATAAAGTTTACCAGAACATATCCTAGTATAATGACATTGCATATGTGTATATATGGTCTACAATCATCTTCTTCTTTTCTTTTTCTTTTTCATAGATAGATAGTTAGGGCAGGAGATAGTTGTGTGCATGGGGGGGGGGGGGGGGGAGGATTTGGTTCAACTCTCAAACCACCAACATCACAGAGGGTATCATCACCAATAGGCCATCACTTGAACAAACATCATATAAAAATTATAGGAGGAAATTACATTCTGCCACCGTAAACTATATCCCAAATTACACTTTGCACCCTCAACTTTTAAAATGCACGTTCTGCACCCTAAATTATGACCCTTGTTACATATTGTTCCCCAGTTTCAAGTTTGTTGTTAACTTGGACGGAAATCCAAAGTTTATGGCGCAAAATGTAATCGGAGAGTCTAGTTTAGGGTGGTAAAGTGCAATTTCTACTTTGTTTTTAAGTCTTTTGGCCTCCACCTCAGATCAAATCAGCTTCATAAGGGATGGTGTGTTGGGAGAGGGGCACTCTGTTTATCCTATGAACCCAAGTCACCTTCAACTGTTCAACATAGGATGCATTGTTTTACAAGATTTTCAAGAAGCAGTAGAGAGATTACACAACAAGAACAAAAGATATGTACAGCCAATATTCTTATTTATAAGCCTAACTGTTGAGAACGCCTGGGAAGTTGTGTCCTTTTCCAATTAAGCACATTTTCTATTACTGATTTAAACTGGAAGGTAAAGGGCAATGATTGTAGATATTTGAGCAAGTAAACAAGAAATATTAAATGTGATGACAAATTCATTTACTTCATGAAATAAGAAATGCATGTAAGTAGAAAGCAAAGCCAACCGAATGGTCTCAAGAGGAGCAAGTACAGCCTTGGTCATAGCCCCTGCTAAAGCCCCACTAAGAAACTCACCAACTTCTCTAGTCCTGAAGAAAACCTGAATTACATAAAAGCATGTCAATGTTATAGAACCAATTAAATAATAATTTCTTTCTCTTTCAGCCCCTAAATGAAATGCCAAAACCAACCTTAATGAGAAGGGGGGAATCAGTTGGTCAAAAAAAGAAGTGTAATACTATGAAAAAAGTTGACCAAAAACCATGTAACACAAGCCCCAATGTCCATGGGACAAGAAAACCATACCCAGAGACAGACATGATTAAACAATCTGTTTATTCCAGTTGTCAAACTCATATATAAGAAGTTAAAGGAAAACCCAAGGATATAATCAGTAGAGGAAAAGATAGGCGTATTTAGGACTATTTCACCATGACCATGGGTGTTAAGCAAATCCACATCAGTAAGTTTGTGTTTGGAAATGCGTATGTGCACTAGTTAGCCACTCCACATACTAGCTTAGATTTTTGGGTTTGACATATTAACAAGTATCAAATTGCGGTTTGATAGTCTTGGAGTCCACATGCCAAGCCTGTTTCTCTTATTTAGTCATCAAGCTGTCTGTCTTTGTTTTGGTTTCTGTTGAGCCTGATATAGTGTTGGGAAATTCCACATCAGTGAAATGTCTACTTAGTTCCCGGTATTTACACTTGTTGGGCCTCTAAACTGAAAAGCTTAAGTTTTTAGGTTGGATACTCTAATAGTAGGAAGTCCATGAAGGAATGGAAGATGAAGTACAAGAACCCCACAAGCCTATATGCTAAAATCCTATGCTTATTCTCTAGTGCTGTATGATTTTTTGTAACATTATCAAATTTGGGTTATTCTAATGATACTTAATGCACTAGGTCCTCCATAACTACTATAAGGGTACTATAAGTGATGCTGGATAATGACACTTTTAATTAGACTTGTAAGCATCGTTTTTTTTTTTTTTTTTTTTTTTTTTTTTGTAAATATAATTCATGTTTGGGTGGTCACCACAAAAAAATTGATCACAGTCTAGATATCACATAATCTTCAAAAGATCATGAACATGGTCAATTACAATTTACAGCAGCAAATAAATAGAAAAGAAATAAACAATCTGAAGACCTCAAAACCAAAAAATAGGAGAAATTCTATTTTTTATATCTGTGCAGAAAGTTTGATTCTAGCAAAAGATATAAAAAATCAAAAAGGAAGTAAGGTAAAAAACAAAAAGATCTTAACTTTCTTTCCAGGACTTGTGTAATTTTTCTCAGCAACCCTAACAAAAGGAAATAAATTTAACCCACCCCCCCCAAAAAAAAAAAAAAAAAAAAAAAAAAAAAAGAGTAGCAATCTTTTTCACATTTTGCTCTATTTGAAGTAATGGGTTTTGTTTTCTTGACCGTTTGAAACGATCCAGAATATCTTGAAGACCAGCAAATAGGCCAATAACACTGAAAAGTAAAGAAATTTAAAAAAAAAAAAAAAAAATCCCAGATAAGCAAAATAGAGAAGTGAGAATGAGACAGACCTTGCAGGCACGACCAAGGTCAGGAACGTGAAATTTGAGGTCGAAATTGGTGTCTTTCTCCATTTCAAGCTCTTTGGGAAGCATCATTACCATACTGTACACGTCTCCAGATATCCCAGCATCAGCATAGCTCTTCTTCTTCAGAGACTGCGATTCAAATGCCATTTTTTTATTTTAAAATTTTTAGCAAAAATAAAATAAAATAAATTTTATGGGAATTTCCCAGAAAGAATATGCAGAGGCAGAGGCAGAGGCAGGGATGTTGTAGATGAATTCTCATATACACATTATGACTATGGTGTATGTATATAAAATAACAACAGAGAGAGAAATAACCAAACAAACAAACAAGGTAATTGTTTTCCATCAAAAAAAAAAAAAAACACAAGGTAATTGCGAAGAAATGACGTGCCTGAGAATGAGACGAGGATTTTTGGGTCATTGAGAGAGATGGGTATGTGAGATTTTTTTTTTCTTTGCCTATGGTTGCTACCAATACTTCTCCATTCAACTTTGGAGGGTTTTGGAATTTTGGTATATGAGTCTTTTGCTTTTTGACGACATAAATGAGTTAAATGCACTTTGGAGGGTTGCCCGTCTCCGTGTGTTTTGGTATGGCTGCTCTGTTTTTTTTGTTTTGTTTGTGTATGTGTTTGTGTTCGTGTCTACTTCAATCTCTGTGACCAATGCTTTTTATTTTTTGGTGGTGAAAGATTGAAAAGTAAAAAAAATAGATTCTCACTTTCAGAGTTGGGAAGGAACTGGAATCTTTGACTTCATCTTCGGAAACATAAATAGGTTAACAATTAAATTACAAGATTTTTGATATAAAAGTACCCATAGTTGGTAACAAGTTCCACAAACAGATACCACCAGCTAGTGTGGCTTAGTGGTTGCCCCCTTCTTGATGGCTGTGTCAGGCACGGGTTCGAGTCCTCATACCCCATAGGTGTGGGGTTTGGACTTTGGTTTCTAAAAAAAAACAAAGTGCATGGGTGGAGTCCAAGTCGCGGGCACCATTATGTGCTGGTGGTACTCACAGGCGATGTATCTGTGGGGTGTGGTCGGCTGTGATATCACACGTGAGCCACCCTTTTTGACTCTCAAAAAAAAAAAAAAAGTTCCACAAACAGATAAGTTACCTTATTTTGCTCCTCAAAAAAAAAAAAAAAAAAAAAAAGTTATCTTATTTTTGTTTATAAATACACTTGTCACTTTCCTTTTATCTATTCTATATATATTAAGTAGATTCAAAAAATTAGTTATACTTTCAAAAAATATAAAAAATATTCATAATTTACTCAATTTCAAATCTTAAATTTTAGTTTTTTAAAAATTCCTTCTTGTGTAACCTCACTAATCATAGATAAATTCAAATTGAAAAATTACTTGAATATTCTATTAATTATCATTTTTTCTTTTTCTTTTTTTTAATACTTATTTTATAAAGCATAAATTGAAATAATGGTATCAAGGAATTGCACAAATTTCAAAATTTAGAATTGATTTCAAAATGTCAACAATTTGTAGCTTAACTAATAACTATTTATTTTTCTAATAAAAACGTCTAGGGCTTAAATCATTTATAATCCTTCCTAACTATCTAATTATTAAAAATAAATAAAATCATTACAAAATTGCATCATTCTTTGAATTGATTCAGCTCTATCCATTTATCAAAGGGAACTGATAGTATATTCCTACTAGTTTCGGTTTCTCCAATACCATTAGATTGTATAGAATTGATTTTTCTTTGTATATAATTTAATTAGATAATACATTCTTAAAAAGTAAAAAATAGGGTTAAAATTATAATTTAACAAAATTCAAAAAAAAAAAAACTATCAGATAAGCTTTTTTTTCGAAAAATTAGTACACTCTATATTAAAATTAGCACACTTTAATACAATTTTTCTAAAAATTAGCAAACACTAAACTAGAAGTTTACTCAATTTTAAATCTTAAATAGGCACATAAAAGATAATCGTGAACCTTTTAGGAATATGATCCTTTTTAGATCTAATTCTCCTATGGGATTTAGATCAACAGGGGGGAAGAGTTATGCCCTTTCATTTTTATTTTGATCTAAAGTTGGATATTTATAATGATTAAAGGGATGTTTGGACTTCATTTTAAAAAAAAAAAAAAAAAAAAGAAAAAAAGAAAAAAAGAGAAAGGGGATGTTTGGATGAGAGAAGGGTTAATTATCACTTGTGAGATACAAAAGGGTTAATACTTTTAATAGGTAGTCTTTAAAGTCAATTTTGAAATAGACAGACAACCATGGAATCAATTAAAAAGAAAAAAAGAAAGAGAAAAGAAGAAGCTAGAATCATCATTCATCAACAAGTCCTTCATTTAAATTTCAAAATATAGGCGGCTTTCCATCAAATTAAATAAAGGCATCTTCTCAAATGATAAAAGACCTTACAGAAAAAGAAAAAAATAATTTGAAATTGACAGAATTTAATAAGGATGGGCATTAATGAAGTTTGACGAAGTCAGCAGCCAAAGTCTCTTTTTCTTCAAGCCAAGAAAATAAATAGAAATATATATATATATATATATATATATATTTTAAGTATATATAGTGACACAAGTCAACATGATACTCATATGATTCAATAGGGTTGTTAAAATAGTTGAATTTCATATGATCATATCGAAGGACAATTTTCAGTATATATAGTGACACAAGTCATCATGATACTCATATGATTCAATAGGGTTGTTAAAATAGTTGAATTTCATATGATCATATCGAAGGACAATTTTCAGTATATATAGTGACACAAGTCATCATGATACTCATATGATTCAATAGGGTTGTTAAAATAGTTGAATTTCATATGATCATATTGAAGGACAATTTTCTCCCAAATATATATATATATATATATATTGGATCCGTTTGGATACAGTTTATTTTGTAAAAAATTGAAAATATTGTGCCAAAATAATTTTTAAATATGTGAATAGTGTCGTGGGACCTATTTTTAATATATTTTTTTTAATAAAGTGGTTGTGGGTCTCGTGAACAGTGCATGAATAATGCTCAACAGTACATGAATAGTGCTAATTGTCCCCTAAAGCCAGCAGGGAGCCACATTATAGGTTGGCCCCCCAAAATTTTGAAATATTTTAATATCCTATATATATATATATATATATATGTTATAAATCGGTTAAGGTGGGGCCAAAGAAAAATGAGATTCCCCCCCCCCCCCCAATTTGAGTTGCTCTCCAATAACATTAGAAAAAAAAATTGGCTTCCCCCAAGAAAAAACAAAAATAAATAGCTTAATCTTTCCAAAACAAATTTATATTTAAAAAAAAAAAAGTTACACAAGGATCATCCATTATTTTTTTCCCTTTATTTATCTTTTCATTTATACATCCAATCAATTGAGTTACAAGGCTCCTGGCACCATTATATTTAAAATTTTAATTATTTTTCTCTTTGGATTATTTTCCATGCATGTTTAGAGTAAAGTAGACAATTTGTGTGTATTCATTAAAGTTTAGAAAGATTATGTTCATTAGAAAAAAAAAAAGGGTAAATAATGAGTTCTTGCTAATCTAATTGTATATGAATATGTTTTGAATTTATCTAAACCGATTTATGAATACCATAATTTGGCTCTCCCAAGCCAAAATTCCTAGCTCTACCACTATCTAAAGCTGAAACGCGTGAAAAAAAAAAAAAAAAAAAAAAATGGCGTGAAACCACTGTAACGCTAGAAATGCAAACGCACGCATATATACATATACATATAGTGGAAGGACAAAGAATTTGCTCCTTTTTTTTTTTTTTTTTTATGGGTAAAGTCTAGTCAAAGAAAACACGGTGCTGTTCATATAACTAGTCTGCAATGAATTAGAATGAGCCTTGTGCTTTCAGGAAAAACATTTTATTTTGGTGTCTTTTATTTTACCCCCACGAAAAAGTTGGATGATGAAAGTGAAAGTGAAAGTGAAAGAATTATTGGGAAAGCAGAACAAAAATGTGGGCATTGGGTTTGCATTGGGTCTCGATCACTGATTCACCCTTTTTCTCCTTTGATGAGATAGATACTACATCCATCTTTCCACTACCATATATATATGTTCCGGAGAAGAGACATAGAAATAGGACCACTAGCTGCACTAAAAAAGATTCTTTGCAACACAAAAAAGGATAGGAGCTGAAAGATTTGGAAGTATTCCTTTTCCCTTTACCTTGTTATCTAAGAGAAGGTGCTGTAACCATCAAGCAAAAGTTCCAAATGCCACTTGTATCAATGTATATATATTTGACTTTGGTCGTAGCATATACATACAATACAAGCCATTTTCATGCACGTTTTGGACACTTCAATGTCAATTCATCTTCAAGTCTGATCAGTTCGATGTTAAATCAACAATATTGGATTTGTGGATATTTGTTGCACTTATCAACAATATCTATCTCTATAGATAGATACAATACCAACACCAGTTCGCTTAAAATTAAGGCCCGCCCAATACAACCGCAAAATAATACCAACCGCTCTCCTCTTTTTTTCTGTGTGTAGTTGTAGTCCAAGTCCACGTGGGAAGCCCATTCACAAATTTGGAGTCTGGTTTGAAAGAGCAAAAAATTAGTTTTCCTTTCTAGCTCACTCATGGAAAGACTACAAAATTGGCTTAATTAGGCAACTTACAAATACACCTAATGAGTAACGCACCGCTGCAAGTCAAACACGTTTAGCCAAACCTTATTTAAATTGAAAAAGTACTTGATACTTCTAGAGTATGATAAAGTGATGCTTAATTTTCTCATATTCACGATGAATCTCACTAAAAATTTAATTAATAAAATCTATCATTTTCATGCCAAGTGACATATTCCAAAAGTTAGCAACATTAAAAGAGGTCAATCCTCCCAAGAAAGTGAGCTAATATAGGCACTGTTTTAAAGCCAGACCAGACCAACTGGTTCAACCGATTGAACTAAGAACCGAACCTAAAACTAGAAAAATCGGTCAAAACTAGTTAAGAATTGGGAAAAATCAAGAACCAAACCTTTTTTTGATTCTTTGATTGTTCTGGTTTTAAAAACCATGAATACATGTTAAATTGTCCAAATTATTTAAAGGGTCGTATTAACAGGTGCCTTTAGGGTAATTGTTAATAAATTATTTTAGGACAATTTTTATACCACTTTTATGGGAGATTGAAAAGACTGTCAATACATTAATTACTTTTTTTTTCTTTACCCATCAAAATTTTCTTAAAATGGTTTACTAAAAAATGCCCTTAGGGCATTCGTTAACATTTCCCTTATTAAAATGACATTATATTATATTATTTTGATTATGAAACTCATAGCTATTGACACCCCATTTTACAACCCGCATTTAACCTTACATGGAGAGTAAAAATGCAATTTCACCTTAGAAATAAGCATCTTAATTGTGGCTACTAGATCCTTAATTTCATTTCATCAAAATGATCTTGATGTTGTAACGATCAAATTGACTAGTCATAAGCCTTAATCGGATCATCAGATTGAAAGTTATCATCAAATCAAGTTTTAATGACCTAGATGTACTATCACAATGTGATTATGAACAAATGTTTCCAATTGGTTATAATTATAATCAACATAAAATTAATGACATGTCATATTTTGATTAGCTAGGACTACATCTTATGGTAAGGTTGCATACAATTGATTAATTAGATAATCAAACATTAATTATTCAATAAGTAATTTGTGTAATTATCTTTTTAATTGGGGTAAATTTGGAACTGATTAAGTCTGAAATGAAAGTGATTGGAACCTATTAATGTTAATTGAAAACTAATTTAGGGCATATTAATGTTAATTGTGCTGAAATTATTTTCCAACAAATGACATTTGCTCACCATTTCGTTGATATCTCTTAGAATTTTTTGAATCTGTGAGTGAGATTAATTTTGCCAGAGACTAGACATTTGGGTCTTCAATTTGAGCATAAGAGCAAGACAATTCCAATCAGAATTGAGTAAGATATGATTTTCTGAATTTGGCTTTATGGGTTATTACAAGAGCTACGAAAAAAACCAAATTCTAGGTCATTTTGTTTGCTCATCACTCCCACCAACCTCCACATTTAATGTATCTGCTTTCTCTAAATAGTGAAATAGGGTTTAGGTTCATTATTCTCTTTGATCCTTTGTTAACCCTCATTAAATGACATTCCATTTATATTTTCTCAATCATTACTATATAGATCCTCCATCTTCTCTATTTTAAAGCACACAAAACACCATTTCTTCTCCTCTCTTGAGTTTTAGTGAAGTAGAGTAGTCTTGTCATATGTTATTCTTCTTGAGACTTAAGGTATTGAGTCAGACTCACTTTTCCTCTCCTAGTTCTTCTTTTCTACTCTACTCTTATGACTTTCATCAAGAGTCTCCTCCTCCACCGTGTGGGACTTGCATGTGAGTATAATCTCTTTCCTAACTTGTTTTTTATATTACTGTGATGAGATTAAGATTAGAGTAGGCTAGTTTTTATTTAAATTTCTTGAATATGTTTGAATATTTTAAATGTTCATATGCATGTTTCACATGTTCTTGGTTGTTCATTACATGTTTATGTATAACACTAGTTTTGATCTTAAATCCACATAAAAATGTGAAAAACATAATTGTTTCATAATTCTCTCAAATTCTTGAATCTAAGATATCACCATCCGCACACATTCACTAGAATCTAATTTTCAATCGAAATACGAGGACTAATAGATTGAATTATGATTAATCACATGCAATCACATTAAATTCAAGCAAAAATAATGAACATGCAATTGGTTAATAACATGTTGGATAATGTGATAAAAATGTTAGCCACTATAGTCTAAAAGACCAGTTTCACCGGGCAAGATGAGTGCTTAACACCTTCCCATCTTGTAATGTTGCCTCTAAGTTTAGATCTAGGGTTAGTAGATCAAACGTTTATCCATGCAATTTTCAATTTTCATATTGTAACTAGGAAACAAAACCATGTACTTTATTTTAGATTGTATCTAGGACGAAAGTCATGTAATTTCCTATGATCAATGTACATTCAATTACAAATCAATAAAATGAGAAAATTTTCAATTATGGTTTTCTTATTTTTGCAATAATTAAATAAGTGACACCTCCATTGTAAAACACTTAGGGTGTGTTTGTTTAAAGATTAAATAGAGTGAATGAAAAAATTGGGAGAGAAAATGAGAAGGAAAACTTTTTTGGAGTGTGTTTGGTTAGGTGGGAAAAAAGGAAAATAAATGGTGGAGTTTAGGTGTTTTCTCCCCGAGCCCACCAAAAAGTTTTCTCCCTAAAATGAAGAGAAAACTGAAGAGAAAAAATGATGCTACTTAACGGATGAAAATGTACATGTGCACTTGCACATGGGCTTTGTTTGTATGTTGCTCTTCTTTACGCTTTTTTTTTTGGACGTTCCCTCTTCTTTTATTTTTTTTCTTTTGATTTAATGGGTAGGCTTCATCTAGTGTATGATGCTCATATTTTATTTTATTTTTGGTTGTTTGTCACTTTTTTGGTTTTAATTGAGTATTATTTTTAACAAGAGTATATGAGTAAATTTATAAAAACTCACTTTTTCTATCTCTCCACTTTTTGACTCCCAACCAAACAAAATGGAGGGAAATTAAAATATTTTCTATCATCCCACTTTTCCATCCTCCCATAATTTTCTATTCTCTTACTTTTCCACCCCTTCAATCAAACGGACCCTTAATTTAAAGGAGAAAATATAACCAGTTAAACTTCCATTTTGAAAGGCAATAACATGACTCTACTTATTCACGTGGATTTGGCCTAACACCAAAAACGGGCTTGGGGTGCAGTATTTCACAATAGCTCAAGGTTGCCATGCTCTTAAAAACATAGCAATTAAATGCAACCCTAACCCCTTAAAGGAGATTCTGAAAGTTCCCTTCCGCCTTTATAGCAACATAGTCACATTGTCATATTTATTTCCTCACTTAAGTCAACCTATTGAAATACATATAACATATTCAAAAATAGGTTTTTCACAAGTACAAATTTTTGTGGGATGCAGGACAAGTGTCGAAATTTAAGTCTTCATGAGAAAATTTTACACATATAAACACTTAGATAAGGTTAGAATAAGATTTCTATCCCAGATTAGGAAAAAAAAAAAAGGCTTTTCCAATAAGTGTTGATATGAATAATAGCCTTAGCTCGTCGTCCACCAATTAAGTTCATCCAAACGTGATTGTGACATGTTTATCGATAAATTATAAAGCATAGTAATTTGTTTTGAAGGCAACAATAATATAAAATTTTTTAAAGAATTTATTTACAAGTTTAAATAATTTAATATCAACTTCAAATCATCGGTATACAACTTAAATTTCACTCAAATCAGGGTAACTTGTAATTATTATTATTTTTTTTAATTTTTTATTTCTAAAATTTTTAAAAATACACGTATAAACATATACTGAAATCTATTATGGAGTTTGTCCATGAACAAAAGTTTGGACTTGGCTTGTACAATAATCAAAGATTAAAATTTGGACTTGAATTTAGCAAATTAGGTAAAAAAAGAAAAGAAAAGAAAAAGTGAAAAAAAGAAAAAGAAAAAGAAGAAGAGGACGGAAATGAAGCCCTATATGCTTCTCCTCCTGCCTCATGTAGTCATGACCCTCTGCTTCTGTAATCAAATATCAGATTAGAAAGACGCACAGAGTGTGTGTTGTGTTTCTGTTTCAGTTTCAGTTTCAGTCTGTGCTTGCGTTGCGTTGGGTTTGGGGAGACAAAGAAAGAAAATCGTAGAGAAAAAATGTCGAAGAAGTTGGCGACGAGAAGAGAGCTATTGGAGCGTTGGAGAGGCATTGAGGAAGACGAAGACGACGATCGTGATCATGATCACGACCCCTCCCAAATTCACCGTCTTCACCAACTTAAGGAGCAATGGTTCGTTACTTCTCTCTCTCTCTTGCTTCTTTTGGTTGATGATTCAATTGTGTGCCTCTTCATGTATCAATTCTCTTCATGTATCAATTATTATCATTTTTTGTTCGTTGGGTCGGAATAGAGTTAAAATTGTTAGTGTCAAATATGTGTTCATTGAACTTTACCTTTTTCATATTTTGAGCTCTGTTCTTGTGACCCGATTAACCAAAAAAATAGAAGAAAAGAGTTTAACTCAAAATGGGTATTGCCCTCCACTTATTCCTGTGGGATGAGCCACTCCCACATTGCCATTATTTTAACTCTGTTCACTGTTGGGATAACTGTTTGTAAGTTTAGTTTAGTTAGATCAAGGTTTTTTTTTTTTTTAATTGTTGTAAACCCATCTCTTGTAAGAATTATTGGTTGTGTTTAGAGGGGACTTTAGGCCTTTCTTTCACTCTTGCTCCTTCTCCACCTTCTTTTTAATAAAACTTCAAATGATTATCGAAAGAAAAAGGTTGAAGTTTCAATTTTTTCACATGAGTAATGCTAGGACCACCGAAATTGGCACAACTTTGTGCCACAGCTCACCACATGTGGGGACACACCTTCACCAATCACAACTTGCTACGTGGCGAGTTGTGGCACAAAGTTGTGCCAATTTCGGTGGTCCTAGCATTACTCTTTACACATCACTTTATGCCTGTCTTGTGGCCTCTAATTGTTTCTCTGCTTCTGCATTGAGTTTTATTGGTTTTTTATTCTAGTTTATTCTCTATCCTGGTGAATGGGAACTCCTAGTGTTAATTTTTTTTGAAAGCTCTAGAGGATTGAGACAGGGTGGTGGTGAAGGCTTTAAGTAGAATGTTTTCGAAGGCAGTAGATGGACAGTATGTATAGGGGTTTACAGTGGGAGGTCGGGCAATGAAGCCTTAAATGATTTTGCATCTTTTGTTACCAGCTGATACTCTAGAACTTTTTTGAAGTGGTGTCTGGCCTAAAAATCAATTTAAGCAAATTTGAGATGGTTCCAATAGGAGAGGTCGCAACTATATCAGTTTTGGTTGAAATTCTGGATTGCAAAGTTTCTAGTTTTCCTACGGAATATTTGGCATCACCTTTGGGTCTATGTATAACTCTAAGGCCTGTTTGGATTGAGGGGGAGTGAAGGGCAGTAGAGTAGAATTTGCTAAAAATAGGCTAATTTTGGACCAATTCTACTCTATTCCCCCACCCTCCCCCTCAATCCAAATGGACCATAAAGGCTATTTGGGGGATTCAAGTAATAGCCTAGCAGTAATGACATCCTTTGTGGTACCCAATGTCTATGGTTCGAACCCCCCCTCCCCCATCCCTCATTATCTACCTATAAAAAAGAGAGTAAAAAGGCTATTTGGGATCCAATTATGGGAAAGATGGAGAGAAGGTTAGCAGGCTGGAAAAAGCTATAATTATCCAAAGGAGGCAGAGTTACCTTGATCAAGAGCACCCTATCTAGCTTAGCTACCTATTTCCTTTCTTTATTTCCCATTCCGGTAAGTGTTGCTCATTGCCCTGAGAAGTTACAATGGGATTTTCTGAGGGGGGATTCAAGGATGTTGTTAAAATTCAGTTAGTAAAGTGGAAGACAGTTTGTGAGGATACAAGTTCGTTTTTGGCTAGATTTTGTGGGGATACAATCTTGAAGGATGCTTTTATGATGTTGTACCATATAGCTCGAGATAAAGAGGCTTTGTAGCAGATAATATGAATTGGAATGATGGGGTTCTTCATTGGGATATTTTGTTTACCAGATCTATTAATGATTGGGAGGTAGGGATTTTGCTGTTCTTTTAGGGGTCTCCTTCACCCCATTAAAACTAGTAAGGTTGAGGATGACTTGATATGTTGGATCCCTACTAGGAGTGGTATATTTGAGGTTAAGTCCTATTTTAGGGCTCTTACTATGGGTTTTTGCCTTATATTACACGGAAAAACATTTGGAAGGTTAAAGTTCCTTTTAAGGTTGCTTTTTTCACATGGACAACTGCTTGTGGACTGTCTACCATGGAGAATCTTCAAAAGTGGTGTATATGCCTCGTTGATTGGTGTTGCATGTGTATGCATGGGGAGACCATAGGCCATTTGTTACTTCATTGCGATTGTGCATGATCTGTGGTCTACGGTGTTTTGTCCATTTTAGGGCAATGGGTGAAGTGAAGAAAATGGTGGAGTTGTTGGAGTGCTAGATGGGCCCCGGCTTTGGTAACCATCATTCTGTTGATATATTGGGGACCCATGCCTTGTGCTATGTGGACCATTTGGAGGGAGAGAAACTTTTGGACTTTTGATGTGATCAAGCATTCATCTATGGAACTAAAATTGTATCCTTTGCGATCCATGTGTTGCTCTTTTTCTACCTTAAGCGGAGTTTTGGGATTTGTAACTTTAGTTGAAGATTTGTTGTATCCTTAGTACACTGCCTATGTACCTGGGGGTAGTTTTCATTTAATCTTCAATAAAGCTTTATTAAAAAGCTTATACCTAGTGCTCAAAGCACCCGCTTTTGCGGGGTCTAGGAGAGGTCAATAAAGCATAATTACTTATAAAAAAAAGTCAATCTCTCTTGGTTTATCATATTTTGCTATAGTTTATGTATGATATCGATTTATTTCTGGTTGGTTGCCTTTTTAGCGCTTGGTAAAGTTGCTATTCTGTCTATTATGTCAGGTTTGCAGATGCGTTTAATTTCTTAATTTGTTTGCCGAAAGAAACTCATATCTGGTGTGGCACTGGGGATTTAATGGGTCCACTTTTGGAGACATTCTACAATTACTTCAAAGACGAGCGTCCTAATTCTCCTCTCAAGCTTTTATGGAAGAGAATCTCCGAAGAAACGAGGCAGTGCATCCAGTGCGTCTCTCAGCAACACCAAGCCCTAGAGATGTACAATGAGCAGTATGAGTTGAGTTCAGTAGGTCCACTTCTTGATGTGTTACGGAGTCTTAATGAGGAAAGGGTGACTCAGCACTTGAGAGAGATCACTGCAAGAATAGCACGGGAAGAGTATGATCCAGCTCGTGATAATGCTGAAGTTATTAGTGTCATGTATGAGGTATGTATGTTGTTCTTTCTGATGTTTCCATTTGTTTACTTGTTTCTGTAAAGTAGTTGACATCATGTTGACTGTTTGTTTTGGCTTGAATATGGATACTAAATTGTGTTATTTTTTGTACTTTTTTTGTTGTTGAAGTACTCGACCAGGTCCTCTTTGGAATCATACATTGAAAATTTACCGTATATGGTATTCGTTAGTGGCTTAATAATGGGCAGGAAATTATCATTCTTCTTCTTTGTCTTTGTCTCATTTTTAAGCCTCTGAAACCAGATCTGATCTGCTGCTTGCAGCTAACAATGCCTGTAATGTTTGAATTAAATTTATAAAAACTCTAGGTTCATTCCTAAAATTGTATTCTACCTAGTTATGACCATTTATAAACCTTCCATATCAGAACATATAGTGCTAAAATCTAATATCTGCATCTCTCTTTGCCTTCTCCTAATTTTTTCCTTGAGTGAAAGGATTTTTGTTGTTGTTGAGGAATTCTTCCCTTCTCATTTATTTCTTTGATTATTTGAGGTTTTTTAAGCTCCATTTTTGTTGTTCCTCTAAGTGCTCTCACTCTTGCACACCTGCCGTGATGCTCTACCTCCTGTGATTGATTTAAAATTTGGTTCAGTATCAATCTTCCTTTGAGTTTCAGTTTTTAATTTAACCTAAATCTTGAAATCTTTAATGCAAGCCTCATCGATTGATCCTCCTAATGTATTATGAGGTACTTATCTACTCATTTCTTTACCTGGTTGCCACACAAGATATTAGGTGATTATAGATGTCCAACTGTTTTTGTTGGCACTTTACCTAAATGATTGTATTTTTTTGAAGACTCTGCCATATGTTCAGCTAATATATTGATATATCTGTAATAGACTAATAGTGCTGGATCTCTTAGGCTTGTAATGTGGAAATCCAGCTTTAATTATGTTTGATTTTTGCCAATGAGCTCTAGCTCAAATGGCACCACTTTCCCTTGTACGAGCAAAGTGGAGGATGAGGATATGAGTTCATGACTCACTGGGTGCGTGTAACTCACCAGTTAAAAAGTTATGTTAGGCTTTTCTGACCCAATGTATCATAAAACTACTTATGTGTATCTATATATTAGTTATCCCATTACATATTTGAATTTTCAGAAATGTTTTTGATTTGTTTGCAGACCTTTAATTCTGAGATGGAAGGAGACTGAATTTGTTGTCTATCTGATCACAGGTTCTGATGTTCCCTGCCCTTTTGGATGATCAGTCATTGTTTACTGAATTTGAAACGTTTATTGAAGCTATTGATAATAAGCATGAACTGGCTCTGGATGGACAGCAACAGTTTCCGGTATTTAGTGGGCTATGTGTTTGCATATTTCATCAAACGGCTTTCACTTATCTCTTAAACTTTATTTTGCCTTATTGAGTAAACCTGTTTCCTTTCAGGGTGTTTATGCATTATTTTTTTTCAAGAGAAGAGTGCGCTCTGTTGGTCATCGTCTTGCTGGATCTATGGGAAAACTGAGGTACCGTTTTTTTTATTTCAAAATTTGGACCTTGAGGTTCTCTTGCCTTTTTCTTGTCATCCTTTTTATTTATTATTATTATTTTATTTTATAATTATGCTGATAAAATTTGCTATTGTATTCTGTCTGGCGCTGGCCCCAATGGGGTTGGGGGTTGGTTTGGGTGGGATTTTGGCATTGCACGTTTTGATGGTCTATGTTCTCTTTTTGGTTAGTTAATTAATTAATCTAATATATATATATATATATATATATGTATGTATGTATGTATGTATGCATAAATCTAAATTTTAAGTTATAATCTCAAGGTGAGAGGGAAAGGGAGATTCAAGCTACTGACCTCTGTTTATGAGGTGCGTCTTCAGCTGATTATTATTTTTAACAGCACTGATTTTAATGCTTACAACCAAAATAATTTATTAATTTTTAAAATTTTTATGCTGTAAATTTAATTTTTACTGCTGTTTCTGGTAATGAGGGGATCACAGCTTATGCTTATGTGTTTTTCATAAGAAATTGTGAGTTATTTGGTTTTCATTCAAAACACCCCTTCCAACTCAAACCTCCTTTTTGGGGGAAAAAAGGGAAAAAGAAAAGAAAAAATAACTGAGATTAATAACCTACCTTGTGAGAGATCTGAAATTTAAGCCAAGTTTCATATCTTAGCAATTCTGGCTAAAAATGATGCACAAATTTAAGCCTAGTTCCAAAGGATGTACTTTGGAATTTCTATCATCAGTTAATCTTTCTGAAAACCCTGTCCCCTGGGGGGGTTATGAAATGTTTTCCATTGTTTTGTGGCCTCAAATCCTGGATCAAGTTTTTTCATGTTATTCTCTTTGTGCGTAGGAGAGTAACAGAATTGGAACCTTTGCAGCCTTTGCTAAAGAAATTTATATGCTTTTTGGAGAACGAAGTTTTGCCATCGACTCTCGGGACTTCAAGGTCAAGAGTGAAGCTGGACCGTGTATCCATATGGCTTGGAATCAAATCATTGTAGGAATTGTTAGCTAAATTTCATCTTCAACAAATATTCCTTTTCCCCCCCTCCTCCCTGCTAATGTTAGTTTTGCATGTTGTTATGAAGGCTTGGGTTCTTAGAACCTCCAGCTTTTGAGGAAGGGATATTGGAGCGCTATCCCATTTTTCTTGACCTTGTGCTCAATCATATCAGCAGTGATTCAATTGAATTTTCTCATGCGGTTACCTGCTTGAGACTGCTCTTTGAAATGCTTGGTAAGCACCTCTTCTTTTTCTGATCACAAAGATTAATATTGTGTGTAATGTGTCCTTTGATGTTTTGGAATTCCTTTTAAGGTTGTAAGCTTTGGTTGAGGTCTACATTGTCTGCAAGTGTGATGCGCAACACTCTATTGGGTCAGTGTTTTCATACTCGAAACGAGAAAAGCCATAAAGACATTTTTGATCTTTTTCAGCCATTTCTGCAGGCACGTGGGTGGAACATTATGTTGCTTCATCTCAAGTCATTCATTATATTTTTCCAAGTTTTCTGAGTTATTTTACATGTTAGATATAGTTTCCTGACATTACTGACGTGTATGCGTCCAGTCTCTTGAAGCTTTGCAAGATGGGGAACATGAAAAGCAACGGAGGCATTTTCTATATTTTCTCCTCCATCAAGTGCCAGTCAGCGGTAACTTTAGTGTTCTAACAAGAAAAAAGGCTTGCCAGGTTCTTATTTCTTCCTCTAGATTGTTGGGTTATGCATTTTGGATTGGTGTTATATGTGCAAGTGTAATAGTGAAACTGTTGACCATCTATTCCTTCATTGTCCGGTTGCTTTGGAGTTGTGGGATATGGTTTTTCGTTTATTTGGAGTTTGTTGGGTTATGCCAATGTCCGTTGTTGAGCTTCTTGCTTGCTGGCAAGGTCGATTTGGTCGCCATCATAATGGAGATATATGGATTTTTGTTCCTCATTGTTTGATGTGGTGTATTTGGAAGGAAAGAAATAGTAGGTTTTTCGAAGAGAGAGCGTTCTATGCTTGATCTCAAGCTTCTATTTTTCAGAACATTATTGGACTAGTTCTCAGTGTGGAGAAACCAAAATTTTTCTTCAATTTTGGATTTACTTGATTTATTTAATTTTTGTATTTGATATGTACACCCCTGTACACTCTTTGTGTACTGGGGTCTCTCTTTTTTTGATATCAATAAATCTTTATTACTTATAAAAAAAAAAAAATTTTCTTCCTCTAGATTGTCAAATAATTACCATATGTGGCCATTATTAGTATTATGTTGTTTTTTTTTTTGGATAAGTAGTATCAATATTATTGTTGTATAATATATTGATTATACTTTTTTTTTTCAACTTTTGAAGAAGGTGTAATCAATATCAATATCAATATCAATATCAATCGATGGTTTGTGTTGTTTCGGCTCACCTATGTTGCTATTTAATGCAAGATTCTATTTTCAGATAGCACTTCTAATTATACACAGAGGTTATAAGATGAACCCGCCATGCCCACCCTTTGAATGTGCACATATGTGGTATGTAATCCTAATTGTTTGTACTTGATATGATTTTAATTTGTGGTGTTTCTAAGGTCATTGGTTGAGTGTGTCATATTCTAGTATCTTTTTTTTCTCTCACTCTTGGGAGCATTTAGAACTTTGTAACTTTAGTTCTTAATTCTTTTTTGTTTGTTTCTTTGGTTGGGTTTTTTTAATATATATTTTTAAATTTAAAATTTAAAACTAATTAATTATTTTTATTTTTTATTTTATAAATTTGTTTTATCTTGTATTCCTTCAATGTACTAGGGTGTGCCTGCCTTTATTTTTTCTTCAATAAATTGTAATTACTAATCAGAAGAATGTTTATTGTTGGAATGTGAACTTTTTTTTCCAAAGACTTGCTTGGTCAATTTTAGCATTAAATAATGAATAACAGATTTGGAGAGAAAAGAAATGGAATAGAGTTTGTGCATTCCTTTTTTTGCATCAGGGGGAAATGTTGGTGGCTAAGACTAGGAGAGTAGAAATGAAAGACTTTCATATAAAAAAGAATATCTCTACAGAGGTGGAGAGTTTTTGGAAGAAAATAAAGTTTGCATTGGGTAAAGCAGTCATCATTTCACTGTTTTTCCTGTTTCCTGAATGTTGCATTCATTTAAGCACAAAAATGATCGATGGACATGGTAACTACTAATAACTAGTATATATTGACTTGATGGTCAGCTTGTCAAAAATGGGCCAAATCTGGTTTAACCAACAGGTTTCCTATTTAATCAGCTTAAAACTGAGATGGTCCAATAGGAAGGATATAAGCATCATGTGTGAACAGGCTTATTAAAATCTCAAATTAGCGGTCATAACAACATTTTACCCATCAATTGGAATGCTAAGCTCCTATTGGCATGCTAACATGTTTCTTTGTCTATTATGTTCTTTTCTGTCTTAATTTTTTTAGCATATTCTGGTCTTACGAACATTACAAACAATGAAAATGAGGCAACTTAATTATAGAAAACAACTTATTTTTTTGATAATTTGATTGTTACAATGGGGGTGGGGGGATTTGAACTCTCTATGTCTCCATTGGAAACACTAGGAGGTGCTAGTTGAGCTATAAGGTTCTTGGCTTATAGAATACAATTCCTTAAGAACTCAAATGTGAATAGGTATCTTAAAATTTTCTCTTAACTTTAAAGTGTTACTGAGATAACTAATTTTGTTAAAAAAATTTATTATATAAAAGTTCAGCTTCCCAACCCGTTCGTTGCAATCCCTTCTCCACAATGATGTTTGGTCTTGTCCTGAAACTCGTGTATTATATTGGAGGTTGAAGGTTTTGATAATAACTGCTAATGATTTCTAAAATAATATGTTAGTTTGATGATATTTGTATATATAAATTTGTTGGAATTGGATGAGGTTGTGGATAGAGATGAAGTTGTATGATTCATTTCTCTGCAATTTTATTGGACAGGGGCCCTTCTCTTGTGTCATCCCTGAAGGATTCTTCACTCCACAGTTCTCTAAGGCAACCTGCTTTTGATCTTATACAAACCATTATAGTGTCTGATGCTGCTGCCCTTATAACCTCAGTGTTGAATAGCTGCACACCTTGGAGTATTGATAGAAGCATGTCTAATGATTTGAATGATGCCGAACCATTTGTTCCAGATGTTGAAGAGGAGGACAATAGTTCTTGGAGTGAATTTGGTGCACAGAGTAAAATTAGTTCTCGGGAATTTAGGGAGTGGATGTGCATACCCATGTTATGGATTGATGTTCTAGTTGAAATTGATCCTTCAGTTTTTCCAATATCATTTTCCAAGGCCGTTTTCTGGGCCCGATCTCGTTTTCCAATGGTTGAACCCGAAAGTAGTGAAGAAATGGCACTTCCAGTGAGAACTTGGCTTTCGTCCTCTGCTACAGTGATCTCCAATTCATTTGGTTGGAAAATTCCAACTGGTTCTGATGATGGTGGAGAGGGAAAGGAGTCAAAAAACTCTGTAAAAGTATCATCAATGTGTCTTCCTTTAGTAAGAACATTCAATAGGTTGTTAGCATTTCATTACTCTTTTTTTATATATTTTTATGTTGTAGAGACCCCTCTATGTAAATTGGTGTATCAAAGAACTGTGTATTTTAAGTTTATTGCTTATGAAGCAATGTATATCTTGGTAAGGAACTAGTCCCTCGAGTAATTTCATGAGAGGTGTATTACAGGTTAACTGCACAGTTTGTTGTTCAAGTGGGGCAAGGAGAACTACGGAAGCAGTGGACTTGGGAACCAAGGATGGGTGAAAGCTTGATCCTTTCACTCATTGATCCTAATGATGTACGTCAATTAATCCCTAATATCTCACCCATCATTTACATCCATGGTTAAAGAGATAAATTTTGCTCCTTTGTAACTCCTGTAGTTGGCATTTGGTTAAGAGTTGTATACATGTATATATTTTGGTTTGGTGCAGAATGTGAGGCAGCTTGGGAAGTGTATCTTGGAACAAGTTTCCAATACACGGGGTCTTTCTTGCGGCTTGAAGTTTCTTTGTTCTAATGGTTATTCTTTGTCTGCCATTTTTTTGGGCTTGAGACATTCTTGTAAACTGGTAAAGAATTATTTTCAGCAAGCTCTTGGAAATTATGTTATGGTGGTCTGAGTTAGATCTCTCTCTCTCTCACACACACACACACACACACGTTAAACTAAGTACACACCCATGTATAGATAAGTGATGATATTTTCTTTACAGTTATAGGAATGCCCTTTTAAGGGTGATGAGTCTTGACTTTTCAAAATAATCATCCTTATCATGTTGTTCCTAACATTGCTGTTTGCACTATTCTAGGTTCTACTGGATTGTGTTTTAGTAAAGTTTCAGAGTTTACAACATTTTTTCTTCGTTCTATGCAAATTGCTCAAAGAAGGGGATTTATCGGCCCTAGATATGCCAGAAAATTCATCTGATCGTTCAAATATCTCAAGGTTCTCTTCCCAAGGTGGATTTTTGAGGCAGCCTGTTTTTGATTCATTGCCTGTGAATGTCAATGAGCATTCTTCAAATGTTGACTCAAGATCACGGGAAAAGTTCATTTACTTACTATCAGAAATTGCATGGCCTCCTATTAAGAGGTGCTTGTTAGAAGGGAAAGCATTTATTGATCACAGTTTTTGTCAGGTATTCTGCAATCTTTCTACTTGTAAATGGTTGTCTTAGAAAGTTCTGTTTCTAATACTTGCAAACTCTGGTTTATTTATTTTTTAAAGCATATGCATTGTGCCAGTGTTGTCATTAATGGCATTTTATTTTTAGCCGTCTGTTTCTTCCGTGCGCGTGCGTGCACTTGTATGTGTGTAGGCTTACTTTTTATGCGGTGATCAGTTCTTTTCTGTGGTTTAATTTACAATGGATATTACGTTGTTCATAAAGAGCTTACTGCTGTCCTTTTATTTTCACCTAAAAATTTCTTCAAATGCTGTTTCATTTTCTGGTTGTAAGTTAATAAATTAATAAAAATGTACATCAACTCTGCGCTATTAGTCAATCTGATGCATGAGAGCTTGTTTTCATTGGGAAGGCAGTCTTACTTCGTGGTCTGTGTTTTCAGATGACTTGTGTCCGCTTACTGGAGATCCTCCCTGTTATTTTTGAAATAATTTGTCCATCATTTGGTAAGAAGCTTGGGGATTCCAGAATGTTGGTGGAAAGTTTATATGACTTCTCATGGCTAAATTACCTGATGGATTGGGGGAACTCATCACTTAAGGTCATAATCGTGTATTGGAAACGGACAGTTACTACTTTGCTGACTTTCCTCAGAGGTTCACGTAGTGACACTGCTACAATGACAATCAAGGCAATTGAAAATCTAATATCAAGTGGTGAGCTTTTAGTATATATATCAACATTTGCACACAGGCATAATATATGATGTAGTTTTTTATTATTATTTGTTGAGCATCAAAAGTCATCATTAACGTATCATGATATTTTTATTTTTATTTTTGATCGATAATTATTCATGATATTTTTATGCCTTCTTGATTTTAGATAACTTTGCTATGGATGAATTGACACAACAAGTTTTGCGCCTTTCTGTTTCATTATCTAAGGAGGCATCTTGTAACATTGAAAACACCGCCTTTAGGTCAAGATCTTTATTTCCTGAAACCTTGTCTTTTGAGAAAAAGAGTTTAGTTTCAGATGTGCAGCCTCTTTCTGTGGATGATAGTGATGTGGAGATCCTGGACTCACTAACGGGATCTTACAAAAAGGATAAAGAAAATTTGGTTGTTCTTTCTGATAGTGAAACAGAGGAATCAATATCACCCAATGAGGCCATTCTATCTGATACTGAGACAGGTCACTGCATTTTGGATGGCAAGCCTCTGGTTCCTGGGAGCACACCACATTCTGACCCTAAAAAGGAGAAGGTTGCTGGGACTGGTGCTTCTATGGATTTGTTGGAATCTTTTCAGCAAAAAGATGCTACTGATTGTTTGGTTGCTTCTAAGAATAAGGACATTGATGAATTAAAAGGCAAACCAGCACCTGCTTCTCTCCTAAAATCAAAAGGGGTAGACAATAAGAAGAAAACAGAATACCCCAAACACAATGAAAATAATTCTGTTTTGTCCCAGAATAGAATTAATTTGAAGAACTCAGATGAAGCTGTCAGTTCCAATAAAATGGTTCTAAATTGCAACAGAATTATTTCTAAGACAAGTGATACTGTTTTGAAAGAGATTGTACGTGATAGTGAAGATGATCCATTTGAGTTGGCACTAAAATCTGCAAGAATTCAGCAGTCAGTTTTGTCAAAGTCCACTTCTCTTCCTAAACGGCAAGTTATTCAACTTAAATCACCATTTGAAAGTAGATTTGGCCGTTTACATAGACTGGAGGCCGGAGTGAAAAGGTTCAAGCCACCGAGACTTGATGACTGGTATAGACCCATTTTGGAACTTGATTACTTTGTAACTGTTGGATTAGCATCAGCAAGTGAAGATGGGACTCGAACTGTTAGCAAATTAAAGGAGGTTCCTGTGTGTTTTCAATCATCTGAACAGTATATGGAGATTTTTCGGCCATTGGTTTTGGAGGAGTTTAAAGCACAATTAAATAGTTCCTTTCTGGAAATGTCTTCATGGGAAGAGATGTATGTTGGCAGTCTATCAGTGATGTCGGTTGAGAGAGTTGATGATTTTCATCTTGTGCGATTTATTTATGATGACAATGATTCTGCAGCTTCTAGAACCTTTTCAGAAAATGACCTTGTTTTGTTAACGAAGGAGCCTTTGCAAAAATCTTCCCATGATATTCATATGATTGGAAAGGTATGCCATCACATTTTCTCATAACATCGTTGGGGAGAGTTGGGCGAGAGTTTCATACAATAATGCAGGGGATAAACCAGGATTAACCAATTTATTTGTTAATCACTTAAATTTTAAGCAACCACAATAACTCTATTCCCTAATTGGTTACTGAGCGCAACCCACTTAACATTGACAATTTAATTGTTTCTAGAAATTACAGTTTATGATCCAAAAGCTATCTGACTGCTCATACTTCTAAAGCAGCTTTTTTGTTAGAAGTTAGATCTAAGTTCCATATTCAAGACGCATATTTTGAAATTAACTATTACACATGAATGGCCCATGTTTGAATGTTTATGCTATGATATTTTGTATGTATACTTTTTTTGTTTCCATCTGTTACATCATTTTGCTAAAGCACCTGTATATTTTCAGGTGGAAAGGCGTGAAAGAGACAATAAGAGAAGGTTAACCATATTAGTTATCAGGTTCTATCTTCAAAATGGTTCTTCACGTTCAAATAAAGCTAGAAAGAACCTCATTGATCGTAGTAAATGGCATGCATGTCGCGTAATGAGCATTACACCTCAACTTAGAGAGTTTCAGGCACTATCATCAATTAATGGCATTCCTATATTTCCAGTGATTTTAAATCCTGTCAATGATTCTCTTGGTAATCATGTATCTAAGGAAGTGAATCTGGGTAAGCTGGCCCAACCCTTGCAGCAAATACTGAAATCATCCTTCAATGACAGTCAACTTCAAGCTATCAGTGTTGCTGTTGGATCACCTAAGTTGAAGAAAGATTTTGAATTATCTCTTATTCAGGGTCCTCCAGGTATCTGATTTACCTTGGTTTGTTGCAGATTTCATAATTTTCTGTCTTTGTGATTTATATATTGTCTTTGTTTATAGGTACTGGCAAGACGCGTACTATTTTGGCCATTGTCAGTGGTTTGCTTGCTTCACCTTTACAGAGGACAGGTAATGCAAAAAATTCTCTTGTTGGTAGTTTGAAAACACATAGTAAGCCATTCTGGTCAAGACCACAGATTAGTGAGACTGCTGCAATAGCAAGGGCATGGCAAGATGCAGCCTTGGCCAGACAACTGCATGAGGATGTTCAAAGGAATTCTTACTCCATGGAAAGTTCTGCAAGAGGAAGGGTACTTATCTGTGCTCAGTCAAATGCTGCGGTTGATGAGCTGGTATCGAGAATTTCTAGTCAAGGCCTTTATGGCAGTGATGGAAAGATGTACAAGCCATATCTTGTAAGGGTAGGGAATGTGAAAACAGTCCATCCAAATTCACTACCATTCTTTATTGATACACTTGTTGACCAACGTTTGGTGGAAGAGAGGATGAATGTTGGCAATGAAAAGAATGATTTAAGTGTGGAATCTTCGATGGCTTTACGTTCTAATCTTGAGAAATTAGTGGATCGTATCAGGTTCTATGAAGCTAAGCGTGCTAATTTAAGGGATGGAAATGTTGATCTTAAGAATTCTTTGGAAGATGGTACTCATAAGGGGGATGATGGGAAAGAAATGTCTGATGCAGAAATAGGGTCACAGCTAAGAAAACTTTATGAACAAAAGAAGCAAATTTATAAAGATCTTAGCAATGTTCAGTCACAGGAGAAGAAAGCTAATGAAGAAACCAGAGCTCTTAGACATAAGCTTCGGAAGTCTATATTACGGGAAGCTGAAATTGTGGTCACTACATTAAGTGGTTGTGGTGGAGACCTCTATGGAGTGTGTTCTGAATCTATGTCAAATATTAAATTTGGCAGTCCATCTGAGCGTACACTTTTTGATGCCGTCGTGATTGATGAAGCTGCACAAGTAAAATGTCTTTGCTCTGCTGAATTTATTGTCTTTTTATTACTTGTACTGCTCTCTTTTCTGTCTTAAGCATTCCTTCTTACCACTACAGGCTTTGGAACCTGCTACTCTGATTCCTCTTCAGCTTTTAAAGTCAAGTGGGACCAAATGTATTATGGTGAGGACCATCAACTTACTTAGTTTATAAACCTTTATGTCATGACAAGAATGGTCCTGAAATTCACAATCTATTGTTTAAGGTTGGCGACCCAAAGCAACTTCCTGCAACAGTTCTTTCTAGTGTTGCAAGTAAATTCCTGTATGAATGCAGCATGTTTGAGCGATTACAAAGGGCTGGTCATCCTGTCATTATGCTGACCGAACAGGTGAAGTAGATTGCAAAATGTTACCTTCATCCGTATTTTATACATGATCAAATGAGTATAAGCCATATTTAGGAGTGTTACTGTAATTGGACCTTGGCACAAAAAAGTGCTTTAGTAATGAAAGTTGGCTTTTGCAACAATCTATACTGGGGGATATGTTTTGATATCTTTGGAGTTTATATCAAATACTATTGATTTATCATATAATGATTTCAAGGGTACTTAATTTTTATTTTATTTTTGTTAGGTATTCCAAGGGTACTACTTATTGTATACTGATATATAATTTGTCCTTTATTTTATAAAAAAAGGAATAATAGAATGCCATGTTCTTATATGTATGTTTCTTTATTTTCATTGCTGTTAGTTTTCATTATCATTCTTGATCTAAATCAATTTTAGTTTTTCATTATTAGTCTTGACTCTTGACTTGAATAACTACTAGGGCACTTGTTGCTGTGTGCTTCTATGAGATCCTTTAAATTTGTATACATAGTTATCCAAAATTAAAAATGTTGTTATAATACGTAGTTATTATCAGATTAAATGATCAAAACCAGCATTTCCTAATATTTTAAGCTTTTGGGAGTGGGACAATTGGTAATTTATCTTGGTATCAGAGCCGGAGGTCTTAGGTTTGAATAAGGCCAACACAATTGACCAAATATCTCAAGCCATTGAACAATGCAGCAGAAGGTGGTAAGCTGACTCCCCACCATTCAAATAATGACTAAATGATTAAATTCATCATTTCCTAACAGCTCAAGTTTTAAGACAAGTGATAATATATCATGATATTAAAATATGTGATCTTGAGTTTGAAACCTATCTCCACTCTACCTCCCATTTAAAAAAGTTAAAAATACCATGTATTGGGCCCACTTATTAAGAGGGACTTTGGGCCCACACATGAGAGAAAGTGTATGAATAATGGTTCAATGATTAAATTCACTTGTTCCTAACAAATTAAGTTTTTGGGAGAAGTGGTAGCTTATCACCCTCTAGTCTTGCAACTTTGACTTGCAGCCAACCATGTTATGGCTTTTGTTTACTGATCCATATATTTCTTGACAGTGTATTCATGATGTTTCTCTTTTCCTATTTCCTGATCCTAAATTTCCCATGAAAAATCTTTAATCAATATTTGTGTCCTTTTGAGACTAGCCAAGTTGAGTCTGTCAGACAAAATGGCTGCGTCAATTGATTGTTATCTCATTAAGTTGTTGTTGCTTAATTCTTACCTTTCATATATTTTACTATAAGATTGCCCATATCATTGCTATCTGATACATGTTATCTAGGTTTTTTTTATTATTTTATTTTATTTTTTTCAAATGCTTTTAATCTCATATTATTTACTAATTTTAAGGCCCTTTTTGGGGTGAGGTGGGAAGTCATTTATATTTTTATACATTTTTATCCTTTTGGGAAATTTAAAAACTTTTACTGACAGTTTTTCCCCTTTTTTTTTTTTTTTTTTTTTTTTTTTTTTTTTTTTTGCAGTATAGGATGCACCCAGAAATATGTAGGTTTCCTTCTCTGCATTTTTATGACAGAAAGTTGCTAAATGGTGATAAAATGTCTATCAAGTCAGCTCCATTTCATGAAATTGAGGGCCTTGGACCATATCTATTCTATGACATTGTTGATGGACAAGAGCATCGCGGTAAGAATTCTGGTGCATTGTCCCTTTACAATGAGCATGAGGCTGATGCTGCAGTTGAAGTACTTAGGTTTTTCAAGAAAAGGTACAGCAACCATTTTAAATCCGTTGTTTTTCAAGAAGAGGTTCACAAACTTCATTACAAGCCTTTTTTTTTTTGTTGCTACTAATCTTCTACTTCGATATATTGCTTAGGTACCCATCTGAATTTGTAGGTGGAAGAATTGGTATCATAACTCCATACAAGTCTCAACTATCACTTTTACGATCTCGTTTTTCAAGTGCATTTGGATCTTCTGTTATAGATGACATGGAATTTAATACTGTCGATGGTTTTCAAGGTCGGGAGGTTGATATTCTCATACTTTCCACTGTTAGAGCAGGGGATCCTAGCACTTCTGCACTTGGGATCAACTCAAGCAGTATTGGGTTTGTTGCTGATGTGCGAAGGATGAATGTTGCTTTGACAAGAGCCAAACTCTCGCTCTGGATCTTGGGTAATGCCAGAACTTTGCAGACAAACCATAACTGGGCTGCTCTTATAAAGAATGCTAAAGAGAGAATTTTGGTTATTTCAGTTAAAACACCTTACAAGTCCATGTTTAAAACAGCCTTTTGCAAAAATGTTGCTCCAAGAATTCCGGACAAGCATTCAAGACAGCATAAGCATGTTGAAAAGGCTAAAGATGTTAGCCAGCATGCAAAACAAAATGAGAGCATTGCAAAGCAAACCATTGAAAGGAAAATGAAATATGTAGGCGGTGCTGATCACAGTCAAAAAAGGGGTATAGGAGATGAAAAAGATTTTTTAGCAATTAGAGAAAATATCCCAAGTAGTGGAAGAAGTGCCAGAGATGAATGCAAATTCCCTGTGAAGACTGATTCTTCTTCTTCAGTTACAAATGGTAGCAACGGAACCTCTGAGGATGTCAAGTGTGCAATCTCAGGGAAACAAGTTACAGATGGTGGAAGAAAGGGCAAAGAGAGTAGTGAAAAGAAAGTCAGTTTGGGGAATACACATACAAGCAAAAGAAAAGATAAATTTGAAAATTATAGGAGTAATTTGGATCACTCTGAATTCGAATTGGGTGATAGCCAGAAACTTTTGAAATCACAAGCGTCAAAAAGACTGAAGAAATCTTCTGATGGTGATAGAAGCCAGAAAAATCAGGAAGTTGCAATTCCCTTACCTGAAAGCAGCCTTAAGGAGAGGTATGCTAATGATGGAGATAAAGTGCCCAGTCAAACTGGCACTGCTGAGGATTTGATTGCAAAAAGGAAAAAACAACGTGATGCTGTTGATGCTATTCTTTACTCTTCTCTGATATCTTCAAAGAAGTCTGAAACATCAATGAAACCTTTGCCTGCCAAAAGACCTTTCTCATCATCATCAAATGTAAGTGGTGGCATAAAGCCATCCAAAACAATAAAAGGTATGGAAGGTATTCCCCGGAATTGCTCTATTTTAGGTATTATACATTTATACATCTATTCTAATATAGGAAAATAGAATTTCAGCGAATTCATAAGTTCACTCTTGGTATATGTTTCACTAGCAATAGCTTTGGTTTCTGCATAGTGTAGGGTTGTTTTCGTTTTCCAATTTTTTATTATGAAATTATTGCGCACACCCAACACACCCATTGCGCATAAGCCTTGGCCAACTCCATGCAAAGTTGCACTGCACAACACTGCATATGTTGTCTACAACACACATTAGCCTGCAACCTGGCAGTGTCAGGCCATAACCATGGGTCCAATACAAGCATAAGACCACCATCCAGCCACCAACTCAACTTTTCCATATAGGCATCCACTTCAAAGGGGCAACATAGCCTGCTGTTGCCCACCTATCAAATCCACCTAGCTGAGGCTGTGATATGCTCTCCTGCATGCTCATGGTTTTGTGTGGCTGACATGAGTAGGTGTTGTGTGTGTCACATTACTCTTTATTTAACTTTCAGAAGTTATGAAATTTTGTTTGAGGTTTGTGTTACAACCTTCCCTAGATGTGATGCCTAGAAGAGTTTTTTGTTTTCATTTTTGAAATTCCAGCAACTTGAAACCTAGCAACCACACATTGATTCTCACATTTAAAACCCTAAAATCTAAAACTTTAATAAGTCCAATTTTTATTAGGAATAACAACTGGTAATCCATTTGTATGGATGTAATGCCTTCTATTCAAGAGGAGAAAAATAAGTTCTAAACTTTTAGAAGCTATGAAACAGCCTTCCTGAGGTGTGATACTTAGAAAGGTTTCTTCTTCTTCTTTTTCTTATTGTTTTTTTTGGTCCTTAAATTCCTAGCAACATGAAAACTAGCAAACCACACAATGGTTTGTCGCATTTAAAACCCTAAAATCCAAAAGTGGTAGGTCGAGGGTTCGAATTTGGGAATCAACTTCAAAAAAAGAGTAATACTGTCTAACAATAACTTCTCTCAAACCCTGTAAAAATAGAAGCTTTGTGTATTGGGTACAACCTTTTTTAAAATTGTGTAAAATCCAAAAAAATTCAGGAATCCAAAGCCTTCCATCAATCGAATAGCCCCAAATAACCCACAAATCCAAAGTATTGTTCACAGGATACTTAATTCCATTCACAGCCCAGGACCAACCCAAACCTCAGATTTTCCCCTTGTTTCATTCCCAAATTCTACTATTCCTCTTTTTTTTTTTTTTTTTTTTGGGTAAGAAATCCTATATTGCTTATTTTTTTTCCTAACTTTTTTCTAAGCAAACAATAACCCTAATTCTTCAAATCCTAGCTTTCCAGGAATTCTAAATCTGATTTGGTTTCCTTTTTTTGTCCAATGTCATAACATAAATTTAAATCAAAATTGATTTCTCGCTACCTGCATCATTTGATTCTCCTCTCAACAACACCTGATAGGCGACCTCCTACAGCTGCCCTATCTATCATATTACTTTGGAACTCCATGATAAATATAAAAAGAAGTGATGATAAGAGGTCTCCTTGCATTAAGCCCCTAGTGCTGTTAAAGAATCTTGTGGAACTACTTTAATAAGGACACAGAATCTAACCAAAATGAAGCATGAGCCTATCAATGCCCTCCATTTATCCTTTTGATTCCTTAATTTTTGATGTCTGAAATTGCTGGACTTGGCCAGTTAAAATTTTATTCTGACCTCTCTAACAAGTCCTTTTTTCCCTTCTGTCAGTTCCATCAGCATCTTCAACATCACGAGATCAGATCCATCAACATCGCAGTAAGAGGGACAAATCTGTGGGCTCCCACGATGGGGGTGAAGCCTGATTCTGCTTGAAGTCATTTAAATATCTGGTTCAAAAAGTGAAGCTTTGCTGTCATTGCTGACTTTCCAGGAACTGGAAAGGAGAGTTTAGGCTGGCTTGGTGCACCATCAGTAAGGTAATTGGTGGAACCCTCTGGCATTATCCACATATCACATATATCAGGGCCACCAACTGTTACAGATGAATTTCTCATCAGGTTTCTGGTACATAAAATTGAAAACAGTTTATTGACAGCTGGTACTGTAAAAGTAATCTGTTTTTAGTAGATGTAAATATGTAACTGTAAAAAAAAAAGTTGATGCAAGGATGTAATTATTGGTTCATAGTGCAAAAGCTTATTTTCTTTCATTGTGTCATGCATAATGCAGTAGCATCATTTTTGTTCTGAAAAATTAGTTTCAGATGGTCTTGAAAGTAGGATTGATTTGTCTGAAAAAGTGTACTTGGTACCATACACACACACACATGCTGAATGGAATTGTTGATTAAACTGTGGTTCACTACAGGGATAAAGCAGCATGCTTCTGCTAGTGATGGCTGGGCAGCAGGTTACTTTTCGACATTTTGCATGCAAAGATTCTGAAGAAACATTTTTGGAACTCTTGGCCCTCAAGTTGCAATTGGGTCCTGAAGTGCCTTGCATTATCCAGATAATTGACCTCTAAACCTGCTGCCAATTTCAGGAATCCTTTTTGACCATTTCCTGGAGGTCCATATAAAATTCCTTGACATAGTCTGTCAATGGGTGGAGCCCATAATCGTTACCATATTGTCCATTGCGGATGCCTGCTTTCACTGTAGTGTATTATCGTCATTCAGATTCATGCTTGAAGTGAAGGTAGTCACATAATGGATTCTATGATCTCCATTACTGTTAGCATCATCGCTCCTGAGCCTTTTGTTGGCCATTAAACTGTGCAAAGACAACACAAAGTTTGTATAGTCAATAGAGAGTAGAGGAAGAAAATTGCCGGTTAATTCCAATGCTTAGAAGCGTTGTGCTTGTTACAGGACCTAGGATATGCTCAAGCCTATAGCAGGAAGAAGTAAAAGGTTCACTGGAAATATTTTGAATGACATACGAGTGCAAAGAAAATTCATTTTATTAGTAAAAACTTACGGTAATTGTTATGAGAGGTAGCTATACTTGTATTCTGACTCGTTCTCCTCTCTCTCTCTCTCTCTCTCTCTCTCTCTGTGATGCTTTCACAGGAAAAAAAAATTAAGAGAAGATATGTATGAAATACAACTTAATATTTTTATTTTATTTTTGAAGAATTTATATATTTGACTATCAGGACTTGATGTCATGTTATTATTGTTCACTAAAAGATTATCACACGTAATAAAGTTTTGTCATAGGACATGATCATACACGTGCTTATGATCTTTCTAAGAAACATGAAGAAACCTGTGTATGATAACTTAGAGAGGAAAAAGAAAATATAAATGTGTTTCATTTCATCTCGCTTATGTTCTACTATGTTAGGTTTTTTTGTTGGTAAGAACTATGTTAGTTAAGAGCGGCACTTTTGCTGTGTTGTTTCTTTTCAAGTTTTAAATTTCGTACTTCATCTCTTTGTTTCTTCTGATTAATTAAATTCACTTATTCATCGAAAAATAAAAAGGAAAATAAAGCAAAGCTGACTTATTTCTGTAATTCTATATTACCCTGGCAATATCCCTAGTAGTTTGGCAGTGATAGTGTTTTG
Organism: Quercus lobata; assembly: GCF_001633185.2. Lineage (NCBI taxonomy): Eukaryota > Viridiplantae > Streptophyta > Magnoliopsida > Fagales > Fagaceae > Quercus > Quercus lobata. Next base: position 88,791,784 of record NC_044908.1, on the reverse strand, counting down.
TGTATCAATGATTCGGTCCAATCTGGCTTCTCAAGGCACATCTAGGAAAAAAAAAAAGATCTCTCTCTCTCTCTCTCTCTCTCTCATGCTTTATTTGGATGTTGTGGGATGGCCAAGCTAATAATTGAAAATATTAGATATATGGGGGAGGTTTGCATTTTTTTTTTTAATAATTCAATAAATGTGAAGGGAGAAAATGGATTAAAATCTTAGTTTTCGACATAAAGGAGAATAAAAGGAGAACAAGGCTCTTGATTGGAGGGTGGTCTGCGTTGGGATGAACTTAACTTACTCTCTTCTATTTATTAACATTCTTTTGTTAGGATGAAAATAAGTTTAGCAAACAAGCCTCAACTAACAAAAACAAACATGTGCCATTCTTACCATGATCTAACTTTTGTGAAATGGGTATGGACTCTCAACAGATTAGTTATGGTCAGCTACATATATATATATTTTTTCCACCATTCTATTATCTATAATTTTTGTTACTTTCTTAATTAGTATGTCACTCTTTACTATTTTTATTAATGATATTCTTGGTTTTCATATTTTTCTGTTTTCCTCAATTTGAATAAACTAACTCTCTCACTGATGTATTATTTGCTCCATTTTGAACATGGCCAAACTATCTCAAACAAAATTTTCTCATCTTTTTATCAATAGGAGCTATCCCTATATTTAGGCGAATTTCCTCATTTCAAATCCTTCTTTTTCAGGTATTTTTAACTTTCCATATATATATATATATATATATATATATTCTTTTTAACATAATAAATATTTTATGATCATACAATATTTCAAAGCATTTTTTTTCCGCTACATTTATTTTGCTTTTGTCCTATAATTTGCATCATCTTTAATTTGTCAATTTTTATGAATTATTTATTCAGTATAATGAAAGCTTTTACTCTTTTGTATTTCCTTATTGTTAAGTCTTACAGTTTATTTTTGTTTCTATTTTACTAAACTTACATCATTTGTGACATAATCTAAATTATTTTTGTACGTTCATTTCATTGCTGATTTTCTGACTGCAACAAAGTTTTTCTTGTTCGTTCAGCATGATAATGATTTAACATGATTAATAAGTCGATATTAGATGTTTAATTAGACTTATATTTTTATTGTTTAAAGAATTGGACTGTGGCCCATGATTTGTTGATGGCGGGCAATGACAAGTGAGGAAGTGATGTGACATATATTCAGTGGATAATAATGATGAGAAATGAAGGTGGGTTTCTTCTGGCATGTGATGACTGATGAGATGAAAATGACAGATGACGATAACAATCATCGTAGCCCAAATTATTGTCATGCAAAAGGTTGGTACTACTGGGATGGAGATATATGAATTTGGGTTGGCAATCCAAAAACAAATTAATAAAGGTTTGGTGAACGAAAGAATTGGTTGGAGCTAAGCTAGCCATGCATTTTAATTTGGGGGAACGATGTGAATGTGATCACATAAGAAAGAAAGAGTGGACAATTTTTATCTTCTCCTGTAGGAATGAATGTGGAAACATGGAAATAAGTTTCACTACACATCGATCTGTTATAATATATTACTAGATAGAGAATCTAGACATGGATATATGGCGGTACTTATTATCCTATATACTACTACATACTCTACATGTGTACTGTGTTGCATACTAACATGCATTAATTTCAAGTATAACTAATGTGGACCTGTGGAGAAATATATGGTACTTTACAATTTACGTTTTTATTTCACATGCATTTCAGAGAGAGAGAGAGAGAGAGAGAGAGAGAGAGAGAGAGAGAGAGAGGGAAAAAAAAATAGGATACAACTGAGATTGTTATTGGAAGTCAAACAACCACCACCTGATTCATATCGACATTATAAAATAGGATACATGAGAAAATCATTCAAGCAATCTCCATTATTTGATACCACAGTAGGTGGAGAGTGGGGACTCGCACAAAGAGCGATACAACTCTTTTGTTTTTATCTTTTTTTTTTTTAATAAGTAAAATATAATTTGAAATATATAATGTCTGTTTCATGATGATGATTATTCTTAATATTATTCTAATAAAAAAAACATAATTATGACTATACACCAAGCTCCAAGAATGACCCAAAAAGAAATGTAGATTAAGTAACAAACCATAAAAATTGTAATATTCTTTCCGGAACTTAGAAAACTTGGAACACAATATTGCGAACAAATTAAGCAATCTCATGCAGGAGAAATGTTATAGTACATTCTCTTTTCTTGAGAAAGAGAAGAAAAAAAAAATGAAAAAGAAAAGAAAGAAGAAGCAAAACTGCATACAAACAGTTACAAGGTATTAGTTTACAAAGTCCTAAAGAAATAAAAAAGCATTGTGGCAGATGCAAACAATTTTCAGAATCCCAAAAGTAATGTGACGGCTTCAATGGTCGATGCATATATAATTTATGCCTTTTTCTCTCTTTTTTGTAGTATGGGTATTCTTTGGGCTCAAGTAATGTCTCCACTACAGATCACTCAGATAAACATGTGACCTGCACATGATTCAACCAGCTGATCATGCGTAATCTCAGTCATCACCAATCAATGCATGGCATGTGTGATCATTTTACTACCATGGAAATTGCCTTTTATTTTATTTAATTTATGTGGGTGGCCATTGTGTTATTTGGAACATTTTGTAATTAAACATTGGAGAGCCTCTTCTCTTTTTCTTGCTTCCTAGCTCATCTGTGGTGGTTAACACTTCATTTCTTTCCAATCCTGATTACATTCAAATAACATAGCATGGACTTAATAAAAGAAACTAAATGCTTTATTTAAGGCTTAACAGAACCCTCTCCATGCTTTTATTTGATTGCACGATGTTTCTGAACAAGCTCGTGAGGACGTATTGTTAGATATATTATCGCCTAAGTGGCACAAATCAATAATTGTAGGTCAATGTCATTATAGAACAAACAGTAACTTAATCTTAGGTTACTCTATAGTTAATTTATGATTAATTAATAAGTATCTTTTAGCATATACGTATGTACCTACATTGGGTTCATGATAATAAAAGGGCTTAATAAAATGTTGTCATGGGCTTTCATAGTATAAATGTAGACTGTTAGATCGAACCTTGAACTATGTAAATCTTCATGTGTTTTTGCTTTCCTGCTTTCACTCATCTTTTAGTTATTACATAACTTTAACAAGTACTTCAGTTTAAAGAACAATTTTCGTGAAGCCAAATTTTGAACCGATTTATTATAATTAGCTAAAAAATTGCATGTAATCAGTGTGTAGAGTATCGACCTGTTAGTTTATTCAACTCCCCCTTGCAAAAGCTGTTGAGCGTCGGAAATATGATTGGAAGGGGTCCATAGAGATGTGGTAGCTTTCGTTTGGGAGTTAGGAAGAAAGAGAGTTGGAAAATAATTGTGTTGGTCAGGGGGATTTCATTATTTGCTTGTGGCTATTATATATTGAAACTTAGCTTATTGATTTGGTAGAACTGGTCGAATGAGTGAGCTAGTGACCCCATTCGGTTCACTTTGCTTGGTTTTTTGGTCCTAATGAATGAAACATCCTCTCCCTCTTCTCTTCTATTCCCTTTTGGAAGCAATGAGCTAGGATCGAGAAAACTGACACTCTCACATCGATCTCACCCAATTCCTCTCATCTGTACCTCTTTTGGCCCAATTATCGATTGCATGCATGCACTGATATTCATGCAGGCACTCAGATCAGAGTCATGGAGGGTAATTAAAAAAAATAAAAAATAAAAATAAAGCAAGAAACTTCATGTATGGGTTGCAAAATATATATTCTATGGTAAAAGTGAAATATGGTCTCTCTTTCTTATTGTTATGGAAACAATGTTTTTGTTGGAGGCCGAGAGAACTAAACCCTCGTAGACTTTATAATTATCAGTTAGTGTAACTAATCTGAATCTAAACTAATTTATTTGAATTAATAAAATATATCTCTATAATCATTTATTAATTCCTAGTTAAAATAAGATAGGTTTATAATAACATTCTTCAATTCCCCTCTAAAAAATACCATTGTCCTTGGATAAAATATATACACTTAACTTCCTATACTATCATAATCCAAATCAATTTATTTGACAAATCTTAATAATTATTTATTATCCAATACTAGTTAAAATAAATTAAGTTCATAACACTCTTAATGCGTTTAGAATTAAAATTTCTACTTAGGGTATCATTAAAAATAAAAATAAAAATATATTCTACTTAGGGAGAATGTAACGGAGAGAGACCTTGCAAAGCATGTTGAGGATTGTTAAGAAAACTTAAATATAGGGGAAAAAAATACTGAAAGAAAATCTAGACTTAAATTAATTTACAGGATGGAGAAAATGGGCAAATACCCTTTTTTGGGAAATTAAACATTCGTTTGCCCTCTTTCTGAAACTAAATAGGGAATTGCCCCTCTTTTGTAACTCGACAATAGAGAAATCGAGTTTTAATGAATAACTCGATATTTGTATGGTCGAGTTAGTCTGACCCTTCGAATTTTTCCCAATAAAAAAATGTTTGTGTAGACGGTCATAACTCGGGAAACTGGAAATCGAGTTTTTTTCAGCGGTTTGAATCAATAGGACCCTAACGTCTCACAACGCTATTCAGTCACTCGCTCTCCCTGTACACTCTCTTTCCCTCGCTCTCTGCCATCACTCTCTCTCCACACTCTGTCTCTCTCGCTCTGCGATCAGGCTTCCCCACTCTTCCTCGAGTCTCCATCAGTCGTCGTTGGTTCCCGCCGCCGCTGATTACAGGTACGGTCCTCTCCCTCTGAAATATTTTCTGATGTTGGTTAATGTTAGGTTGCGTTTTGTGTGGGATTTTGATTATTTTGTTGAAACTTAAGGAAGTAGTAAATTTACTAATGAAGATGAGAATTTTGTTGTCTTTTATATGCTGCAATGATGATTTTCTCATTAATGAGTTTAAATGTGCTTGGGGTTTTGATGAGGGGTTTTGGCAAATCGAGTGGTGTTATAACTTATATTTTCATAAATAGTTAATTAATAATTATCCTAAGCTTTAAGAAGTGATTTAAATAGTTCTGAAATAATTTTTTTTATGGCAAGTTCTTATTTATTTAAGAAGTGATGTTGAAAATCTTGTGCTCAAAATATAATGTCTTACTGAATCTATGCTTTTATTTTATATTAAATGTGGTTTACTTGTTAGAAAATTGCTAACAATGTATTTGCTGCCATGTCAGATATGCAGGCACTAGATAGAGTGCGGCCTGGACCCGATGTGGATACCCAGTTGGCCCAGCAGCCGAATCATCGGTCAAGTCCGCTTTGGAGGTGCGCCGCTGACGAGGTATGTAGTAGTATTATTAATACATGTTTGTTTTATAATTACCTCGTGTTTAATCTCCTAACACAATACTCGTCCGTGTGCAGGAGGCGCCTGGCATGATAAAGGTTCGACGCCGTAAATGTGTATTGCCACAGGGTGGGTTAGATCCACGTATCATGCAACACATAGATGCAGCAGGGTTGACTGGTTTATTCAAGGTTCCTGATATGGAGGTCGACCACGCCTTGATCACGGCGTTGGTTGAGCGGTGGCGTCCGGAGACGCACACGTTCCACTTACCCCATGGAGAAATGGGTATCACCTTGCAAGATATGGAGGTGATGCTGGGGCTTCCGGTGGATGGGTTGCCTGTCACTGGGAAGACAGACTACAAATGGAGTGAGCTGTGCGAACAGTTGTTGGGCCATAAACCTCCACCCCCGATACCAAACTCAAACAAGTCTACCCTTGCTGGGGCGAGGATAAGATACACCTGGCTTGATGCACAGTTTGCCGATCCCTTAGTTGCGGACGCTGCTGACGAAGTCGTGCAGCAACATGCCCGCTACCACCTACTTGTACGGATGGGGGCCCTCTTGTTCATGGACAGGTCTGCGGACCGGGTCTCACTGCTGCCTCTGCAGTTGCTCAACCCAGTCAGCAATGCGAGACGGTATAGCTGGGGTAGTGCAGCATTGGCCTGGCTGTATAGGCAACTTTGTGGTGCATCGAAGAAGGATGCGATGCAGATTGGAGGAGCACTCTTGTTGGTGCAGCTATGGGCCTATTCAAGGTTCCCACAATTATGCCCTGTTGTGAGGCCGCCTCTACCGCCAGTGCACTCAGGGCCCCTTGCCATTAGGTACGTTCATTGAGTTCTCGTTATTTGTCTCTTTCATATAATTAAAAATATGCCAAACTAACAAACGAAAGAAACTTATCAATGCTTAGTATATGGATGTGAAATATAAAAGCAAAGTTTGTTAAATGTAAGGTTCAGTAATGAGCATTTGTCGACACCTCATGTTTGGTAGGTGGAGCGGGCCAAAATGCACCGCAGAGCATGCCACACACGTCCTTGCTGCGTACCGGGCGTCACTGGCTACAGTACGGGCCGAGCAGGTATTCGGTTAATTTAGTTTGAATTCTTATGACCACGTTTCCCTCAATTCTTATGACTACGGGCCGAGCACGTTTCCCTCAAATGCACCGCACATGCTTTTATTTTCGTTTCCCTCAATTTTTATTTTATTTTGAATTCTTGGATTGTTGTAGGAATGAGTTGATTTCATAATACCATCCAATCATTTTGTTTGATACTTGGATTTCCATCCCATCATTTAACTCAATTGGAATGTCCATCGTGAAGTACTTCACATTAGAACTTCCATTTGTAGCACCTGCATGAATACTTGCTCGTCCTTACATAAAGTAAAACAAAAGTAAAAAATTCTTGAATGTTAAATCAAAGGGTTTTTTCCAAATTGGGTTGGATTGAAGGGTTTTTTCCAATGCAACCCAACTCACATGACTCAGGTTAAGTTGGGTTAAATCAATGGGTTATATATAAATTTAGTCATATATATATAAAGTAGAATTTGGCTATATTCTTCATTATGTACGGAAACGTTTGTGATTTACACCGAAAAAAAAAAAAAAAAACACAGAATAAATTGTCCCTTTTCCAAGATGTTTGAAGCATGTGCAACATGCGCAAAAGATTGAGCATGAAGTCTTGGTTTAGTGCAAGACAGTGAGTTCAAACTTGTGTTGCAACCAAAAAACAAAAACTCCACCAATTGTTACAAATGTCATTAAGCTGATGCAATGAAGAGAAGACGCACATATTGGATTATGTAATTGGTTATAATTCAATGAGAAATGAATTTACCTAATAGTATACCAAAGATAATCAGATTTGTCTTTGGTTGTATTTGTGTGCTCAAGTAATTCATTTGATTTTAATGATGCATCTTCGAAACTGACGATGACATCTTTAAATTCTTTCCAGCTACTAACTGAATCAAAAGTTTGTGTTCATTTTCTGATTATGTCATTATACACCGTTTCAACCTATTTAACATGAGAAAATAGAACTTTTAGCCTGCTATGAAAATGAACTAAAAAATTTCAAAACAATATTTCTTAAGACTTTATATAAGGCGAATGATTGTAAACGCAGAAGATATCAATTAAATTCTAAACAACAAATTTCCTACTATAAACTTGACAAATATGGGTCTTTTCAGAACAAGGGAATCAAGGCATATTAGAATACAAATGATATTTTCAAAACGCATGGCCCCTGCGCAAGGATGACACGCATAAATCGAGAAATGGTCCAAAATTTTTTCTTTCCCTAATCCTTGCGTGAATTTTGCTTCACTGTCTTCTTCGTTGTTTTTGCACTTTCTGCTTCTTTACATGCGTTTTGGAGTCTTGCTCAACAGGTTAGCCCAGACTTGTGCTCATAATTCTTTTAGAGAGAGTTTGAATCTTTGATAGTTGTTATACTTCAATATTAAAGCTTTAAAATAGAATTTTTTTTTAGAACTGTTGAAGCTTATTAATATTTCACACCTTCTGGATTCGCTATAGTTTTGGTGGTTGACTTAGATATTACCATAATTATATTCCAGATTTTCGTTGAATTACATTTGCTGAGTTAGAGCTTCTCTTCACTGTTGTAATATAGTTGGCTGTTAAATCTCATAAAATGATAAAATTCTTTAAATTTAGAACGTTGGGAAAGCTGCAAATGTTAAACTACGAAAATTTTATCTAATTATTGTGTAATCATGACATGAGAGCAAAAATATAACCCCAATTTGCATTTTTGGCCTAAGTACAAAAACAGAGGGAATGATGACATTATTGATCATTGGCCCGTAAAACACATGATCACTTCTCTGGCTTTCATTGAAATTTGAAATTAAGCAAACTAAAGGATGGAGTTACTCTGCCTTGAATGTCATAGAGTGACCATAGGCTAAGCCATTGCCATAGCTTGTCCTTGTCCAATGCTGGATGGTTGTCATTGCTTGGGTCCACACTGTGAAATTTCCAAAATACAAAGCCATTAGTGCCCCCCCACTAGGAACTCGAGAGTCCAGGGTATAGGTTAAACCCTTTGTGAGATTTGGGGTTGTTTAGGATGCCAGAGTGAGCACCGAAGATAGTCTCAATTGTTGCTTTGCCTTCAAAAACTTACTAATGTTTGGAGTTTATGCATTTCACTACCCCTGTGACAGAACATAGCAATATTTAGTATTAAGTGACCATCTAAGGTTAATATAAACTTTTATGTTATCTAAACATCCGTTTGGGATGTTCTAGTTGATGGTGTTTTCATAGGTAGTCAATGTGAATCTAAGCTCTTTACAATTCATTGGTGCCACTGGTGCTGCAGGTGGTTTTAGTGTGTGAGCTCCATTTGGGCATAGATATAAGTTTCATAGGTACGATCGAACTCTCTTGGCTAGAAGTTTCATATGTACAATTGCACCAGATTACTATCACGCTCTACTTTAGTCGGTTGTTTTTGCATATAGTCTCAATATATGCTACAAATTTGATTAAACAAATAAAATTTAAGCTTGTACGGTTTGTAATTAAGCTTGTGAAATCACTTGTAATTAATTAATAAAATGTTATGAGCTTAAAACCATAGTTATTGCTCTGCCTAATAAGTAGACAATTTAGTATTTCTTCTTCTAACATAGGGGTATCCAAGATTACAAACATTGTTATTGTGATGCAAAAAACATTGTTACATTGTAAGTTATAAATTACCTTTGCTGAATTGAAGGTTATATTTTTACAGTCTAGTAGAATACTGTTTGACTTCGATTTACGTATTCAAGTGGTATATTTTGAATATGCACAGCCTCGATTGTCTTCTTGGAAAACAATGGCCTAAGTTTAAAGAAACAAATAATTGTTAATCAGTGATATATGAGAAAACATAAAGACGCTTGACACATTACCTCTTGTTGTTGACGTAAATGAAAAGTTAGTTCGTGCTCCTTGCACCAAAGTTGGAGAGCACAATTTAATTGCAGCATGCAACTCCTTAAGTTGTCCCCACTTTAGCTGCCTTAATAGTCCTAAAATTATTAAAAGCTATGGATTATTAACGAGTACTTTATTCATATAATTTTAGAAGCGTGCAAAATATGCTGCTCACCATATTCTTCAAGAGGAATGTAATTTTAGACATTGACATGATTAGTTTGAGATAACTAAAAGGCTTACGTAATTTCCAACACTAAAATTTATAAGAAATATATATTTACATAGAAATATAATAACAGTATTTGATGAGGATTATACCATGTAATAATTTACATAGCTTCCATTTCTTGCAATATAAAGTGCTACTTGAAATGCAATGTCTTCAGTAGACCTTATAATAGTCATTTTGTTCTCATTCATTGAAACATTGTTAATGACTAATGCAATTAATGTAGCACAATATTTCTATTACGATAAAAAGATTTTGCGAAATCATCAACTTGGATTCATCTTACAGCCATAAGGATGCTCTAGTACCCTCCTCTAAGTTTGGTTCAGATTGAAAACCCTAGTATTTGATGGTGTCAGTTAGCTTTGAACCCTGTCCAGCATATGAACATGGGGCTGAAAATGGTGGACATGAACAACCTAGATCTTTTAATATTTTTTGCAGGTCAATTTTGTTGTTCTTTTACTTTCTGCCCAATAATCCCTGAAGATTTTGTGTACGACTAGAAGCAAGAAATTCCATGCTTTGCATATTACATATCACAAACATAATGTTAAATTAGTATGATGTCTCACTATCACAAACATAATCTACTTATGCAGATTGTATGGGAGCCGTACACGCATACGCTAGGCTCCCTACCTGCGTATTGCACTGCTGGGCAGCATATTTGGAGGGCCGAGGTGCCGTTGATATTCTTTTGGATAGTGGAGTGGCATCATCCTGAGCGAGTCCTCCGTCAGTTTGGGATGAAGCAACCAGTTCCAAGTGTCGTGGATACGTCGACTACCCTTCACAAGATATCCCTTCAGGGTAAATGGGAGAAGAACTGGGAGGTAGAACATGATCCCTTTATTCGGCAATGGGCCAACCGAGTGAATGTAGTTCGCGGGTCCGATCTCCTAGACGATGATGATACGTATCTCGTTGAGTACATGATGTGGTACAATCGCCACACAAGGCGGTACATAACACCAGAGTCTGCGTATTGGGAACTCATGGTGAGGCAACAATTCCTATTTTATGGATGAAACCATTGTTGGATTAAATATCCTCAGCAGCTTTATCATGCATGCAAAAGTCCACAATAATTATCGTTGTTACATCTCTATAAGTTTCTCTGTCATTTTGTTTTAAAGTCAAAAAATACTGCATGACATGTCATTATGTTTTAAAGTCAAAATACTGCATGATTTAAGTTGTTCATAACAAACTGAATTTGTCTTGATCCAATTTGTTTGCATGAGGAATGGTTAATGGGCAATGACTAATGATGACCACACCTTTGTTCATATAATTACATTCAACTTTTAAAAAGGGTGGGTTGGGTTGGGTTTTATTGTATTTTATTTTATTTTTTGTTTATTTTTTTTGTTTTTGGTTGGCTTGTACTTTAAAATGGACGGTGCAACTCTGTGTAGTAGTGATAAATTCACATTTCATGATAGTTTAGATAGCCTTTCCTCCAGGACTGATTAATGTATTACATATTCCTTGATAGATATTACCTCTAGGATTGGGAAGTCCCTTACTAAACTGTTGGTAGAATGCAATTCCCAACAGCTTAAAGGTCATTTAAAATCTTGCAAGTATGCAGCAAGGAGATGTGCATTTATACTAGATTCAAGTATGATATATGTTCTAAGTTTTTGGTACTTCCCTTAATTGAAACTTGAAGCTTGCGTTTGATATTTTCAATTCATTTGATTTGGGCGTGTACGTTAGGAAATAATAACTTCAAAATATGTGTCCTGATTGCAATGTGATATTAATGGAGTTGTAAATCTGGTGAAGCCTAGATACAGAAGTGAAATTCTGATATTTTCACTTATGCTAAGATTGAACTTATGTACAACCAACTATACGTGTTTTTTAGAAGTATTATCTCAATGTTTAGATTGCATAGCGATAAACATAACAGGAAACTGAAAATTCCTGAGTGTTGGGTTGGAACTATAAATTTTTGCACAGGGGGGGCCAACCCCTATTTTTATACACTGTCTTTTTAAAGATGCTTCATAATTATAAGTAATATAAGGATTTCATTAGCTATGTTTGCTACTTTTTCTTTTGATTTTGGAACAGATTTATCCAAGTTTTGCATCATACTTGCGTTCTTGCTTTTATGACGCCCTTGTTTTGTAGGTTCGGACGATGATTAGGTCTATACAGAGGTGCGATGAAGGTTCTAACATGCACACTGACCTTACATTTACACTAGAGCTTGTGGAGGAGCTAGGCCGACTTAAATTGGCGAATGCGCTTGCAGAAGCAGTTGACATTGATACACAGGCCCCAGTTCGTGGCGGGCAACGTGGTGGGTCTCGTGGGGGTGGACATCGTGGAGGTGGTCAAGCTGGTCGCAGCCGTACGACCGAGTCGGCTCCCATCTACGAGGAAGGGAATGAGGAGGGTGTAGAAGAGGCATGGCTTGGCATTGATTGGGTACTGTCTGATGACGACGGCAGGACACCGCGATGCACGCCTGGCGATGGTGCTGGGCCATCCCATAGCGTCGATCATCAGGGCACTGTTCTAGCCCACACTATATCCCATGGTGCTAGCACGGACTTTGAGGGCCCTTCTCGTATGTTGCCCCCAGTTTTCAGTGGATCTGCCCATGATGGTGGATGCATATTTGTCCCCACACCAGGCATGCCCACCCCACCTCTAGTGCATGTGGACCCCACCATGTCAGCTCCATCTCAAACCCCCCACGGAGAGGCTGTACAGATTGAGCAGATACCGGCTGAGGACATTGAGCCGGTGGAGGCTTTGCGGAGATCGCGACGCCTGCGTGCGCATGCTCCCGATTGCGGGACCGGTGATGGTATGTACTTCGTCTACACTTCCCATCTTCTTGAGCTACTTGTACTGTGCATTTGATTGATTATGTTAATTTAATTATGCTGTTGTGTCTGATGAAACAGGTAAGATTAGACCTGTCAGGGCATATGAGCGAAAACGAAAAGATCATTAAATGCCTTAGTGTATGCTTATACTTCCTGCCTATAGGTGACTGCATAGTTACGTTTCACTTTTCTTCTAAAGTCGTATTTTTTTTTTAGACCTAACTGCAATGGTGGACACGAAAAGGCCATTGAGCTGGATTGTCCTTGTGTGCTTATTCTTCATGTGTATAGGTGACTGGAATAAGCATGCAAAATGTTCTACTAATTGGGGAGAATCTTGGTGGCTGTGCATCTATTTCTGGATCATTGCTTAGGGAGAATACTGGCTGTCAATGTGTTTGTTGTCAAGAAATTGATATTTTGGAGAAAACCCATAAGGCGTATTGTATTTATTGATGTATTAGGAAGTTTTTCTGCACTTGGAGTTTTGATTGCAATTTGACAAATGTCTGGATTGGTATTCATTTGAAGCCAAACTTTCTTGTGTTTTTGTATGTTGTTAGCTACAGTAAAGTGGGTTGTAAGAGAGTAATTTGTTTTTTTATTTTTGTTATTTTTGTGAGAAACAAATGTGTGGTATTGTTGATAAGCAAGAAGAAGTAATTTGATACTTTCTGTAAAAGAGTTTGATGACGAAGTTTATGCGGATCAATGGCAGAACCAACTCCTTTGTAGCAAATCATTTATCCGAGTCTCTACAATGCTTGGCTAGGTATGTGTCTCTCTCCTAATTTTCTGATTCGCCTTCCCTACAATTCCTAGATTGGTACATCCTCCTTCCCATTTTCTTATTTTTAATCTCCTTTAAATCCCCTCCTCTCTAGAATGATTAGATCTGTGTACATTTGATTACAAGTTCGTTAGTAGGAACTTTGGAGAATAGAATTTATATTTTTTTTTTCTGAGTTCTAGAGCAGCTCACAATATAACTTACCCAAAGCTGAAAACGGCAAAAATCTTAGTTATGTGTGCATGTTTTGTTCCTTTCGCTTCTTGGGGTTTGTAATTGTTATTTATCATTGTATATATTACCTTTTCATTTTGGTAGCAATTTGGGAACCCAATGAGAAACATTTAATTGATTATTGATTTTTTCATCAATTAGCCTTCTTATTTTATGATTTTCAGTATATATATATATATATGTTGTGTGTGTCATTGGCCAATGAATCAAATCTTGTCCATCATTTGCTTTAATGAAATGATGGAGGCGTTAATGAAAAATTTGCATACTGTTTGAATGTTACTTTATATACCAACCGCGCATATGATTCAATAATACGAATAATTCTTTTATATGAGTTGTTTGAGTCACGATATAATATGCACGTATCTGTGTATCTTAGTTGTAATAGTGTCCTACTTTATATAGATACATTACATAAAGACTCGTCCAAACCAGACTAACCACTCACTCACTGAAAATCCATATGGCTCACCCAACACACTCTCACAACGATATTTGGTTTGCTTAAAAATAGGGTAAAGGCCTAAAAGCCTGATCAGCCTTTCAAATGTTTCATTCAAGTTATTGGTTTGTTGTAGCATTGCTTGAAAGCTCCCTAATATTGCAATTGTGATGATCGAAAGCCATTGATATAAAACTTGGAAGCATAGTTTTCTTCATGTAATTTTACATTGATGTTGAGAAAATGTAACTACATTTTCTACCTGCAAAGACTCCCTGAAAAGTTTGTAGGGAAACAGGGGGATAAAACTCTCTACTGTTGCTACACTCACTGCTCGTAACACTAGCATTTGGCAAGTGAGGTGGAAAAGGCTAACACAGCTCGGCACTGTTCGGCGAAGTCATGTTCGCAGTTCTGCATGTGCTGCTCAACAACTCGACACTATTGAACCCTGTCCAGTCATATCATCCATGCTCACGTGAATAAACAGATATGCAACATTTTGCAATGCACTATTTTCAAGGATGCAGAGGACCCTTCAAAAGTGTAAGCAAATTTTTGGGGGTAAGCTGTCCATCATTGCTACACTTGATTGATGTAGTTCTGCATGTGATACTCAACATCTCGAAACTATTGAACCCTGACCACACGTACCCATCCCCACTCACGTGAATACACATATGTGCAACCCTTTGCAATGCACCGTTTTCGAAGAGGCAGAGCATCCCTGAATTGGCTATGCATCAATTTTGGGTGTGAGCTGTCCACCATTGGTACACAGATGTTGTTCGTAGTGCTACATGTGCTGCTTAACAGCTTCGCACTGTTCAACCCTGTCCAGTCAATACACAGATATGCCTTCTTTTGCAATGCACCGTTTTCAAGGATGCAGAGCATGGCTGAAAAGTTTATGATACATTGAACACAGCTCAGTACTGTCTCAACAAGTCATGTCAGATGAAGCACAGGAATTCTGAATAGTTTTGAACAAGACATACCAAACTGGTCAGAGAAAAGTCTTAAAACCACATCCATTAGAAATAAACCATAGTAGTGATCAAAGTCCCTAATTAAATATAAGCATAAACATCACTAGTTTAAATTTTAAACAGGTTATCCTTGTCCAAACTCTGATGGTCAACCAAGTGAAATATTGAGACACTAATCACAACAGGAGTCCTTTCGATCACCTCATTGGCAGTGACATCTCCTTTTTCTAAATTATTGTCTTTCGAAAATGCAACCCAGCCTTCCCCGAATCTCATTGCTTAATATGTTTTGATGGAGGGTAATAGCACAAGACATTGATGTGTGACAAATTGCTTCCCAATAATATACTTGCTTCCCATATATGTTTCCAAGCCATATTTAAGAGAACATCATAATCACATTATGTATAAAGGCTCACCATATTATGTGGCCACGAGATACCCATGAAAGAAGGATTTTTAGGCTTCAATTTTTTGGCTGCTTGGATTGCTCTCTCTCTCTTCCTCTGGATATAATCGGTAATTTTTTAAGAACAAACTTTTCTCTGACTTCATGTTTTATGGGTTTGTACATTAAGGAAGAAATGTTTGTATCATCTTCATCTAAGTTTTTGATATTTTTACCTGATGATCTTCCAATTTACAATTCTTCCTACATGGATATTGAATCTCAATGGCAGTCTTATCAAATATAACAATATGGAAGCTTGAATTTCCTTCATATCTGAAGACTAAAAAATAACCATAACAGATAGAATGGTATTCAGCGAAATCCTGCCAACCATTACAAAACCTAATGTTGTTATCAGCTTTCTTCAATCACACTTGTCAAATTCCACCATAGGGAGCAATGACTATAGCTACGGTGGATAGCTCAGTATTGTTGAACCCTGACCAGAAGTACCCATCCACACTCACGTCAATACACATAGCAGCGCAGAAAATTTTGTGCATCAATTTCGGGTGTTATTGGTCCTATTGCTACATTGATGTTCGTAGTGCTGCTCAATAGCTTTGCACTGTTGAACCCTATCCAGTCATATCACCTACACGCACGTCAATACACAGCTATGCATCCTTTTGCAATGCAGCATTTTTAAAGGATGTACCTATAGCATCTCTGAGAAGTTTATGATACATTTAACACAGCTCAACATTGTCTCGTCAAATCATGTCAGATGAAGCACATCAATGTTGAATAGTCTTCACGTGAATAAATACGCAACCTCTTTTGCAGTACACATCACCAACCCGCTACTGTAGCACAAGCTATAGCCATATGAAACAGCTACCTCAACGAATCACATGCACCAACAGACGCCACTGAACAATATACTGTCAAGTCATATCATCTTTATTCACGTGAATACTTATAGTCACATCCACCTGAATACTTGCCCTTGCAAAACCCCTATATAAAGCCCCATTTACATCTACCCTTGCAAAACATCTACACATACCGAAGTCCCATTTACATACATCTACCCTTGCAGAACTTCTACACATACTGATCTAAAGTCACATTTTCCAATGTCAATGCGTAATTGGATGCTACCTCGTTTTCCAAATAACTATAGAACGCAAAGAGATTCTGACGAGAGCGAATACTATGCCGGATTGCAACAGGAGTGGGACTTTCGCGTGAACGAGTCCAACGCTCTACACAATGATCTCCTGCAACTCGGAGCGCCTCTTGTCGAGCGTAGCTCGCTCACACTGCCACGACAAAACATGCACCAATATGAGCGTGCAGTGACGAAAATAAAAAAAGAGAACAATCTTATGATACTTCATAGGTCCAGGTATCATATGCTACAATTGGCGGAGGAGCAAGCCGTTGCAACAAACAGGCAACTCACTCCGGCAGAACGTAACAATGTCCTCAACTACGAGGACTACCTATCAGAATGAATGCCACTGTGGTGTGTGTGTGTGTGTGTGTTATGTCTATGGTTAAGTTAATAATGTTAGTGTAAGTTATTTTATGTTTTCTGTGTTATGTCGTACGTGCTTATTGAAAAACATCATGTGTGAGAATATTTGACTGTTATGACTTATGTGAGAATAATCTACATTACGAATAACGTGCATGCTTCTCATAATCAATAATAAGGTTTACATAGTACAAATGCAACCATACATATAACACATAGTTAAGCAAAATAGTTCTCTAACAAAATCTAATTACACCACGACACGACACGACACGATTACTCTTCATCTGACATCTCCACGTCTGACTGATAAATGGGATCAGCAAGAAGTGATTGCATGAACTGTGCATGCTCGTACCACCCTTCCTGCACTGACTCTCGAATCTCGACTTGGGTCCGATATCGATTAAGACGTATCTTCATTCGATTATTTTCTTCTCTTATGCGGTTCAATGCTTTACGAAGTTCGTCGATGCTGTCTCTGGGCATTTGTGATGCGAGTCGCCGAGGCACTGGCAACTTCAAACCAACCAACTCATCATAAAACATTTGTTGTTCACGAAATAACCAAGCCCACTCCTGTCTCATGGTATTGTGAACGTAAGCACTATTTTGCAAATTCGGATTTATTGGATAGCTGAACTCATCTTCCAATACCCAACAACGACCCATAGCAGTGAACACATCATGAGGCCTATAGAGTTGTGGGTTGCCAGAACCAGACATTGACACTGAATACAATAACACCAAATGATCAAGTTACCAGTGTGTATCAACTGTTGCTAAATAATGTAATCCTGCATAGAATGGTACACAGCAAAGACATTCATAAAATTGTGTACTATTGCATGCTAAAAATGAAATACTAACACTAACACCAACATTTGACCATAAACAATAGACATTGTTGGTAATGTCTACACATTGTCTTCAACACTAAATGTTGTTGTAAATGTCTAACCAATGATGATTATGTGCAATACAAAATGTTGCTATAGTAAAGAAATTATTTCATTCTCTTCTCACCAACGTTTACTACAACAAATAACCAAAATCACACCAATGTACTTTCTTCACATTCATTCAACCCAAAAAATCAAAATTTAGTACAATATCAAATGAAAATAACATTGCCCTAAAATTGTGATGTGAATTTTTTACCTGAGGTGATACAAATTTCAATTGAGTTTGAAGAAAGCCGCTGTTGATCCGTGGAGGAGTTCCAACTCAATTCAGCAGAAAGCGTCCTCAGTTGAGCAGAGAGCAAGGCACACTGAGTGGGAGAAGGTGTGCAGAAATTATAAGAGAATAACTCGACTTTACGGATATCAAGTATACTTTATAACTCGATATTACATGAATCGAGTTACATTGAAACACTCCACCTGACACAAAGACAGTACGAAATCAGGGTTTATAACAGTATAACTAACTCGATTTTTAAATAATCGAGTTACGTAGAGATTCAAAAAAAAGAAATGCCAGCAGTGCGGGAAAAACCTGTATATAACTCGATTATAGGAGTATCGAGTATTTCATATAACTCGATTTAGGATTATCGAGTTACAAAAGAGGGGCATTTCCCTATTTAGTTTCAGAATGAGGGCACAAAGATGTTTAATTTCCGAAAAAAGGGCATTTGCCCATTTTGGCCTTTACAGGATAATATTCTCTTCTAGAAGAAAATACACTTTATTTCAGGTGTATGTTTTTTGCTGGAAAATTATGCTCGATCAATATATAACCAATTTACTAGGAGGCCCAAGAGATACATACACACACGTGATAGGGTTCATAATTAACCAGCAGAAACTTTTCATCAATTATTCACATTTATATAATAGACTGCTATATAGTACACACTGTACATATTATAATGTACTTAAAAAGCAAGGGGTCATGTGAGCTTGAAAGTTGAAACAAACGAACAAATAATACAACAACAAATATTGTAGAGCAAACTTTTAGGAAACCCCTTATATATAGACAATTACCCAAAGACCCGTATATTGTACCATGTTAAATAATACTCGATATCTATATACTTACTCTTCTAGAGCTAACTTCGATCATATACATGTGCTAACCAATCATACATCGATTAAGATAATGACACACACTTTTCCCAATATCTAGATGCTAATTACAAAATAACCGCAATTTTAAGTTTTCTTAAACCAAACTGTACGATTTGTCCATCTTCTACGACCTTTGACCGAATAATTAACTTCTTTTTGTGTGAGAAGATCCAAATAATTAACTTCATGATTACTTTCTATTAACGTGGCCATAAACTGAACCACACAGTTTAATTTTTTCCTCATTCGTTACCCCTTCATTGAATTATCTACCAATTGCGTTTGATTTGGATCGATGGCATTCCCAAAAAAAAAAAAAAAAAAACCGTTGGTCAAAGGGTAACTTAATTTGTTCTATATGTGTAAACACCTCTATTTTTTTTTTTTGGGTTCACTACATAATATACAAAGTTAATATGTGATAAATATACCACTAAAAAGTAAGAAGTTATCCTGGAATCCCCTACTTAGAGACCTAGGATGAAAGAACGCAAGTCATATGTAAGTTCCAAAATTCATGACAATTTAAGGATACGTAGGATATATATTAACAAGATTGAGTATCAGAATTCGTTACCATCAGCTTGATCTCTACAAACTTAGAGAGTGTAACCTTAAATGAGTAATAGTTATTACACACACTAATACACATATACTATATGCGCACACACACTTATTTTTAATTGAAATGGTGACTTGAAGTCATAATTTCAGTTAAAAATAAGATGTGTGAATGGTGCATGTGTGTGTAAGAGTTATTTCTCTTCAACCAATGTTAACCAGTTAGCCATTAATTCTTTCATGTTAAATGATGTTTCCATGACTATATCGTGGAGCAATTTAATTCTAATTATAGTTTCCTCTCGTTCCTGTAACATTTTTTTTTTGATAATGCGGGCCTTGTATTTTCATTTTTCTACAAATTTGAAAATCATTCTGAAAAGGAATCCAAAGTGGATGAAAATAATGAAAGCTTAAATTTAAAACTACAATTTTCTTTTCAGCTCAAAACAAAATTGAATGTATTCTAATAATAAATCTGGTGATGATGGCTCCGATCCGAAGAAAAAATATATGCTTCTCGATGTTATTTTAAATGCATGGGGAAAAATGTTTGATTCCATGGAACAACCAAGTACCAAAAAATAAAACGAGGTCCATGGCTAATCATTCCAAAGTTAGTCAAATAAAGATAAAATTAAATAGATTTCATGATTGAATGAAAAGGACGTCCATGTTCTATACCTGTGTACTATAAGATGTCAACTTGTGGGCTAATTTTTTTAAGTAATTTGATTTTTCTCTTTCATTATAAAAAAAATTGGCATATCACATGGAATTTCTTGAGTGCCATCTTCCACGATCTTCTAAGCAACCTCTAAAATCAAATAAGTAAAGACAACAAACATTTAAATAATTAATTAATAGAGACATCAATATTATACAGATATCAAGACAAAGCTGAGAGAGTAGTAAATAATTTTGGAGAGCACCTCCTTGGTAGGTTTTTACTGTTAAAACAGTTGCTTTAGATCCACTAGCAATAAATTAGACTGGTACTATACGCAATGAGAGAGTTTAGCTATCTTCCAAATTCACATGTGGGATTGTTAAATGAAAAAATTAAAAATAAGAATATGCAGAACTTCAATTCAAAAAGAGGGAAAAACAAAATTTCCTTAATTAGATCTCAGTCTTATATTGCAAGTTGCATTATCATTGCATGTATATTAATATGGCTAATCTACAAGTTGATATATACTATATATATATAGATGGTGGGGTTCATGAAATGAACCGCATTGTAAAAAAGTATATATTTCAATTAATTAAGGATATATGCTTTTTCTATAAAGCATAGAAAATTAGTAACATTTAAACTATGAAGGATAAAATGTGTTAATGTTAATGATGATGCCGGAAACAGTACCACCAATGAGTCACACGTTCCTCGTACGATCAAATGGCACCTGCACAACGAAAAGGAATAACCTAGCAGAGAGTACCGGTGTGGTACCGGCCAAACACCTCCGAAGGTCAAGTTAGAACTATTCTCACTGCTCTAGAGTGCTAGAGAGGGTAAATTATGCGTACCTTGTTTTGTGGGGGTGCTTGGGTTTTTATAGTAGTAAATGGTTGACCTCTCTTCCTTGGAGTAGAAGTCTTTTCCTTATAGGAGTCTTCTTGGGCGTATTTTACGGGATTCTTTCCATATAGGAGTCCTTAGGTTCCTTGAAACGTGGGGAGCAAGTTATTTTACTTATATACGTAAGCGTGCATATCAATCAATCCGTAGACCGACGCCGTCAGTTTAGGATAACCCCGTCTGCCCAAGTTTACTCCCGTCTGTCTAATTACTCCCGTCTGCCTAATTTTACTTCTGTCTGTCTAATTACTCCCGTCTGCCTAATTTTACTTCCGTCAGCTTCAGGATGCCCGGCTTCATGTGGGCTCTTCCTTCACTCCTCCGTCAGTCTTGAAGAAATGCTGACGGTACAGTTCCATCTCGTCATCTTTGTCAAGCTTGGCTCGTCACTCTTGTCTAACTAATTTTACCCTCATCACTTGCCCCCTACTCCATACCTCCGTCAGACTTTGTACTGACGGGTTGTGGAGTTTGTTTTACTGGGATATCGTTCGCGTGGATTTTGTGCATTTAATGCCTTGGACAGGTGGCTTGCTCCTATTGGCTCTGCATTCGACGAGACGTCGCCTCGTCTTTCGCGCCATTTTTTTCATATATAAACAGCACCTCCCCTCATTTTTCACTATTTCATTCTTGCTGATCTCGTGGAGAGAAAGACCGTCGCCCTCCTTTCGTCAGCTTCACTTCCGTCGGTTTATTTGGCGCTGCCTTTTAGAGTCATCCAGAAAGCCTCCATACCGGTAAGTTTTCATTTTCTCTTTCCTTCCTTCTTCTTTTCCCTTTTTTATTTTGCCTCGTTGGTATGGTCGTCAGCCTAGGTACTTAGCTTAAGCCCGTCACTTGTAGGTAGTCAGATGTCGAGTAACGCGTCTTGTGAGGAGTCGTCAGTCCGCGAAGGAGCGGGCTACGACGAAACCTTTGGCTCTGGAGATGAGTCAAACTTCTCCCTTCCGTCAGAGAGAGGGTCGTCAGCCCAATCTCCTGACGACGATGAGAGTTTTGCCGAGGGAGATGAGGATGAGGGAAGAGGGGATGGAAACGGCGGGGATGGAGTGGATGTTGACGGAGAGGACAGTGACGGGGATGAGAGATCCAGTGAAGGGACCTCGGAGGGTCCCGGAGATAATCGTCCCTTCGTTCTTCCTGAGGATTGGGCCGTCAACAAATTTTCGCCTGTGATGAGTGACAAAGTTTTTAGGGAGTTACGGGTTCGTTATCAAATTCCAGACCACATCCCCCTCCGTCTCCCTACAGAGAATGAGAGGTGTTACTCCAGGAGGACAGCTGACGTTGGCATGTATGATGCCATGTTTGCTGCCGGTCTGAGGTTACCGTTGACGGCTCTACACCGTCAGCTTGCTGACTTCCTTGGAATATCCGTCACCCAGATCGCCCCAAACGCCTGGAGGACTTTTATAGGATCTGAAATCCTTTGGGGCAGTCTTAGCGGAGGACACCGTCAGCTCACATTAGAAGAATTCTTTCATTGTTATAGGCCTCACCACATCGCCTCGTTTAAGGGGACGTATCACTTTAATGCCAGGGAGAAAGGGCTAAGGCTAGTGTCGGATATGCCAGACTCAAACAGGAACTGGAAGAGTCGGTATTTTTTTGTTGAGGGGACGGATTGGGTTTGCCGTCAGGAGGAGTGGGCGACGATGCCCCGTGGTTACTTTGACAACACCTGGGCCTTCGTCAGGGATTCAGGTTAATCCCGTCAGCTATGAGGCTCGTGTGTTTTCTGAGGCGATGCTAACAACACTTTTTATTTCTTTCAGCTTATACCCGTCCTCACATAACTGACGAGCAGGAGGAGTTTATCCAACGGATTCTGGAAATTCCTTTGGAAGAACGTAAGTGCAGGGATTTGATCACCCTTGACACCTTTCACTTATACTGTGGGGGTCCAGATCTGTCAGCGGAAGCTCGAAAGTTGGAAGAATTTGCACGCCGACGTGAGTAGGCTTTTATTTATCCCGTCAGTTTTTATTCCTCCGTTACCTGCCTTAATGGTGTTCTTTGTGTTGTAGAAATGGACTCTGCGAAGCAAAGGATAAGGGCCGCCGCAGCCCGTCAGAAGGAGGAGAGAAAGAATAAGGAGGCAGCAGGGGAGGCCTCGTCAACTCCAAAGGTCGTCGCTAAGGCGACGAAGAGGAAACCTGACGGTGATGACAGCCGTCCCTTAAAGAGAGCTGCCGTCACTCCTAGGGACGAACCACTGAAGGAGAAGTCCCTTCCCAAGCCTAGTCATGGCGCGGGTAAGGGGGTGATGACTTCTGCCGGTCCCGTCAGCGAGGGCCCCTGCCGTCTCCTGACTCACAAGGATTATGCCGTCGGGGAGGTTGGGTCCCTGATTAAACCGACGGATGTTGAGCCTTGTGACCAGGTGGGGACGGAGGAACTAGGGGCGTCAGCCCTTTTTGACCTCACCAGGGTATGTTTACTAAAATTTTGTTTGGGGAAGCTTTGCTTTGCTTTGGTATACTTTTCAACTGACGGATATGTTTTCTTAGGCCTTGGTTCGTGTCAAGGCCCTTCAAGATCGTTGTGCGGCGAAGGAGGGGGTCGTCACTCGAGTCCGCAGTCACAATACCAGCCTGATGAACTAGCAAGCTCAGTACAAGGATGCCGTCCGTACTCTCAACACGGAGCTGCAAGAAGTTAAGGAGAAGCTGACGGAGAGCAGTAGTCGGAATGATAAACTCCAGGAAGAGGTGACGGCTCTAGGCGAAAAGCTGCAGACGGCGGGGGCTGACGCGATCAGAGATTTCAAAGTGTCGCAGGCTTTCTTTGACTCGTGTGGCGAATATTATGGCACCGGGTTTGAAGACTGCCTTCAGCAAGTCGCGTCGGCCTACCCGGAGTTGGATTTATCCGGGATCACCATGGGTGACGGAGAGGACAGCCTCCGTCAGCCTACTCCGAGGCGTGACGACAGCGTGGTCCTGGCCCAGCCTGCTGCTAATCCTGCTGCTTCTGATTCTCCTGCCGTGATTGTGGATGCTGACGGCAAGAATGCTGACGTTCCTGCCCCTTAGCTTTTATTTTGTATTTCGGCTATGTATAAAACAGTTGTAGTTGTAATAAACAATTTTTAAGTGCTCTCTTTGTTTCCCTTGGGCTTTTGTTTGTGTATAGTTGTGTTTAATTTCCGTAACCTTTATATCCCTTTGTTGATGGTGGCCTTAGACGAAATTTTGGTAATTATTCTCGTCTACTTGGATTACGTCAGCTATTTTGCACTGTTGGAAGCCCCTGTTGGCATGATGTCGTGCCTAGGCCTCAAGCTCCGTCGGCTTGGTGACCGTTGGTCTACAGCTCTTGCTGTTGGCTACTTGTTTTAAGGTCGTCAATCTCTTAAACCCGTCATTTTGATGACTCATTATTGTATGTCTTGGTTTGAGGGTTACGTCCATATGATGATTGTTTCATCTTTTATACCGTCGGCTTTTTAGATTTTTTGGACCGTCGGCCTTATCTTTGATGTCTTTGACACCTTTTTGGTCCGTCAGCTTTTTAAGCCTTGATGTATTTAATGCCTTCATTAGTCCTTAGTTTTTTTTAGGACCCTGTCCATACGATGATTGTTTCATCTTTTGGACCGTTGGCTTTAGCCTTGATGTCTTTGACATCTTTCTTGGCCCGTCAGCTTTTTAGATTTCCCGGACCGTCGGCCTTAGCCTTGATGTCTTTGACATCTTTCTTGGCCCGTCAGCTTTTTAGATTTCCCGGACCGTCGGCCTTAGCCTCGATGTCTTTGACATCTTTCTTGGCCCGTCAGCTTTTTAGATTTCCCGGACCGTCGGCCTTAGCCTCGATGTCTTTGACATCTTTCTTGGCCCGTCAGCTTTTTAGATTTCCCGGACCGTCGGCCTTAGCCTTGATGTCTTTGACATCTTTCTGGTCCATATGTTATGGACTTAGCGGTTTTGGTTGCGGACTTACTAGACCGTAGAAAAAATACACTAGTAATTTCTGAAAAAACTCCTCTTATTGCCATGCATTCAAAAAGTAATTAAAAGTAAATCCTGCCCCTTGGGCTAAAAAGAAGAATTGTTGCCAAAAAATTAAGGTAAATAATAGTTCTGAGGAGTGAGACTAAAGTCTTGTCGGAATGTAAAATAAAATAAGAAAAACTTGAACTTCGTGCTGTCGCTCCTACTGGTAGTATTTTCGTAGGTGCTCGGTGTTCCACGGGTGCGGCAGTTTCTTTCCTTCCAACGTCTCTAGGTGGTATGTGCCTTTCCTTTGCCATGACGTGACTCTGTAGGGTCCTTCCCAATTGGGGCCGAGTTTCCCTTGGGTAGGGTCCCTAGCGGCGCCCATGACCTTTCTAAGAACAAGGTCTCCAACCTGGAAGTCCCTGTGTCGAACCCGGGAGTTGTAATGTTTAGCCATACGGTCCTGGTACCGAGCGAGCCTTTGTTCTCCTATTGCCCTGACTTCGTCTATCAGGTCCAACTGTAGTCGCATAGCTTCGTCATTTTTGTTTCCGTCGTGGTTGTGCACCCTGTAGCTTGCGAGCCCAACTTCTGCTGGAATGACCGCTTCGCCTCCGTACGTCAGTCGGAATGGTGTTTCTCCTGTGGGTGTCCTTGCTGTCGTCCTGTAAGCCCATAATACGCTTGGCAATTCATCGGGCCATATACCCTTTGCCCCCTCGAGCCGAGTCTTGATAATCTTGAGTAAGGATCGGTTCGTAACTTCGACTTGGCCATTAGCTTGGGGGTGGGCGGGGGAGGAATAGTGGTTCTTTATTCCTAGTTGCGAGCAGAAATCTCGAAAGGGGTCGTTGTCGAATTGCCGTCCGTTGTCCGAGACGAAGACTCTAGGAATGCCAAACCTGCATATGATGCATCTCCAAACAAAGCTTCGTACGTTTTTCTCCGTGATTGTGGCCAAAGCTTCAGCTTCCACCCATTTTGTGAAATAGTCGATGCCTACCACCAGGAACTTTAGCTGTCGTGCTGCTGTAGGGAAGGGTCCCATAATATCTAAGCCCCACTGTGCGAACGGCCACGGGGCCGTCATTGGGGTCAGCTCTTCGGTTGGTTGCCTAATAATGTTGCTGAACCTTTGGCACTTGTCGCAAGCCCTGACATAGGCTTCGGCGTCCTTCTGCATGGTGGGCCAAAAGTACCCTGCTCGCACAAGCTTGTGTACCAACGATCTGGACCCTGAGTGGTTTCCGTAGATTCCCTCATGTACCTCTCTCATGACGTAGTCTGCCTCTTCCGTACCCAAGCATCTTAAATATGGTCGGGAGAAATCTCTTTTGTAAAGGACGTCTTTTATCAGGACGAACCTCGCCGCCTGGACCTTAAGTCTCCTTGCTGCTTCCTTCTCGTCTGGTAAGACCCCGTTTTTCAAGTATGAAACTAACGGCGTCGTCCAGCTTCTGTCAGAGCATATTTCCTGCATGTTGCTGAGGTTTATTAGCGGAGAAAGCTGTATGAAGGAAAGTACATTACCGGGGATGACCATTTGTTCTGCTGAGGCGGCTTTCGCGAGGCGGTCGGCTCGCTCGTTTTCTTCTCTAGGAATTTGGACAACTTTAGCTTCTAGGTCATCCACTCTCGC
The DNA here is from genome assembly GCF_001633185.2 of Quercus lobata. Taxonomy (NCBI): domain Eukaryota; kingdom Viridiplantae; phylum Streptophyta; class Magnoliopsida; order Fagales; family Fagaceae; genus Quercus; species Quercus lobata. Next base: position 88,765,179 of record NC_044908.1, on the reverse strand, counting down.
CTTTACTTCACCAAGGTACTTCTTCATCTTTTCGCCCTTGCACTCATAGTCTCCATTTATTTGGTTAGTGACGACCTGTGAATCGCAGTGGATGACTACCCTCGCGGCTCCTGCCGCTTTGGCGAGGTCGAGCCCTGCTATCAGAGCCTCATACTCTGATTCATTATTGGTAGCAGGGAAGTCGAGACGAACCATACATTCAATGGTGTCTCCTTCGGGCAATAATAGCACAATGCCAGCCCCTGCGGCTTGTCTGTTAGATGACCCGTCCGTATATATACTCCATTGAGGGGACTCTGCTGCCCCCTTGTCTTCATCATGAGTGAACTCAGCTATAAAGTCGGCGACGACCTGTCCCTTGATGGCAGTCCGTGGGCGGTATTGAATATCAAATTCGCTCAGTTCTATAGCCCATAATGCCAATCGTCCCGCGGCCTCGGGACTGCTCATTGCTCGCCTCAAAGGCTTGTCAGTCAGGACGTTCACCGTATGGGCTTGGAAGTACGGTTTGAGTTTGCGGGCTGCCGTAACTAATGCGAAGGCAAGTTTTTCCATGGGCGGGTACCTTTCTTCGGCCCCATGAAGCGCTCGGCTTGCGTAGTATACGGGCTTTTGCACTTTCTCTTCTTCTCTGATCAAGGCCGCGCTAACTGCTGCGGGGGAGACGGCTAGATAGAGGAAAAGCTCCTCTCCTGGCTGCGATGGGCTTAGTAATGGTGGGGAGGAGAGGTAAGCCTTCAATTCTTCGAACGCTTGTTGGCATTCGTCGGTCCACTCGAAGGATTTCTTCAATGTTCGGAAGAAGGGTAAACACTTGTCCGTGGCCCTTGACACGAACCTGTTTAGTGCTGCTATCTTTCCGTTGAGGCTTTGCACCTCCTTCACATTTCTTGGTGGTGCCATATCCAGGATGGCCTGGATCTTGTCCGGATTCGCTTCGATGCCCCTCTGAGACACCATGAATCCTAAGAATTTTCCTGCCGTTACCCCAAAGGCACACTTTCCTGGATTGAGCTTCATATTGTAGGAGCGAAGTGTGTCGAATGTTTCTTTGAGATCTCCTAGATGATCTTCCTCCCTTCGACTCTTCACCAACATATCGTCCACATAGACTTGGACATTCCTCCCAATCTGCTGCGCGAACATTTTGTTCATGAGTCTCTGGTACGTTGCGCCTGCGTTCTTCAGGCCGAAGGGCATCACCTTGTAACAGAAGAGGCCTTGGCTGGTTACGAACGACGTTTTCTCTTGGTCGGCTTCATGCATTCGGATTTGGTTGTACCCCGAGAAGGCGTCCATGAAGCTCAGCAGCTGGTGTCGAGCCGTAGAGTCTACTAGGATATCGACCCTCGGGAGGGGGTAGCTATCCTTGGGGCAGGCCTTATTGAAATCGGTGAAGTCCACGCACATCCGCCATTTCCCGCACGCCTTCCTGACCATCACCACATTTGCTAGCCAGTCGGGATAGTATACTTCTCTAATAAAACTTGCTTCCCGTAGCTTTCTGACTTCTTCTGCTATGGCTCGGTCTCTCTCGGGGGCAAACACTCTCTTCTTCTGTCTGATAGGTGGGAAGGCGGGCGATACGTTCAACCTATGTACCATGACTGAAGGATCTATTCCCGGCATATCTTCATGATCCCACGCGAATACGTCTCGATTGCGTCTGAGGAAGGCTATGAGCTCCTGACGGATCATGGTGTTGGCGAGCGTTCCAATTTTGGTCGTTCGACTAGGGTCGGAATTGTCAAGGGGTATCTCTTCCAACTTCTCGACCGGCTCTGTTATCGTCCGGCACTCTTCTATGCTTAAAGCCTGAATCTGATCTTCCATTTCCATCATGGCTATGTAGCATTCGCGTGCGGCCATCTGACTCCCGCGCAGCTCACCTACTCCGTAATCAGTCGGGAACTTGATCATTAGGTGATAGGTGGAAGTTACTGCCTTCCATGAGTTGAGCGTGGGTCGCCCGAGGATAGCGTTGTAGGCTGATGAGCAATCGACCACCAAGAATGTCACGTCCCTGGCTATTTGCTGAGGGTAATCGCCTACAATGACGGATAATGTGACTGCGCCTAATGGGAATACCCGGCTCCCGCCAAAGCCAACAAGCGGGGCGTTGGTTGGGATCAGCCGCTGTTTGTCGATCCTCATCTGCTGGAACGCTGTATAGTATAGAATATCCGCTGAACTGCCATTGTCGACCAGTACCCGGTGCATGTTGTAGTCTCCCACACGCAGGCTGACGACGAGCGCATCATCATGTGGGTGGTGAAGGCGTCGCGCGTCTTCCTCTGAGAATCCGATTATGGGACCTTCTCTCCGTGCTATCTTTGGCATGACTTCCATCAGCTGAACATTTTGCACCATCCGAAGATAGGTCTTGCGGGCTTTCTTGGATGACCCGGCGGCAGCTGTTCCTCCTACGATCATCCTGATATTCCCGATCGGAGGCCTCGGTCGCTCATTGTCCCGTCGGGGGTGTTGGTCTTGTGCGGGGGGATCCGTCTTCTCTTTGCTAACGAATCTCTGCAGCTTTCCTTGTCTGATAAGGGTCTCAATCTGCTGCTTGAGGTCATAGCAATCAGCTGTGTCGTGGCCGTGGTCGCGATGGAAACGGCAATACTTATCCCTGGAACGTTTGTTGGGGTCGCTTTTCAGTTTTCCTGGGAACGTCAGAGCCTCTTCGTCCTTGATTTGCATAAGGACTTGATCCACCGAGGCTGTTAGCGGAGTGAAGCTCGTGAACCTTCCCCCCATTGGTCTAGGGCGCCTTTCTTCCCTCCGGTCTCCTGTTCTTGTCTTCTTTTGGCCTTGGTCCTGCCGATTGTCTTCCTGTCGTTCTCTTTTCCTTGGCTTCTCTTCCCGAGCTAATAGGGCATCTTCAGCGTTCATATACTTTGTGGCGCGATAAAGCACTTCCGACATGGTCTTAGGGTCGTTTTTGTATAGGGAAAACAAAAACTTTCCCTTCTTCAAGCCATTCGTGAATGCCGCAACAAGGATCTTATCGTCGGCTTCGTCGACTGAGAGTGCCTCTTTGTTGAAGCGGGAGATGTAAGCCCTTAAAGTTTCATCTTCTCGCTGTTTCATGCTCATCAAGCATGCTGTAGACTTCTTGTATCGATGGCCTCCAATGAAGTGTGCGGTAAACTGAGCGCTGAGCTCTTTGAAGGTGCCGATGGAGTTTGGTGTCAGTCAGCTGAACCAAATTCTCGCTGCGCCCTTCAGTGTTGTAGGGAAGGCCCTACACATGATGGCGTCCGCTACTCCTTGAAGGTGCATTAGGGTCTTGAAGGTCTCCAGGTGGTCCAGCGGGTCCTTGACCCCGTCATAACTGTCTATATGTGGCATGCGGAATTTGCTTGGTAAAGGGTAGGAGTTGACGGTGGCGGTGAACGGCGAGTCAGTTCGGTTGACAAGGTCGTCCAGGTCGCTTGATACTCGTCCCTTGAGAGCATTCATCATAACCTCCATTTGTTCCTTCATGGCCTGCATCTCCGCGATAACAAGTGGCGGAGCAATCTCTGCGAGGGAGGGGAGGCTCGTGTTCTGCCGTTCTGGTTTGCTCGGGGCGTTGCTGGCCTGGGGGCCTTCCTGATTTCTCCTGTCGGCGCTAGTTCCCTCTTGATTTGCTCCTTGGTTGTTGGGGGCTGCATTCTTCTGTCTCAGTTGCTCTTCTAGGTCGTGGTTTTGTTTGGTGAGGCGCTCTACGGCAGCGGCGAGTGTCCTCACCTGTCTTTCAAGAGCAGTCGTAGGGGCTTCTTCTTCTTGAACGTCGTTGGTAGTCGCCATTGAGCGAGTGAGTACCATGTAACTCTTTTGTCTAGGAAGCGAGAATGTGCTACGCTTCCCACAGACGGCGCCAACTGATGATGCCGGAAACAGTACCACCAATGAGTCACACGTTCCTCGTACGATCAAATGGCACCTGCACAACGAAAAGGAATAACCTAGCAAAGAGTACCGGTGTGGTACCGGCCAAACACCTCCGAAGGTCAAGTTAGAACTATTCTCACTGCTCTAGAGTGCTAGAGAGGGTAAATTATGCGTACCTTGTTTTGTGGGGGTGCTTGGGTTTTTATAGTAGTAGATGGTTGACCTCTCTTCCTTGGAGTAGAAGTCTTTTCCTTATAGGAGTCTTCTTGGGCGTATTTTACGGGATTCTTTCCATATAGGAGTCCTTAGGTTCCTTGAAACGTGGGGAGCAAGTTATTTTACTTATATACGTAAGCGTGCATATCAATCAATCCGTAGACCGACGCCGTCAGTTTAGGATAACCCCGTCTGCCCAAGTTTACTCCCGTCTGTCTAATTACTCCCGTCTGCCTAATTTTACTTCCGTCTGTCTAATTACTCCCGTCTGCCTAATTTTACTTCCGTCAGCTTCAGGATGCCCGGCTTCATGTGGGCTCTTCCTTCACTCCTCCGTCAATCTTGAAGAAATGCTGACGGTACAGTTCCATCTCGTCATCTTTGTCAAGCCTGGCCCGTCACTCTTGTCTAACTAATTTTACCCTCATCAGTTAACATTTTTAATAATCCAACCGTTCATCTTACATAACTAAAGTCTCAGTACATATAGCTGACTTCTTCACACACACACAAGAAAAGAGAAAAAAAAAAAAAAAAAGAGAAGCGAATATTAAGCTAAGAAAGTAATGTTGCAGAATCCAAGAATGTGAGGCTAAAATATAAATTACTCACCTAGGGATTAAATCTCTAAATAAACAAAAACAAAAAGGCCTTGATCGATTGGTTATGATTCATGAGGCAGTTGCACCAGTAACCAATGTACCATAACTTTAATGAATAATGATATATTATATGTACAAAATAATAAAATATCAAGTACTCATTAAATATTGCGGGTAACTCAGCGCACCACCAGCATCTTCAACTTCTTTAAATGCGTACACCACCACCCACTTGCGATTCATTCACACAAAGGAGCTGCTATAGCATTTGAAGGACACAACACTAGTTCTCTTTGCAGAAAACCAGTTAACTTGATGGATTCAAAGAAGTCTAACAAGATCAGGGAGATTGTTAGGCTTCAACAGATCCTCAAGAAGTGGAAAAAGCTAGCAAATGCTTCAAAGAACAGCTCCAACACTACTTCTTCAAGCACCAACACCAGCAATGGCAGTACTGGCAGTAAAAGCATCAATTTCATTAAGAGAACACTCTCTTTCTCAGATGTTTCAGGGGCTTCCAATGATGTTGTCCCAAAAGGGTTTCTTGCAGTTTGCGTAGGAAAGGAGTTGAAGAGATTTGTTATCCCAACTGAGTACTTGGGTCACCAAGCATTTGCGATATTACTAAGGGAAGCTGAAGAAGAATTTGGTTTCCAACAAGAGGGAGTGCTTAAGATTCCATGTGAAGTGTCTGTGTTTGAGAAAATCTTGAAGGTGGTTGAAGAGAAAAGAGAGGTGTTCTACTTGCATGAATTAGGTTTCAATGCAGACAGTGGGTGCTACTCATCAGATTGTGAGCTTACACCCTCTCATCATCCTCAAATGTGTAGATGATTATTTCATCGATTTTCTTCTTTACCAAATCTTTTTTTTTTGTCTTTAATGTTGTGAATGTAATGTATGAGGGATCCAATATTGAGTGAGATCGGAGGAGGATTTAGGGACAATAATGTAGACTTCTCTTTATTATTGAGGGAAATTAGTTACTAGTTAGATATCAACTATATATGATCCAAATGTTATTGAATCTGCCATTATTTTGGTGCAAAGGACATCAGATTTTCTTCATTTGAATGAAAACATCGAGTTGCCTCTTAAGTGCAATTAGTAGTAGCTAGCCAATACTGTCATATATAGCACTGTGAAAATGGTATTTGTGAGGTTAATATGACATTTAGGATGCATTTCACTTCCTAATTCTATCTACTTTTCTTTTTCCTTCTTTATGTTATGGTTACTTTTTCTTTTTTCCCCTGTTTATAGTGAATGCAATATATGGGAAAGAAAGAGGTTACAGTAGAAAAATTCTTTTCTAGGTACAATTGGGAGCAGTGAAGATCCATGTGTATCTAATATATATCTACCATTATAATTAACATAGTAAATGGCAATGAATGATAAAGACAAAGAACATAACTGATGTTAGTTGTTGGACCACAAGCTACAGAAACACCGCCTGGGTTTGAGCTACCCGGTCAAGGGACCTACAACTAGTTTAAGGTACAAGGTCTGGGCCAGGATATATAACAATTGTGCATGAATTATATACTGGGTATCACTATAATTGCCCTATTCATATTTATTTCCCTCGTATATATATATATATATATATATATATATATATATATATTTATATATAGTAATTGTTTATAAACACGGCCCAAAAAAACGCGGCCTAATGCCCGCGTTTTGTAGTGATTCATTTTTTTTAGACCTTGTTTTGATCCTTCTGGCCTTTTGGCTGACTGGTTTGATGAATAGTACCGGTTGTAAAAAATTGGCTTTATTTTTTTATTTTTGAAAAATCAGGTGGCTTTAATTATTTGGTCCTTTCAATTTTGGGAAACCATTTGGTCAAACCACTTTCTCTTTTAAGGAAACCTTAATCCACAAACAAAATATCGTGGATCACTAATCTTCTTATTAAAGATATTTAATAAAGGTCTAAATATGTTGTACAGCTCTACTCCATGTTTATTGTATATCATCTATTTGAAGTTCAAGCAAAGAAATTCTAATTTTATTTGAATTAAAAGTATTGTAAACTTGTGGTAGCTACAATCCTAAACTAAACATAGACTATAGTCTATATATGTTTAGTTTAGGATTTACCTACTACAAATACACTTTAATGGATTTATTGTAAAAGAAAAGGCTTAATAGTAATTAAATATGTAGTAGGCTTTTAAGGTTGAGTCAGCTTGTATATTTCTCTTTATTCTCTCTCTGCCTTTTTATTTTATTTTCATATTTTCTGCGTACACTTTATTATAGCGTACAAAGTTATATTTATCTTTTCTAACATGATATAAGAGTTGCGTTTTATCTTTTCTAATATGATATTAGAGTAATGTTTCCATGACTTTCATTAACATATATCATTATTATCATCAATCGTTATATCTATGTTCGTTCTCTAACAATTATTGCCAACCATTCTATAAGAGTCGTCTTGATCTGTTACATATCATGGACACTGTCTAGATTTGATAAGACAATCTTCGTGATTTAACAATGTTAAAGATATATTAGCCCATTAGTATAGGCCTAAGCCTAATTCTACTTTGTGTGCAAGCCAAGTCTCCTACTTGTACTAGAAGTCTATTAGTCTAGGGTTTAGTCTGCTATATATACACATGTTATGATTCATTGTAACACAGGATTTGTACTACACTTTAATATATTATTGATGTAGCACTTTGGGGTTTCCTTCGTGGATGTAGGCCGTTAGGCTGAATCATGTAACTCCCGTGTGTTATTGTGTTCTATACTTTATACTTTCGCTTCCGCATCTATATTAGCATATTCAACATGATGTATCAATGCTAATATTTTAACAAACAACATTTAAAAGGAAGATGTATATGTCTTTTGCATTTGATCATTTTTGGTTTCCTTTTGAACAAGTGAATCCATCATCAACCATAATTCGCTGAGTACCACATACTACATATATGTTGATTGGTAGCCTAAATCCTTTAACTTTATTTCGAATAAAATCTTTTTGTCATGTTAGGTCGCGTTACTTAGATGACCATACTTCTGATCAGTAGCATTTATTGACTTTATTTTTAGTCACGCGACCTTGTCATCTTCAAGTAGCGTTTTAAGGCCACACTTTCTATCAATAGCCTCCACATGTATGATTTGCAATATGTTAAGCATTCAATCTTCAATCATTACGCACATTTAGCCTTCAATATTCTAGCTTGTCATATGTGCTTTTAATATGGCCTAGCTTTGTCCACTCCACATCTAATTCGGTTATAATTTTAAGGCCCAAGTATGTCCTATAACTTTATTTTAGGTTTATTGTATCTAATAATCTTTACTTTTTTTTTTTTTTTTTTTTTGAGAAAACAGAATGATATTTTATTGAAAAAAAACTATCTTGCCAAATTGGCTACATCTTGTTGAACAATATTGAATAATGGTTCGGGAACTCCCTCCATCCAAACTACATAGCTTGAGACATTAATAGAATATCTTGCTAGACTATGTGGTAATCTATTGCCATCTCTTCTACAATGAGAGTATAGCAATTTTGCATAATGACTAGAGAAAACCGTGGCATCATGAATCAAAGGCTCCACTGAAGCAATTGAATGTCCACCTTTGAAAGAGTTTATAAGCTACTCTGAGTCACCTTCAAGGACAGCCTCCGTTATACCTATTTCCTCACCAAACTCTAGTGCCCGAGCAGCAGCTACTGCTTCAATCTCAATAGGCTGCAGAGCAGGTGCAACGGTTTGAGCAAGAGAGGCCATAACAGCTCCTGTGTGATCACGAATAACCACCCCAATCCCGCTCATATTTTCCTGCTTGAAAATTGCGCCGTCGAAGTTTATTTTGAAGCTTCCGGCATCAGGTGGTTTCCATTTCACTCTCTGTGGAGGTAAGGGCGTTGGTTTAGCTGGGATTTTAGCCATGAATTCCTCCAGTTTTTCCTTCGCCTGGGCTTCAATCATGTCCGATGGGCAGCAAGGTTTGTTGAGCCGAATCTGATTCCGTTGATTCCATAAGCACCACGTCACCATTGCAAAGAGCTCCGGATTGCCACTGTTTTGAAGTATCCATGATAATAGCTCCTTAAAGTTGACGGGGCTTATGTTGTTGCAGCCGTTCCACTCTGATGATGTCCAGGCAGACCTGTTCTTACTGCAAGACCACAAAGCATGTAACGTGGTTTCATCCTCCATCATACAACGCCCGCATCTGCCATTCTCCAGAATGTGTCGTCGCTGCAAATTTTCTTTTGTTGGGACTGCCTCACGGCTTGCTCTCCACAGAAAATTTTTAATCTTATTTGGGACTCGCAAATCCCAAATGCTGCGCCAGAAAATTCTGTCCTCTGCCAGTGCTTCTGTTGCCCCTGAAACATCATCTTCATGCTGTAAAAATCTGTAACTAGATTTACAGTTATACTTCCCTGTTTGAGTCCATGGCCAAAACACCTTATCTTCAGTGGGGAATCTTGAGAGCGGGATTGATTTAATGATGGCAGCTTCCCCCGGAGCAAAAAGACCATCGATCACATCATCATCCCAAGTCCTTGAATCTTCCTTGATGAGTTTGTCGACTGTGGCTTCCTCCCAACCTTCAAGAACGGGTGATAAAATTCTCGCCGGTGGTTTAGATGGAAGCCAAACATGATGCCACACCTTCACTTTCTGCCCATCGCCTATTCTCCAACGTGCACCCCTTTTGATCACATCTTTACTTGAAGTGCAAACAAATACTTATTTTGCAATAATGTAACTTTGTGTTAATTATTCTATGATTAGTTTAAAATTTAATCTACAATAATACCCTTAAATAAATTCATTGTAAAAGATAAAACTTAATAACAAAAATGCAATCATCAAATTCTTTTTGTTGTTGATGCATGCCTTTAAAGTCAATCATGTAGTAATTACCGATGTTCTATTTTTTTTTTTATCTTCCTAATTTTTTTCCCTATATTCTTATACACATTATTACGGTGATAAAGTTGTGTCTGGTTATCAAATCCCATACAGCACGTCAGTCATGTAATTGTCCTAAAAAATTCTTATGAAGTTTTATTTTTAAAAAGTGCGCACAATGGGTTCAAGTGATAGTGTTGTATTAATGACGTATTTTGTGGTACTCCATATCTATAGTTTGAAGTTGAGTCCCACCTTTTCTTCCCAATTTTCTAACTATCAAAAAAAAAAAAAAAAGGTTTAACTTCAATGGCCTAACTGTCAATAAATTGGCAAGTGAACAACGAAAACTGAAATTCATGTCCACGTTTCTATTTTTGATAATCCTGTCGACCATGTTTCTTTTAATGCACCACTGAGCATTTCACTCTGATTATTTCTTTTTCTTATATACCTCACCATCATATTTGATATATGATTGGTGTTTTTAAGTTTTTTTACTAGGCCTAGTTGAGAAGCACAGACTTAAAGCCATATAAACTCAGCTCGGGGTTTGAACCAACCCTACGGGTCCAACGCCTTTGACCAGCATATCCAGTCTAACACTGCATGAAGCATGATTCTACTTTAAATTTTTAATCCAATCTGGTTTTTAGTGACGGATTTCCTTATAATATTCTCTATACCATGTTCATTTCAGCTTGACTGTAGGCAAGTTGCATTAAATATCAAAGTGTTTGCACTCATTTCCACAATTTTAATTTTAAGCAATCTTTCCGCTATTGCATGATCAGTATTCAGTAGTAGCATCACAGGAAATTCACAATTTTATACTATGGGCTACTCTTATCTTTGAAGCATTAGAATTTCCAAAGAGTCAAAGATAAATATTTTAACTGCTCTATCTATGTGCTATTATCCAAAGAAACAGTCAGTCTCTCCCCTCTTGATCAGTCTCACGTGGCTTTTGCTCATTGCTTCCTTTTTAGATTGGTAAGTGGTGTCTGATTGTAGCTTTGCAGCTGTGTGAAACGAATTGAAGATGCATGGCTACAAGGAACATATCTCATAAGATTGTAGAGTTGACACACTACTTGAAAAGAAGAATATACATATGCATCTGTCCAATGCAATGAGCCAATGACAAATTTGAATTGTGAGGAACAAAATGAAGGGATTCTGGTGTGGACAATGGATGCATGCCTTCAACTTTTACTTGCGTTTATATAATTGGTAAAGAATGACTTTTTTTTTTTCCTTATTTGATTTAGAATTTTTTTCCCATTTTTTTTCTCAATTGGTTAGAAAATTAGTAATTTGTAGCTTGGGAAATTTTTTGTCTTTGTTTTTTATAATTCAATAATTGGGAGTGAGAGAATTTGAATTTTGAGCGTTTCTATTGAAAAAACAATAAGATGCCAATTGAATTACAAAGTTATTAGTAAAATCCTATGTAAAGGCTCAAAGGATTAGAAATTATTTTATATGACTAGAGGATTAAATCTAATAAAATGCTATTAATTTTTGTCCACGATATTATTTGAAATGGCCATTGAACCCTAACAAATATGACACTTTTTCCTTTTACAAATCTGTCTTGATTTTAAACTTTAAATTCTAAATATAGTGAAATTCTTGTTAGTGCGATTAGGGCTAACCCCATAGCAGTTTTTGTACGGGGCTGGCCCTGGGCCCTACATTCCTCAGGCCCAAACCTTATGGTACATCATATGATCCTGTCCCCATTCTTGGAGCTTAAGCCTTGGCCCAGACACGTTAGGGCCTAATTTGGGCCCAAGAGCTGATATAAGACCACGCTAGCTTGAATACCCCAAGCAAACCTCTTTCGATCATTTTTAGCCTGGTTGGGAGAATTATTGCTCGGGTACACCCTATGCCCAGCCACCCGAATGCGTCCGCGGAAATCTCATTACCGAGTGAGCTTCAAGAGGTGGGTATGAATTCCGATGCCACTACCACCTCACCCATCTAAAGGTAATGGAATCGAACCCCCATTTGCACTAGTAAGGGGGAGCAATCATAACATCCCCACTTACCTTGGCCTATAAATAAGAGAAGCTGATGAGGAAGAGGGGGTTGATAATTCTGGATAGAAGGTTGAGAGGAAAAAAGGGCAGTCACTTTGAAAGAAAGTAATTCTATGAGGTAGAGAGAAAGGTTTGAGTAAATTGAGATGTATTCAGGTTACCGAGCATAGGACCACCCATAATAGGAAACCCAAAAGCCCATAAAACAAATAGATTGTGAGCTCAAGTAGAGGTTAGGCCCAATAATCATACATAGGGTATCCACAATTGGTGCCGTCTGTGGGGATCTCCTACAAAGCTGTGGTTCAATCGAAACTCACACCCGAGAAGTGTCTGAAAGATGTTCAGGGAGTTATGCTGAAAGTGCCTCTAGGGGATCTTCTCAGGGATCTACTTGGTGAGAGTGGAGGCAAAGATAGGGATCGAGAGCAAGAGGAAGAATGATTCGACCTCAGAGAAGGGTCGTATCAAACACACCGGATGATGTTGGGAGCTTTAGGGCACGAGCAATTTGACGAGCAAGATGAGGAGCTTGAGCGGTTGCGTAGGCTGGTGAGAGATCTAGAGTTGGAACTAAGAGGTAGGCGACGGAGAAGGGACTGAGAAGAAGGATCCGCTAGTAGGGGAGGATGTTACGGAGCTGGGACACATTAGTCTGATCCCCATCGACACCGGGAACGTTCACGTTCATGGGAGTACGCAGATCGAGACTTGGAATCCTCGAAAGATGACGGCCTAGGAATGCTGCCATGGACGCTATGAGTCGAGCTTTACGTAGAGCTGCTCAGTCGCCATTTTCACATGACATTGAATAGGCCCCAATGCCGAGCAGATTTACGTGCCCACCATTCAACGTTAGCCGCTATATCCAGATGATGTCCTTGCACACTCATAATGACGCGCTTATGTGTAAGGTATTTCCTTCAAACCTCGGGCCTACTACTTTGAGATGGTTTAATGGGTTACGGAAGGGTTCCATTCACAATTTCGCTGAGTTGATCCAAGAGTTCGGTGTTCGGTTTGTAACTTGTAGCCAGGTCTCGCACCAGTAGACGCATTACTATCCATGAAGATGAGAATAGGGGAAACCCTTCGTAACTATGCCAGTCGATATTAGGAACTCTACAATGAGATCGGTGGGGGTAATGAGAAAATTGCGGCAAGCACCTTTAGAATGGGGTTGCCCGAGGACTCTGAGCTATGTGAGTTGCTAATGAGGAAGCCTCCCGAGGATATGAGGCAACTTATGAGGCACATTGAGGAGTACAAACGCCTAGAGGATGACTGGTTGCAGAACAAAGGAAAAGCCCCGCTGATGAGTCGTCCTTGGCAGGGCGGCTTTCAGTTAAGGCCCTAAAGGGATTTAAGGGTTCAAGAACTAGAAGCATAAATGGGGGAAGTGAATGTGACATTCAAGGAGTAGGTACACAGGATCGTAGATCGAATTAAGAATGAGCCATACTTCCGGTGGCCGAACAAGATGGGGGGTAACCCATCCAGGAGGAACTAGAACTTTTACTGTACTTACCATAGAGATTAGGGGTACACCACCGAGCAATGTCAGGTATTGAAGGATCATCTTGGGTAGTTAGTAAAAGCGGGGTATTTGAAGGAGTTTGTGGTGGATTCAGAAAACCGAGTTGCCGGGCAAGGTTCACAGTAGAGGGGGAATCCTTTCCTACCCCCATTAGGAGTGATCCGGGTCATCCACGCTACCCTGGGGGGCGCTGCTAGGAGGAAAGGTGTGTTGGCTGTAGTACCAGTAGAAGACTGCTCGGGAAAAAAGCCGTCAAGGGAAAAAGATGAAGTTCACACAAGAGCCTATTGCTTTCAACGAAGATGACTTGGAAGGAACAATTCAGCCGCATGATGATGCTTTGGTGGTGATGGCCAGAATAAACGGATTCATAGTGAAGAGCGTGATGATAGACTAAGGGAGTGGGGCCGATGTGATGTATCCGGACCTGTTCAAAGGGCTCGGGTTTAAGGACGAAGACCTCTCGAAATACGATACGCCTCTGTTCGGGTTTGATGGCCAGGTGGTGATTCTTGAGGCAAATTTCCCTTCCCGTGAATATGGAAGGAAAGGAAGTAGTAGTAACGTTTATAGTGGTCTTGTTCGTGTAAAATAATCTGCAAGCGCATAGAATCGTAACAAGTAGTAAAGTGTTTTTAGAAAATGAATGTCGAACCCACAGGGATTAACTATGTTATTGAATACCGAAATTCACTAAATTAATTACTATTTGGAAAATCAAAAATAAAAGGAAGTTCTACTATCTAAATTAAATTAAACTATTATGAATAAAAAAAAATTAACAAAGTGTAAAAATCTAAAAGTGTAAAAAAATATGATAAGAATGGATCTAGAGCGATTGATTTCACCTAACAAATCCCACACAATTTATTCTTCCTAATTATTAAATTCTAATAATCTCCAGTTGATGATTAAAAATTCCTCAACTATTCAATATCTTCTCTCGAATAATATCAAAAATATCTTCAACTAACAATTCCATATCTCTATGCGAATTTAATTAACTGGAGACTCATTACGCACTTTGAATTTTCTAAAAAAAAAAATCACACTAATCGCGGTAAAGCATCTCTACTTTTGCTCAACTAATTGTGTTTAATTCTAGAACTAAAATAACAAATCCCCTCTCGGTCTCATTGTCATTCAATTGATCAATCAATAATTCGTAAAAAGAAATATTAAGCATTAAGAATAAGAATTAAACACTCAATCATGGAAATATTAAAAATAAAATAACTCAGAATATTAATTGTGTGTTCATTGCTAGACTACATCAACGCTCTAGAAAATAAAATTTAGTTCATAATCAAATTGAAAAGAAAACAAATAAAACTTATGTGTTTCATGGGAATTGGTTGATCAACATGAAGCCGCGCCCTTTTGTCCTCAGAAAGACTCCAAAGAAAATTCTTCAAATACGACCCTCTTTTTCAGAAAGACTCCAAAGAAAATTCTTCAAATGCGGCGCTCTTTCTTTCATCTTTCTTATCTTTCTATTATAGGAACAGTGCAAATGTCCTTCACTGACTGAAAGCCCAATTGTCCTGCCTTTTTCAAACTCCTCCACGTATGACTTTATTTTTGCCTTTTGACTTCATGTGCATATTAACATTTTTGGGGTCTCTTTTCTTGGACTCTAGTGGTGGCTCATTAAAAGGAGAGATATTACTTGTGGTTTTCGGGCTGGGAAGTCCTTGGGCCAAAGAAGAAAACATTTGAAAGCCCAAAACTGATTTTTGGCCTCAGAGGACCATTGGGAAACACGTGAGTGCTCAACAAAGGAGGGTGTTGGGCTGAAGGAGCAAACCACTGCCAGCACAGTTGAATGCTGCCTTTCTCCATACCCAGGCTCATCGGACTAACAGCCACCGGAATCTGAAAACTGGTATCTTCATTTCTTCTTTCTTCCTCCAGCCTGCCTCGGCAAGCAGCACAATGTTTCTCAAAAACCCCTTTCCTCCAATCAGACCAATCTTGAGACCCAGATCGAAGAAACCCACCAAAACCCAAAACACCACAAATAAAGCAAAAGGAAGGAAGCCACTCCATTTGAAGACTAGATCTGAAATAAAACTGGAAGATCTTTATTTCTCTATTTACATACCTTAGATCCAAACCCATCTTCTAGGCAGATCTTGGAGTCGACTTGAAAGCTTGCACGCGCTCCTCTAGGATGTCCAATCTCATGGCTGAAGTGGAGCTTTCATCATCCTCAAACGTGGTGAGATGAAAATGCAGAAGTTCTCTAGTGATAGCTTGATCCATGTTGCTGAAGGGACCTTGAAGGCTATAGAGACTTAGAAAATACCCGAATAAGGAGAGGGAGAGAGAAAGATTGGCACTAAGTTTGCACCATTTCTTTTAGTTTGAAAGTTTAAGATGTAGATTAATCTGAAATCTTCTCATTCCTTCAAAGCACAAATGAATAGATAAAAATAAATAAAAATCAAATCAAATCAAAAGAAATAAAGGAAAACTACCAATTTTAATAAATAAGAGGATAATAAAAATCATGTAAAAATTACACTCATCAGTTTTCTCCTTATACGGCAATCCTGGGAAGGCCGTGGATCCATGCGATGGGGGTAGTCCCATCCACCCTGCACATGAAGGTTAAGTTCTGTACCGAGCAGGGCATTGCTATAGTGAGGGGAAGCCAATTGGCCAGATAATGTTTAGTGGCCGCGGTTGATCGGAAGCACAAACAGGCCAAGTAGAAGGAAACATCGCAGGCCCCTTTATAGCAATTACAGGAGCCCCAAGAGGGATTGGGGGCTAGCTGTGCTGAGGAATTAGTTAGAATAAGAATATTGCTGGATGTTGACAAGTGTTTTCAAGTATGGCAAGTATGGGGGATAAGGATAGGGTGGAGGTGTTACTTTTTCTTATGTAGAATATAGATGTGTTTGCTTGGAGCCCGTATGAGGTCCCCGGGATGGATCTTGAATTCATAGCTCAAAAGCTTAATGTAGACCCATCATTCCCTCCTAAGAAGCAGAAGCTGAGGAGATCGGCTAAGGAGCACGTCGAAGCTGTTAGGCAGGAAGTTATGAAATTGAAGGAAGCTGGGGCAATACGGGAGATATTCTTTCCAGAGTGGCTTGTAAATACCGTGGTGGTTAAAAAGATGAATGGCAAGTGGAGGGTTTGCGTCGACTTCACTAACTTGAACCGAGCATGCCCTAAGGATCCGTTTCCCATGCGGAAGATTGATCAGCTGGTAGATGCCACCTATGGACACCCAAGGATGAGCTTTCTAGATGACTTTGAGGTTATCACCAAATTGCCTTGGCTGCCGAAGACTAGGAGAAGATGGCATTTATTTCCCCTGATGCTAACTATCATTATACCGTAATGCTATTTGGGTTAAAGAATGCCAGGGCCATATATCAGTGTATGATAACGAAAATGTTTAGGGACCAGATCGGGTGCACTATCGAGGTATACATTGATGATATGGTGGTAAAAAGTAAACAAAAGGCGCAGCATGTTGGCGATCTCAAGGGGGTGTTTGAAGTGCTCCGAAGACACAAGCTATGCCTCAACGCTGATAAGTGTGTTTTCGGAGTAGGGGTTGGCAAGTTCCTAGGATATTTGATCACCAACGGAGGGATAGAAGTTAACCCATATCAGGTTGCAGCAGTGAAATGCCTTAAACCACCGAGCAATCCAAAGGAAGTTCAAATACTAACTGGTATGTTAGCCGCACTTAATCGGTTTATTTCCAAATTTGTTGATCGGTGCCGTTCGTTCTACCAGCTTCTGAAAAAATGAAAGGGATTTCAATGGGACAAGGAATGTGAAAGGGCTTTTTAGGATTTGAAAAAGTATTTAACACGGGCCCCTATGCTGATAGCCCTAGAGCTTCGAGAATACTTATACATGTACCTCTCGGTGTCCGAACATGCTGTGAACGTAATATATATATCAACAAGACCTTGGTTGACGCCAAGATGAGGTATCTACCTTTAGAGAAGTTGGTGTTGGCGTTAGTTCATGCCACGAGGAAGTTACCCCACTACTTCTAGGCTCATACGGTTTACGTATTGACCGAGTATCCTTTACAGTCATTACTTAAGAGATCCGATTTCACGTGAAGAATAGTCAAATGGGGGACTCGGCTGGGTTCCTTCGATATTAGGTATAGGGCTAGAAGCTCGGTAAAGGACTCGCCGATTTCATTGCGGAGTTCTCCCCAAGGAGGGGGGATGAGATGGTCTGCTCTGTAGAGGTGGTCTCGTGGAAGGTGTTCGTGGACGGTGCATCTAGTGCAACAGGAGCTGAGGCTGGAATTGTAGTTATCACACTAGAAGGGATAAAACTAGAGCATTCCTTTAGATTGGGCTTTAAGGCCTCTAATAATGAAGCCGAATATGAAGCCCTGCTTGCCGGATTGAGAGTTGTTTCTGATCTAGGTGCTAAGGAGGTGGAAATCTACTCAGACTCCCGATTAGTTGTCAATCAAGTGTAGGGAAGCTTTGAGGCCAAAGACCCCCGGATGATGGAGTATTTATAGGAGGTGAAACAAGCGATGGGCTATTTTCAGAAAGTTAGAGTGATTCAAGTAGCCCGAGGACAGAACCGGCATGCTGATTCCTTGGCCATCCTAGCGACATCATTAGCTGAGGAAATTCCTCGACTAATAAAGGTGGAAGTGGTAGCAGAACCAAGCATCAATGTAGGGGTTAATGTTTCGATGGTAACAATGGTTGGACCGTGTTGGATGGACCCAATTATCGATTTTATAGACGAAGACCGAGTGCCATTAGATGAAAAAAAAGTGGAAAAAGTACGCCGGACAGTAGCTCGGTATTGGCTATTAATTGATCGGAAGCTATATTGAAGATTTTTTAACAGGCCCTACCTACAATGCTTGCACCCCAGCAAGGTTAAAGAACTCCTGGTCGAGCTGCATGAGGGAGTGTGTGGCAGTCATGTGGGAGGACGTTTATTAGCCCATCGAGCAATGACTCAGGGATTTTGGTGGCCACGCATACAAAAGGATGCTATTGAGTATGCATGAAAATGTGAGCAATGTCAAAAGTACGCCCCAATGATCCACCAACTGGTAGGAAACTTAAACCCCATTATTAGCCCTTGGCCCTTGCGCAGTTAGGGCTGGATATCGTTGGTCCATTTCCTTGAGCTACGGAAAACCGAAAATTTATCCTAATGGCTGTGGACTATTTTACCAAATGGGTGGAGGCGGAGGCGTTGGCAAACATTCGGGATATGGATGTTAAGAAGTTTGTATAAAGGAACATAGTGACAAGGTTTGGGGTCCCAGAGTCACTAATGTCAGACAACGAGTTGTAGTTCGACAGCAGAGCTTTCCACGAGTATTGTAGCGATCTTGGCATTACAAACCGGTATTTCACCCCGACATATCCACAGAGCAACGGCCAAGCTGAGACTACAAATAAAGCTATTGTGAATGGGTTAAAACGGAGGTTTGAAGGTTCTAAGGGTAGGTGGATGGAGGAGTTGCCTAATGTTTTGTGGGCATACCGAACAACCCCGATGAGGTCCACGGGGGAAACCCCTTTTTCTCTAACATATGGAGTAGAAGCAGTCATATCGGCAGAGGTGAACTTGTGCAGTGCCCGAGGTTCAGGATTTGACCTCTCTGAGAATTCAGAGTTGACGTTAAAACAGTTGAACCTGTTGGAAGAACGTCAGGAATCAACGACTATATGGCTGGTAGAGTATCAGCAAAAACTTGCTCGGAGATACAACCGAAATGTGAGGAAAAGGGAGTTTGGAGCAGGGGATCTAGTACTTGGAAGATTAGTGGGGAATACACAGGATGTCAATGTAGGGAAGTTAGCACCAACATGGGAGAGACCATATAGAGTTACCGCCATTACAGGCGCATGGGCGTATTATTAGGAGGATTTAGACGAGAGACCTCTCCCCCGGCCGTGGAATGTCCACAATCTGAAGAAATTTTACCACTAGACTATCAGTCCATGGGGGTACATATTAAGTGTAATGTTATGTGTACATATTGTTAATTAATGCGAAAGTGATGTTTATCCATGCAGGTGCATTTGTACTTTTAATTTCATTATTGCTAACTCATTAGCCCTGGACAATATACGCGGAGAAGGAGAGGGCAAATTATTCTAAGGACAGAAGTTTGTCCTCGGTTCGATGTTCATCATCGAGCAGGTGGAAACCTTACGCTAAATCATTCTAAGGACAGAAGCCTATCCTCAGTTCAATGTTCATCACCGAACAGGTGGAAACCTTGCACTAAACCACTCTAAGGACAGAAGCTTGTCCCCTGGTTGATTTTATCACCGGGTAGGTGGAAACCTTATGTCAAATTATTCCAAGGATCGAAACCTGTCCTCGAGTTGTTTCTTAACACCAGGCAGGTGGAAACCTAATTCTAAGTTCTATCTAATGGCAATCCTCCTCTCGGTTAGGTCTTTCTTCACCAGATGGAAGGGAATTTTAAACTGTGTCTAAGAATCACGTAAAACCAATCTCGCGGATACAACCCACATCATGGGAAAGGTAATTACCCTACATCCTCCTAAAGGTTCAACGTACGACAAGTTTAGTTATTGTTGCCAAGGAGCCAATTCTTTCTAGACAAATGTGATCTATCCTAGGCCGGTCCCAGCCACCATGCATACATAGATGTTACCCGGCTTTTTGAAGATAAATAAGGGAGCAGTTTCAATTGCTGATCAGAGGCAAACCAAGATTAAACTACCTGGTCATTGGGAATATGTGTGTATATAAAGGAGAGATACAATCAAAGAGCATGATTGAAATAATAACTTTAATAGCAAGCATTCATAAGCACAATTAAAACAAGCAAAGAAAAACTAAACCAGTGTTTTGTCACCACGGCCCAGTGAATACAGACAAATAAAACTTAGGTAATTAAGAGTTACACCATTGTTCCGTCACCACAATCTGGTGACTTAGGCAAACCTAACGAGTGAAAGAAAAGTAAACCAAGATAAGAAAGGGGGGGGGGACAATAAAAGCTGGTCAAAAGCATAAGCTTCAAATGGCAAGATCGTTGGTCGGAGAGAAGGCTGTGTCTCTAGTAGGCTGGTCGAGTATACCTTCAGACGGTTGAGCTGTTGTGGGAGGCTGGGTTTGGGTGCCCTCAAGGTGATCGCCAGCACAGAGGCTGCTGGTGACTTCCAGGTCAACTAACTCCACGTGGGAGTCAATTTGCCGCACCAAGTCCCTCATGTTGGCTGTTTCTTCTTCTTCATCAGTGTTGGGGGGATTCTGGACGAAGAGAGCATAGTTCGAGAAAGGGGTCTGATCGAGATTCCTTAATGGAGAATCCTCAGGAACCCCCATTGCTTGCAAGGTAGCTAGCCACCCCTCCTCAAACGCGAGCCTCTAAGCCTTGTGGATGACAGGCTTCACAGAGTTTTCTGCGTCAGTAAAGCCTTCATCGTACCATTTTTTCTCACAAGCCTCCAAAGCCACCTTCAGGTTGGCAATCTCATCGGCTTGTGTGAGATTCAAGCTTTTCGCCTCCGCCAGCTTGAGCTTGGTCCCCACGAGCTTCATCTCCAACTCCGCCCACTCTTTCTCTGCCAACCCCCAAGCCTTCTCTGAGGCTTGCACCCTCTTCTCAGCAGCCTCGACGGCCTTTTTTAGGTCTTTCACCGTGGCCTTGGCTACATCGTTGAGGGCCTTCTCTCGTTCGACATCCTCAGTGGCCTCCCTCAACCTCTCGTCAATAAGATGGGTTAGCTGCGTGGCCTGATTGCATAAAATTGTAAAGAAAAGGAGAATACACACGCTTTGTAGTAAAAAGAAGAAAAGCGAGAAGGTGTATTATCACTATAGTATGCCACTGTATGCGCTTGGACAACGATTTGTCATTTGTGCCCGAGAAGAAATGGATGACTTCTGGTAGTAGCAGTCCCTGAACTAGACTTTGGGCCACTCGCCCCCCCTCCCTCTGTGCCCACAACCTTATGTTGGCAGTTATAGGCAATGGCTCACCACCGAGCGTATAGGTGGGTTGCTAGCCAGGCTCTTGCCATGAAGAGGAGGTTGCATGAGACCTTACCTGGGTGGTTGGCTGAGCATCCCCATGGGATTCACGGATGGTAAGCCCACTAGGGGCTCAGGGAGGAGTCCTTGACAGTGTGTCCTTTGCACCTGCGGCGGGTTGCTCGATTGTACGCTGTTTCTTCTGAGAGCGACTGGGGGGAGGAGAAGGGGGATTCGGATCACCGCCTTGGTGTTCTTGTTGTCGGGCTACTTGCCGAGTGCTAGGCAAAAACTGGTTAACAGTCAATGCCCATCTCGTCACCATTTCTATGCTGGAATTGGATTTGGCTCTTAAGGAATGTACGGACTCGGTTGTTGTCGGCTCAGCAACTTGCACCGGAGCTTCAGGCTCCTCAATAGGCACGTGGACTCTCTGGCTCCGAGACACAAGTTCCGCTGATTCATCCCTCACCGGTGCAAGGTCTTCTACGGTAATATATCTAGGTCCCAAGTCTCAAGCTTCACCGGCCATCAGGGAGGACAGAAGGAAGTTGGCGTGCCGAGCGTCAATGTATGATAGCAATAGGCTGTCCACCAACAGAGCCGGGCCGAAGGGCTGCTAGGTAGTGTAGACAGGATTGCAGCCGAGAATCAAGTGTGAAGCTCGGAGCTGCCCATCAGAATGCACGAATATTTCGAATCGAAGTATGAAATTTATGTCTTTCACGTGCACTACCCTAAAATCTGGCCTGAACCTTTTACTTTCTGCATCAAAATAACACGAAAGTGGGTTAGTGTCTATTTAAGCAATGATAAATCGTAATTAAGAAGTATAGATGCTCGGTACCAACCAACTTTACGTGGCGATAGCGGACAAGGGAGCTCATCAGCGAGCCAGTTGCTGCTCACCCAGACAAATTCTCCTGTCGAGTTTCTATTTGAATTGGGCAGGCATGATATAAGTCGTGTCCTCATATCCCTAGTCTTTAAATAATAATTCGACCTAATATTGCCGCATAGACTATACATAAAGTTGATGTCATAGTGGTTCAGTTGTAACCCGAATATTTAATTTAACCTATTGACATAACTCATAACTTGATAAAAATTTGGGGGTAGTTGGTCAGGGCATAGACCATAGAACCTAAGGGTACCTATGACAAGAGGATCTAATGGGAAACCTAACCTCGCCTTCTAGTATAGCCATTAAAGGAAAGAATGCCTCATTCGGACCAGAGCCCCTGTTGAGAGCAATGTCGCCCTCATGGCAGTAAGCAAAATCGACATCCTTTGGGACACCATAAGCCTCTCTAAAATTGGCCAAGGTAGTCCCAAGTGCAAGAAGATGAGAGTATCCCATCCCTAAGCTATGAAGTGAAGAAAAATTTGAAAGGAAGAAAGGGAAAAGAGAACTTACTTTTGGCTCTAGAGAGTGATGATTTGGAATGGAGTTTTTTTTTTTTTTTTTTTTGCACAGGCAGAGAAGAAATTGAAGTTGAAAGGATGTAAAAAATGATATGGACAAATAGAGCAAACTATTTATAAGGACTAGATGGGAGTGAAAGCATTGAATGGGGGAGGGGCGGGGAAACTCTTCCGCTCCCTTTGGTAACCTCCACACGCGTGGGCTCGGTTCACGAACCATCAGACAGTTTGCGAACTGGCAGGTTATAATAACTGATGGATGTGACAGCCTAGCATGGTGCTTCTTTTAAGAGAGCATTAATCGACATCTGGTTCACCTAACAACTGACGATTAAGATTCTCGGGGGATCACCACCACTGCTAGACTGTCCTTGATTCCTTCCCGGTAGCCGGGAACAAATCAAGGTGGGGGCTATTATACAAGGCTGGCCCGGGGCCCTACATTCCTCGGGCCCAAGCTTTATGGTACATCATATGATCCTATCCCTATTCTTGGACCTTGAGTCTCGGCCTAGACACCTTAGGGCCTAATTTGGGCCCAAGAGTTGAAATAAGACCACGCTAGCTTGAATACCCTAAGCAAACCTCTTCCAATCATTTTTAGCTTGGTTGGGAGAATTATTGCTCGGGTACACCTTGTGCCCAGCCACCCAAATGCGTCCGCGGAAATCCCATTGCTAAGCGGGCTTCAAGAGGTGGGTATGAGTTCCGATGTCACTACCACCTCACCTACCTAAACACCCACCTAAAGGCAATGGAATTGGACCCCCATTTGCATTAGTAAGGGGGAGCAATCATAACACCCCCACTTACCTTGGCCTATAAATAGGAGAAGCTGATGAGGAAGATGGGGTTAGCAATTCTGGATAGAAGGTTGAGAGGAAAAAAGGGCAGTCACTCTAAGAGAAAGTAATTCTGTGAGGTAGAGAGAAAGGTTTGAGTAAACCGGGGTGTATTCAGGTTGCCGAGCATAGGACCACCCACAGTAGGAAACCCAAAAGCCCACAAAACAAATAGATTGTGAGTCCAAGTAGATGTTAGGCCCAATAATCATACGGTGGGTACCCATAGTTTTCTTGTGAATGTGTACTTCCATTTTTCACTTCATCAATATCCTGTAGTATTTGTGTAATTGCTTATTTCTTTGTATTTAGTGACTTGCATGCTTTTGGTAATTAACTGGCAATAATCAAATTACAAGATTGATTAGTTTAACAAGTCAATAATTTCTCTTAAATTAACTAAAAGGATTAAATTTACTTTTTCATTTTCCCGTATCTCTATTTTATGCTTTTGTGCTAGCCTATATTATTGGCCATGGGAGCTGGTTACATCTAGTGTTCAGTGATACTAGATCCATTGCGATTGTGACACGTGTCATCATATCTATGGGTCTAATACACTGGATGCATTGGGCGTAATCCATGCCCATTGGCCACACCATAGCATTGTAAGACAAGGTATGCATGTATGGACTCCATACTTGACTTCAAGGTTTAAAACGGCTATAATTAATGTAAGGCAAAGTACGCATGAATGCTATTGTGTTAATTAATTAGGTAATTTGTGCAACAAAATTGATTTCCTTTAAAATGTTAGTTAAGAAAGCTGGTTATTCTTTATATTTCCAAGGTATATCAATATTTTTGCCATGGTGTGTAAGCAACGATCTTCAACGATTCAAATAATTGAAATCGCCATCAACATCGTAATATTATTGTGTGATAAAGAAAGTAAATAAAAATATAAATAACGAACTAACAATGCAACTATATATGGTTAGACAAAAAGTACAACACGGGAAATTATATTACATGTTTTTTTTTTTCTCTTGCATCAATAGCATATAATTTACAGAGAGATTACACTTTTTTAATTATTTGGAATGAAATTTATAATTACAATAATATGTAAACAAATTAATGCCCCTCTGATGATGATTGAGCAAAGACAAGAAATATTCACATGACTCCAAAATATTCATCCCAGGCTACATCGATCCCAATTGAACAAGACGTTGACATAAGCAAAAACAATTAATGTATCTACCACCCAAGAACTTTATGTTTGTGATCATATGGTAGCTTCTTATTGTTCTTCTTTCTGTTTGCACAACATCTATATAATATTTTCTCAAAATCTTCTTCCTCACAAGGAATTCTAAGGCCACCCTCTTGATCAAATCCAAACTCCTCGGCCACCATATCCATTAAACCTCTAAAATCTGGCATTGACAAGTAGCTTGTAGGAATCACAAACCTCCTCAGTTGTGGCCCTACGTAAACTGCCAAGAACCCTTTAGGAACTTGCATGGAGGTCTGTGAACCTGACCTGCTGCCGTCAGACAGTTCAGCTCCATTAATCAATGACTCCTTCAAACCTCCATATTCAAAAACCTCCTTATGCTTTCCGGTGATCGCAGAGGGCTGTTTCTGGAGAAGAGGTGCCCACCGAAGCCATACCCGAAGATTGTTCTTTGGCCGGGGAGCTTGATAAGAATATTGGTTCTTCATCTCTTGTTGGGATTTTAAGTTTTGGAGAGTTAATGAAGCACAATCATGGATCTCAGGATACAAAAAAAAGGGTTTACTTGGACCTTATCAACAAGACAAATTAAAAAAAAAAATCTTTTTAGAGGATGAGAACTGATTTCATTAATAGCCTTATCAACAAAATCATTTTCTTAACTTGCACAATTAATTTATACAATAAATTAATTGACAAAGAAAAGAAATAAAAAGAGAGAGAGACCACTTTGATTACATATCATTTTTTTCTCCAAAAGATTTTTTTTCAAACCTGTAAATTAGTTTCTTACTGTAAAACATTGAAATTTGCCGGATATTTAAAAAAAAGGGAAAGAAAAGGAAATTGGGTTCATCCTGACTAAGAAAAACCTTTTGCATGAGCAAAATAGAAGAAGAAAAAGAAAGTGAGAGAAAAAAAAAAATCCTAATTTGTTTTAGATACAACTTAATTAAAGGGTGCTTCCATCGGTTTGATGGGTAGAGAATCAATAAGATTACCATACAGAGGAATTTAAACCATGAAGTTAAAAAAATATTGAGTGGTTCGCCATTTGTTTCTAACAACCTTCCTCTATATTTAGTGGGTTATGATCTATATACAGTTGTTGGCCGTTTGAGTCAAGAAAGTTTTGAGTCAAAGAGGGGCTGTTTTGGTGTGCTAATTATGCCTCTCCAGTGCAGTATTCTGGATCATCCAAAAATGGTTGTTTTCTGCAGACTTGCTCTCCCTTTTCTAGTCATACGATGGAAGAAACTTTGATAGATGGATATATATGTCAGTTTTGCACGACTCAATCCAATGCTAACTCTGTTACATTGAGAGTGTGCTCATTTTGGATCTTTTCTACAACTAATTTCCTTAAAAAAAAAAAAAAAAGGTCTTATCTATCTGTTTGAGAACAACTTATTTAGTGAAATAGTATAAGAGAACCCATAAATAATACCAAAAAGTGTAATAAGACCTATGAATAGTTGTAAAAATAAGTTGAATAATAAAAAAAAGTTGGCTTTTTAAGCCAATGCCAAATGCACACCTATTAGTTGGCATCCTTAATAAACTTCCCCTAATTTTTAGATAGATTGATTCCCAAATTTGAATTTGTGATGACAACATTACTTGATGGATAGCACTTACCATCTCATCTCTCATTAAAGCTCTATCATGTTTCTCAAAAAAAAAAAAAAAAAAAAAAAGCTCTATCCCTATTTAATGTAATTTAAATATGTTATAATTTTTTAGATAAAAGAGTCAATAATAATATAACAATTTTTTGTTTGAGAGAACTTATTTTCATTGGTTTGTTAGACTTAGCGTAATTGTACCTCTTTCTAAAAAAATAAGGATAATTTGATTGCGGATCAAAATAGGTGAAATTTTAGATATTATAAATTTTACTACATAAGTCTTACCAATTAATATTTCAACTTTTAAATAATAAAAAAATAATTTAAAACTTATTTATTATATTATTGATAGTGACATCAATTCCATTCATTAAAATTTGTAAGCCTTTAGAATTTTCCCTATTGGAATATTTATACTTAAAACCTAGCATATTTATCCTATGGATAGGATATATATATATATATATATATTTTTTTTTTTTCAGAACAGAAAATTATTGGGAGAAAGATTTAGTTTTTTCTTCCCAAAAGAATGAAAATAAAGAAAATCAACAATGATATCTACAACAATTAAAAGTTATAGTTTCAAAATTTTGGGATAAGTTATATAGGCTCTTAAAAAATTAGTTGAGGTAAGTCAGGGGGCACCCAACAATTATTTCTAATGGTTTATTATGATTGTTATTATTTTTTTTTATGGTGCAGTGCAAATCATGTGGCTAGCACCTTTCTCAAATTGTGACAAGGGATAACAAAAACAAGTTGGTAATTCCTTGGGGTTATTACAATTTACAATACAACATGGGTCATGATGGGGAACTCTAGAAATTTAAGTAGTTAGAAGAAATTGCAATATCTTGGATTTGAATAAGATGAGTGTATTGTGTGGGTGTGTTAAATCCGATGTACTAAGTCAATCAAGGTTACATAAAATTATGTAAGTTTTAATTGTTAGTTTACCAGTCTTTTTAGCATATAGTATAAATTAATGCGGGTTAGCGTTTTTCTTGAGTCGTGACAGCGAAAGTTGAACAATTATTTTGCTCGTTTTAATATATATTGGCAGTTGAATCTTGCACAACTACATTCACACGCCTAAAGTTATACTCGCAAATAATGTTTAGATTTTTAACATTTGCTATATATGGTAGTTCTTGTTTTGGCAGTGATGACTCTCATGTAATCATGGAAAAATTGCAAGGACAACTGCACACCAATATGTAAATACAAGCATTTATGTTCTATATACAATGCTTCCAAACCTTAATGCATTCAACAAATACATGGACATTCCAACAATGCATTGGTATTTGCCTATTTGGTAGTCACATCTGGAAACCTAGTATACGCTTTTTCACCTCCCAAGTTGAGTTTTATTTCCAATTTATACATATAGAATCCATACCCGTCTCTACAATATTCATGGCAGCGACTAATCTATATATCAAAGGTGTCAAATCAAACACTCCGGAAAGCCATCCAACGAAAGCATGTCATGAAGTTCTTCAAAGGCAGGGGCCTCATTCTTAGGTGCATCTGCCTGACTCCCTATAATAGTGGTCAGTACTCCAACCTCGACCTGCTATGCAGTCCAACCACTCGAATTCCACCTGGATTCCTTGCTATATATGTTGGATATGAGCGTAAACGGTTCTTGATCCCGACCCGGTTCCTGAACTTTCCAGTCTTCACTGTCCTTCTTGACAAAGCTAGTGAAGAATATGGTTTCAAGTTTAGTGGAGGCATAGTCCTACCATGTGAGGTTCAGTTCTTTACAAAATTGTTGAAGTTTCTAGTGAAAGATGAGAAAAAATATAGAAGCCTGGGGTTTCATGAGTTTTTTAAGTTGATTTCTGAAGTGGGATTTGATTCAACTTCATGCAAAGAGGAAGGTGACTTCCTGAATCATTATCATGAGCTCAGACCTCTACTGCAGAAAGCTTGGGCTTGATAGGATTTAGTTATGGATTATTTATTTATGGATAAATACTATTACACATATCCTGTACACACAAGTTTGCACCACCCTCTATTTATAAGGGTTGATATTATATGTTGTTTTGGGCTCCATGGTGAGTCTTAGATGTCTCTTTGCATTCAAATATATTTTTTAATTAAATAAAAAAAATCATGAAGCATATCTGGGATCCTTATGCAGAGTTATAACTATTTTAATTAATGGAAAAAAAAAAATTAGGATTTGATAATAATACTATCTTGTTTCTTTTCATTTTGTACATCCTCTAAGAATAATTAAGGTTAATAACAGTTTTTAGTTTTAAATCTCTCTTCTCTCACTTGTTAGAAGTAAATAAATCTTTTTTTTTTTTTCTTTTCATAATCAATGATAGAACGACCAGGATCCTTATACATAAACTTGTATCTACGCAATGGAGAAATTATTAACTGCATCCCAAAGAATATGTCAATAGTGTCTAGTAGCCTTCACACCTAATTAGAAAATGTCAATTAAATGTTTTCATTGAAAATATTAAGAGATATCAATTAAGTTACAAAACTCTTCTCAAATATATAGTATTAAAATTTTTCCTTTTTATTTAAAAAAAATATATTATATAATATCTTCTATCCGAGAATATTATATAAGATAAATGGAATATTATATTATCTGTTTCACGGATAGCTCATATATATGACCTTGGCTTAACCCGAAATATGTAAAGGCCCCAAGGTCTAGGCACTTTAATTAGCAAAGAGCTCAAATTGTGACTAAAACAATTGACTTTTTAAACAAAAATAAATAATAAAAAAAGCATAGGTGAGTTGTATGCTTTTTTTCCCTTATCCGTAAGAGCACTATTAAAAGTGTTGCCAATTCAAATTCAACCCAATTAAAAATTTAAATTGTTTAAATGAAAAAAAAAAAAAGTGAGTATGTCAAATTGTTGTAGGTGAGTTGTATGCCCTTTTCCTTATCCTTAAGAATACCATTAAAATTGTTAGCCAATTGAGATCCAATCCAATTAAAAACTTAAATTGTTTAAATAAAAAATTGCGAGCATGCCAAATCGTTATTGATGATCATTTTTCTCTAACTTGAGAGTTTAATTTTTTATGTTGATGACATTTTGCAATATATAGAAGCTTTGCAAAATTTATTTGATATAGTAATTAAGTGCAATCAGGTGTAACAGAACCACTAGCAAGAACAGTAACTTTAATTTGCCGGCTACAAAGAAAGACAAAGGGCAAGCCGAAGATACGTTTACAGAGGATTGGAATACACAAAAACTTCAAAGAGTATGTAAATTTACATTGCTCTTCTTCAACCAGCCACCAGAATATGCAAAATTTCTTTGGTTGACATGGAACAAAGTTTCTCTCCAAAATTAGTTTGGAGAAAAACTTTTCAAACTTCTCATATATCTTTTTTTTCGTGAATTTTGAAAATTTGACCATTGAATTTTATATTCCTTATGTTCTTAATATGTAAATCAAATTTCGTTCAAATTGGATATTATTTACTATTCGATCAATAAACTTATTTTTTATACATAATTTTAGATCATAAAAATTTGAAATTTTAACATTTGTTTGATGAGATAGCAATTGATCTTTAATATTCTTGAAATTTTACATGCATGAAGAATATAATAAGAATATGCAATCTAACGGTTAAATTTTCAAAACTCACAATCAATATAAAAATATATGAGGAGTTTGTAGAGTTTCTCTACAAACTAGTTTGGAGAGAAACTTTGTTCGTTGAGATGGTTAGACGGCCTGACTACATTTACAATGCAAGTGTAATTGAAACATGCAGAAGAAATTTTTGGATAGAACATGTCACTACAACAAAAAATGTTTATTACAACAACAAAAAAATCGTTGCAATAATATCGAAGTCATTGCAATAGTTTATGCGAAGTGTTGCAATAAAATTTGAGGTAATAAGTTTGTGCTACAAAAAAATTTTGTTGCAATAAACCTTAAATATTTTAATGAAAATTTTGATGTAATTATATATTTGCTATTGCAATAAACAATTTATTACTTTGAATATTGTAGGGACACGTTTTACAGCCTAAGGCCAAGGTGTATGGGATCTTGGCCCAGTGAGCCCAGTACAATAAATTTGTAGAAAGTGGGTTGGAAAACTAGGTTCTAATGAGTTGAGTAGCAATTATAATGGATTCAGATGATAGTAAAGTAAGAACAAATAGATTTTGTCTAAAGATAATCGTCCTCGGCTCGGTCCGAGCAGGTCAGTTCTTGTATATACTGATCGAAGATGGTTACAGATGCAGCTCTTGTTGCTATAGTGTTTATTTCTTCATCCTCCAATCCCCTTCTCTCAAGGTATCTCTTCTATTTCATACTACCTTCACCTTTCATCTCTACCCTCCACGGGTAGATTTAGATTGGTAGTCCTGATACTTGTCCTATCAGCACCTCCTTAAAATCTTTAGGAGTAGCAGTAAAGCTGAAAAGCACTGTTCAGACATCACTTCCTCATTAATACAACCAGAGAGTTAGCTGCAGAGCATTCAATGCGGTGGTAGCAGCTTTCTCTTAGATATTTCATAACTCTTCTCTGTCCTGTTCCTTCTTGATACTTATCATCTTTCATGGAATGGTTCAGAATGTTGCTCTTGATGGCAGACCACACCCTCTAACCTCGCCTTTGCCCAGCCGAGGACAAATTCTTCCTCGGACCACCCTTCTGGGTGGCTTTAATCGGATTTCATTTCTTCCCTTACTAACACAGACCCTAATGAAAGTGTTTATCCGTCCTCGGATCGTCTAGCGGCCTCAAGTAGGGCCCCTGGCCCAATATATACATAGATATGGGCTCCTAGGCCTTTCACCCCTACAATAGCCCCTTGAGATTCTTCTTTCTGACTCGTCGGGAAGAAAGGAGGATTTCGATGTAATGACAGTTCCTCCGTGCCCATTTTCGATGTGCAACCAACATGTACTAAGGTTCTGTTTAATACTTAGATAGACGTCATAGAGTGTTAATTTTCCCAAAGCATGTGATCCGAGGAACCTAGCATGTACTAAGGTTCTGTTTAACACTTAGAAAGACGTCATGGAGTGTTAATTTTCCCAAAGCATGTGGTCTGAGGAGCTCAGCATGTACTAAGGTTCTGTTTAACACTTAGATAGATGCCATAGAGTGTTAATTTTCCTAAAGCATGTGGTCTGAGGAGCCCAGCATGTACTAAGGTTCTGTTTAACACTTAGAAAGATGTCATGAAGTGTTAATTTTCCCAAAGCATGTGGTCCGAGGAGCCTAACATATACTAAGGTTCTGTTTAACACTTAGAAAGATGTCATTAAGTATTAATTTTTCCAAAATAGGAGGTCTGAGTGACCCGGCATAGCTAAGGCTCTGTTTAGTACTTAACAAGAGGTCTAAGGGACCCGACATAGCTAAGGCTCTTCTTAGCAGGAGGTCCGAGGGGACTCGACATAGCTAAGGCAACACTTAGCAAGAGGTCCGAGGGGACCCCATATAACTAAGGTTCTGTTTAGCACTTAGCAGGAGGTCTGAGGGACCCGACATAGCTAAGTCTCTTCTTAGCAGGAGGTCCAAGGGGACCCGACATAGCTAAGGCAACACTTAACAGGAGGTCTGAGGGGACCCGACATAGCTAAGGTTCTGTTTAGCACTTAGCAGGAGGTCTGAGGGACCCGACATAACTAAGGCTCTTCTTAGCAAGAGGTCCGAAGGCACCCGACATAGCTAAGGTTCTGTTTAGCACTTAGCAAGAGGTCTGAGGGACTCGACATAGCTAAGACTCTTCTTAGCAGGAGGTCCGAGGGACTCGACATAGCTAAGGCAACACTTAGCAGGAGGTCCGAGGGGACCCGACATAGCTAAGGCTCTTTTTAGCAGGAGGTCCGAGGGACCCGACATAGCTAAGGCAATGTCTAGCACTTAGTAGGAGGTTTGAGGAACCCGACATAGCTAAGGCTCTTCTTAGCAGGAGGTCCGAGGGGACCCGACATAGCTAAGGCAACACTTAGCAGGAGGTCCGAGGGGATCCGACATAGCTAAGGTTCTGTTTAGCACTTAGCAGGAGGTCTGAGGGACCCAACATAGCTAAGTCTCTTCTTAGCAGGAGGTCGGAGGGGAACCGACATAGCTAAGGTTTTGTTTAGCACTTAGCAGAAGGTCTGAAGGACCTGATGTAGCTAAGGCTCTTTTAGCAGGAGGTCCAAAGGACCCGACATAGCTAAGGCAACACTTAGCAGGAGGTCCGAGGGGACCCGACATAGCTAAGGTTCTATTGGAGTCTTTAATTGTTATAAGCCCCCATCAGTAAAGGCCAAGGACTTGGTTTCAGGCTGATGCATAACTGCAGCTTCCAAGCACTATCTAGCCACAAATTGGCTCCCAACTAACTCCTCAATATGATCACCGGGTGGACACTACACTTTCAAATGGAGAGTGGAAGAAACAGCCCCTAGGTCATGGAGTCAAGGCCGTGCCATAATGGTTGTGTAATGAGAATAGGCATTCACCACAACAAAATCCACCTCCACTACCCCTGAGCCTGCCATATCTGATCGTTACCCTCACTGTCACATAAGTTCTCCCCACAGATGACGCCAATTGTAGGGACACGTTTTGCAGCCCAAGCCCAAGGTGTATGGGATCTTGGCCCAGTGAGCCCAGTACAATAAATTTGTAGAGAGTGGGTTGGAAAATTAGGTTCTAATGAGTTGAGTAGCAATTATAATGGGTCCAGATGACAGTAAAGTAAGAACAGACAGATTTTGTCTAAAGATAATCGTCCTCGGCTCGGTCCGAGGAGGTCAGTTCTTGTATATACTGATCGAAGATGGTTACAGATGCAGCACTTGTTGCTACAGTGTTTATTTGTTCATCCTCCGATCCCCTTCTCTCAAGGTTTCTCTTCTATTTCATACTACCTTCACCTTTCATCTCTACCCTCCACGTGTAGATTTAGATTGGTAGTCTTGATACTTGTACCATCAGCATCTCCTTAAAGTCTTTGGGAGTAGCAGTAAGGCTGAAAAGCATTGTTCAGACATCACTTCCTCATTAATATGGCCAAAAAGTTAGCTGCACAGCATTCAACGCGGTGGTAGTAGCTTTCTCTTAGATATTTCATAGCTCTTCTCTATCCTGTTCCTTCTTGATACTTATCCTTTTTCATGAAATGGTCCAGAACGTTGCTCTTGATAGCAGACCACACCCTCTGACCTCGGCTTTGCCCAGCCGAGGATAGATTCTTCCTCGAACCACCCTCCTGGATGGCTTTAATCGGATTTCATTTCTTCCCTCACTAACACAGACCCTTATGAAAGTGTTTACCCGTCCTCGGATCGTCTAGCGTCCTCAGGTAGGGCCCCTAGCCCAATATATACATAGATATGGGCTCTTGGGCCTTTCACCCTTACAAATGTCTTGTAGCAATAGGCTATTATTTCATGAATTTTATTACAATAGATTGTAAAGAATTGACAAAAATAATTTGAGTTCAAATTATTGCAACGGTATATTTATTGTAATAGTTCAATTTTTCATATTTTTACATACAATAGATTGTAAAATAATTGGAATTAGATAATTGTAATAATATATTCATTGCAGTTTCATATTTGTCATTGCAATAGATTATAAAATAATTGATATTTTAGTTATTGCAATGTTAAATTTGTTGCAATAAGCCATCTCTTTGAAATTTCGATCTATTATAATATATTGCAAAATATATAATTGGTATCAAGTTATTACAATGGTTTCTTCAATTTAAGTTATTAAAAAAAAATTGATTTCTTCAATTTAAGTTAGTGCAAAAATTTTCTAAATTCAATTTAGTATTAAAATCTCTATTGCAACTAAAAATTATAAATTATTACAACTAGTTATTATTAATGTAATAATTTACTATTTTTAAGTTACTTGCAACAACTTTTAATTTTTAGATGTGATATTATGTCTAATACCACTATACTAATTTTATTGTATTAACATTTGATGTAATAGACTTATTTTAGTGTAGTGCTTGTATTGCCCTTTTGTTGTGCTTAAAACCAAGCCTTGGAAATTACTGGAGGGTGGGAGACGCTAACCATAGCTGCGTAAAGCGTGAGAGACAAGCACTTCTCAAAATTAAGGAAGACCTTATTGATGACTATGGCTTTCTTTCTTCTTGGAGTATTGTAGAGAGGAAAAAGGATTGTTGCAAATGGAGTGGGGTCAGCTGTAGCAACCAAACAGGCCACGTAATCATGCTCAATCTTAATTTCTCAGTCTTGGAACCTTTGAGAGGTAAACTTAGTCCATTCTTGACTGACTTGCAATATTTGAATTATTTGGATGTGAGTTTCAATGATTTTAATTAGAGCCCAATTCTAGAGTCCATTGGTTCTCTCTCCTCCTTAAGTCACCTTGATGTTCAAAATGCTAATTTTGGAAGAAACATTCCTTTTCAGCTTGGAAACCTTTCGAGGTTGCAGTATCTTGATCTTAGCTACAATCATTTTAATAATCCCAAAAACCTAGAGTGGTTTAGTCAACTTTCTTCTTTAAAATACCTTGGCATGGGTGGGATTAACCTGAGCAAATTTAACAACAGGCTCCAAATAGTTAATAAAATTCCTTACTTGACATCCTTGTTCTTGGAGAATTGTAATCTTGCGAATATTTTCTCTGTTTCCCTTGCTAATTCTTTTACTTCTCTTGATGCTCTCTATCTCTCTTATAATGGTCTCACTTCCTCTTCTTCAGTACTAGAGTTGTAGTTCAACTACAACACTAGTGTTGTTGAACTCAATCTCTTTGGTAACCAATTCCAAGGTATGATTCCCGATGCTTTTAGCAAAATAAAGTCTCTTGTACATCTCTATCCCGATGATAATGAGTTTGAAGGTGGAATAACAAAATCCTTTGGCGGTATGTGTAATTTAAAAACGTTGTCTCTCATACGGGCCAATCTCAATGGAAAATTCCTAGGAATTATTCACAACTTGATTGGGTGTGCACAACACTCAATAGAGATCTTGTATTTAGGTGGGAATCAAATCACAGGAAAATTATCTGATCTCTCAACATTTCCATCATTGAGAGTGTTATCACTTTTTAACAATCATTTGAATGGGACAATACCTGAAAGTTTGGGAAAACAATCCAACCTAGAGAGTTAGAGTCTTGATAATAATTCATTCGAAGGTGTTATTTCTAAAACCCACTTCTCAAAACTAAAGAAATTGAAGAATTTAGACTTAATCTATAGCCCATTGATTTTCAACTTCAGCTCTAATTGGGTTCGACCTTTCCAATTAGAAAGTATATCTTTAAGTTGTTGCCAACTACGACCTCAATTCCCAAAATGGCTTCAAACTTAGAAAAATTGCTATTGGCTTGATATTTCTAATTCTGGAATTTCTAATAGCATTTCCCATTTCTATTGGGACTTTTCTCCACAACTACAATTTTTGGCTTTGTCTAATAACCATATCAGTGGCCATATTCCAAATTTTTCATTGGAAATCTCCAATTTTCCCTTTATAGACCTGAGTTCAAATAATCTGGAAGGTGAAATACCATCATTTTTATTTAAAGCGGCGCATTTGAATCTTTCCCAGAATATGTTTTTAGAGCCAATCCAATCTCTATGTGCAATCATAAATGAAGTTTTGTTCTTTTTAGATCTCTCCAATAATCGATTATCAGGAGAGCTTCCTGATTGTTGGATGCATCTTGAAGGATTGAAAATTCTCAAATTGGAAAACAATCATTTTTTTGGGAAAATTCCAAGATCGATGGGCTTGCTACTTGGGATTGAAACAATTGATTTAAGCAACAATAGTTTTAGTGGGGGAAATTCCTTCATCCTTGAAGAATTGTACAAAATTGAAATTTATTAATCTTGGACACAATAACTTGTCGGGACAAATACCGATGTGGTTAGGGAGCAGCCATCCAAATTTAGTTATCTTTTTCCTTCAATCTAATCACTTATTTGGAAGCATTAATGTGAACAACTGGAGAAGAAAAGAGGAAAAGGCATATAGGGAACTCAATGACATCCTGTAACCTCCAGGTGGTGTATTCAAATCAAGTTTCACATCTTAACAAAGGAGTAACATTCTCATCACAGTAGATTGTTGGCCACATTATGATAAAAGTCCCAATTTCGAATAAATTTTTGTTAGAACTTTTCTACCAACAATGAAAGGCACATTTGTACATTGCATCACAATTTGAAGCAGATATGAGAGTGAGTGCCAATTAAGCGGAGGTTGAAAGGCTTGTCAAACACACACACACACACAAGTGATATTTAGACGAAGACCAAGAAATCTAATTTTAGCAAAATTGAAAGGACTACTAAGATCAAAACTCTCATGTTAGAATTTAAAAGACACAAATTTTGTGCATTGACTGGAATTGTTTTCTATTGAACAAGTTTCTAAACCATGTACTAGTGCAGTTCTTTTGCATGATTAAATGAACTACAACACCAGTAATTTAAGATGACGTGTCTCATCAGTTTGTGATCTCACATGCAAGAACTGATAATGCAAAGGTGTCCTACGTCAACATAATATTGCACTAAAGCATTTGATAGAGACAAATTCTAAGAATAGACAAGGGTCATCTATGTGATCTCAGCTATACATTGCTGTCTCATACATAGTTCTGTTGTCAAAGGATCTCCAGGGGGATTGTTGTGGTACAGAGACATTCAAAGCAGTTGCCATTAACAATAAAACCTACATATTGCATATATGTGTTATGTTATTCCATACATTAATACATATGGGACTCAAACTCAAAAATATAAGTAAAAAAATAGATACAGTGTTCCTTATAAACTATGAAGATATCATAAGTTCCAAAATGGGAGCTAGGGTATTCCTGCCCTAAATTTGGACCTTCCACATTTTTCCACTCCCACCTCCAAATTAAGGCTGCATTTGTTTCAGCTATAAAGGAAATTGGGAAACATTTTACACCATGTTTGCTGTTTGGGATGCTAACTGATGGACAATCATAATCCCCTCTGGCAACCTCCTCGTCCAAACAATGGACCAATAGACGTAGAAACCATCCCACTCTATCATCATTTGAACCCACTGGACGAAGAAAGGGCCTGCCAGTTCATACGTGACAGGCATACGTTACAAGGTCGCCATAAATCTCTTTACCATTGAAGCACCAACGACCCTCTCATTAACATTTTAGGAAAGCGTTACAAATATCCCATTCAAGCCTCCATTAATAGCACGCCCCAATGGCTAGGAAAAAGGAGCAAGTATATATACAGACACCTCACACCTACAAAGGTACGAAAAAAAAGACTCTAGTCCATACACATTGATATTATAATACTTCTTTGACTCTAGCCGTTCTAACTTTAGCATTGGAGGTTTTGTGGCAGACACCACACCAGTGACCCACAATTCTCTCTTTCACCATCTATTTTCTCAGGATCAGGTTGGCTGTGGACGACTCCATTAAGGATGATCATTTTGACTGACAATTTGGACATCATCAATTTGGCGCCGTTTGTGGGGACGCTCTTTCGCACTTAGTTCGAAAACACTGTTCCATTCAACTTGTAAGTCCAGATGGAATCCAATGCCAATCAAGATCCTGCTACATTGGCACTTCAAATTCAGTCGCTCGTGGCTACTGTGAAAGAGCTCACCATGTAGAACCAAGAGATGAGACAACGGTTACAACAAGGAGATAATCGCTTAGAGACCAATCAGGACGATGACGGAGATAGCCATAGGAAATGACCTGGCACTCCAGAGAAAGCAAGCTCAAACCTTCTTAGGGAAATGAGAAAGGAGATGGATGAGTTGAGACACGCCATCAAAGGAAAGATAGACCAAAGTCTAGACAAAATGGTCAGGAGGACGGATTCACCCTTCACCCTAGCGGTCCAAGAATGCCCAGTACCTTCAAAGTTCCATCTACCCCAGCTCGAGCCATTTGACGGGTTGAAAGATCCATTAGATCACCTTAACACTTTCAAGATGACTTTGAGTCTCCAACAACCCCCCGACAAGATATTGTGTCGCTCTTTCCCTACCACCCTTAAAGGGGCAGCTAGGGAATGGTTCACCAAATTACCAACGTCATCCATTGACAACTTCGAGCAACTAGGCAGTGCCTTCCTTTGTCACTTCGTCGGCGGGCGTCCAAAAAGGCTAGCTGACCATTTGCTCACCATCAAGTAAGGAGAAAAGGAAACCTTGAGATCCTATGTAACACGCTTCACCCGAGGAACTTTGGAGGTGGACGAAGCAGATGATAAAGTACAGCTGACAACCTTCAAGGTTGGATTGAAGTCCAGGGAATTCGTGGTCTCCTTGGCAAAAAATCCCCCAAAGACGATGGCCGAAATGCTCCTAAAGGCACAGAAGTACATGAACGCTGAGGACGCTTTGGCAACCATAGAAGGACTAGAGAAACCCAAGGAGAAGAAGAAATAAAAAGAAGACGACCGAAGGGGACGAAAAAGGGATCGAGCAGACTAACAGAATGCCAAAGGGAGTAGACGAAGAGATGACAAGAACCCTCGTCCAGTGAAATTCACGCCTTTGGTGATGCCTGTCGACCAGATTTTGATGCAAATCAAAGTCGAACCCTATCTCAAATGGCCCAGACCATTACACTCGTCACCTAACGTGCGAGATAAGAGGAAATATTACCGTTTCACAAGGATCACGGGCATTACATAGAGGACTGTCGAGACCTGAAGGAATAGATAGAAGAACTCATACAAAGAGGGAAACTACAGAAGTATGTGAAGAAGGGGGATTCCAGCAGGTTCAGGGATGGTAACAAGGACCACCATGAAGGCTCTCGGAAGGATGAGGACCACATGCCCCTTCGTCCACAAAGTGCAATAGGAGAAATAAAAACCATCACGGGAGGACTGTCCACGGGAGGATCATTCAAATCCCTCAGGAAGTCATACCAAAGGCAGGTGAACAGTGTTCATAACCTACCTCCTCCAAAGCAAAGACGGACGAGCCAAGATATGTATTTCTCAGAGGAAGATGCCAGAGGGGTGAAACATGTTGGGAAATTTAAACACCGGTTGATAGAATTAACAAGTTTTAAACTCAAGTTGTTAATTAGATTTATTATGAATAAAACTTGTTAAAACAAACAAACATCAATATTATATCAATAATGAATGCAGCGGAAAAGTAGATAAGACAAGATATGATGACCCAGGAAAACCAATGAAACAAACTAGTTTCACAGTAAAAAACATTGGGGGAAACATTCCCGAAAAGTAATTCACTATAGAAAAGAGAAGTTTCAGATCTAGTACAAAACTTTTGTCCCTAGACTCTACGATCTCTGTAGATGAACTCACAGCAGAAACCTTCTACCGCTTTAGAACCTCTGAACTCTTCAATATATGAACGCCACCCTTTTGATGATGCACGAATTTCAATACGTGACTAACCAATTGCGTAGATCCCAGTACGTGACTTAATCACCAACTTGAAGAAGATGTTGGCTCCAAAGTTCTTCACTTCATCAATAATGAAGATCAAGAAGCACTTGATTACAAAACCCTAAGGCGTAAAAACGCAGTAGCTTCTTTTAGAGAGAATAAGACATCGGTCACCTTTTGCATATGTTTTCATTGTGTTCTCTTATGTGATGGTCTCTAAAATAAGCCTTATATATGTCTAAGGTTGTGAGAAAAGAAACCCTACACAAATACATGAGCATGGGCCGAAATTCAGATCTGAAAATTTGAATTTTGTAAAACTCGATCGATCGAGGAGGTGTCGAGCAAGTGTCGAGATTTAATGAATCAACACTTTTCCACTTGTTTTTTGGACAGACTTGCATGACTTCAATACTAGACTTGAACTCTTGTTCTTTGAAGTATTAAACACATCCTAGATCTACCCAATTACAAATAAAGTGCGTTTTATCAAATGATTGGCCAATTACATAAAATATGTCTTTAGCTTAAAAAAAAAAAAAAAGGTGAGAGAAGAATATAGTGTAAAAAAAAACTTTAATTAAGTTTGGAAATATAAAATTCCTATTATTTTTTTATAAATAACTTTATGAATTCTTAGTTTGAACCAAGTTCAGTGTATATTCGCTAATGAAACACGTGTACAACAAAAATTACTCATTTACATCTGTTCACGATTCACATCCATTATTTTAGTACACTAGTTCACAGTTCATATCCATTATTTACACACATATTTAATAACATTATTTCTGATAAAAATAATTTAACTTTGAATTCCCACTCTCCGATTTATTGTAAGGGAAAAAAAAAATTCAAAGGCATACTTCAACGTTGTAAACAATATATAATTTGGCTTAGTGGATTTTTTTTTTTTTTAAATCTTGCCTCCTTATATACGTTGGATCTTTACAGTCAATTTTAATTGAAGACGATGTAAATTGATTAATAGAGAAGTGTGATTTCAATATGGTCATTATTTACAGCTTTACTAGATGAGAAAAGCATGTGAGAGAAGAATACAGTGTAAAAAAAAACTTTAGTTAAGTTTGAAATGTAATCTTCCTATAATTTTTTTATAAATAACTTTTTTGACTACTTCTTAGTTTGAACCAAGTTCAGTGTATGTCTTTGGTGGAAGACTTAAAATTGACAATAATATATTCATTAGTATTCTCAAAAAAAATAAAATAATATATACGTTTATGAAACACATGTACAAGGAAAATTACTCATTTACACCTGTTCACGATTCGCATCCATTATTTTAGTACATCAGTTCACATCCATTATTTTACTCACATATCTATAGTGATGTTAACTGTCAATATTTTAAAAATGCTCATATTTTAACTAGTAAAAATAAGGCAAAAATACAAAACTGACCTCTAACTTTTACTCTTTTTCATTTCAGTCATCTAATTTTCAATTTTGTCAATTCAGTCCTCTAACTTTCAATTTTTGTCAATGCAGGATTCCGTTAAACCCCAATTATGGGTTGCCGTTAATGTCACTAAAACGACGCCGTTTTCCTTCTTTTTTTTTTTTCCTTTTTTTAAAAAAAAAATTCAGAATTAAAAGAAAAAAAGAAAAATCTGGAGGAAAAAAAAAAAAAAAAAAAAACATTTTCCTCATCAAACCTTCCCTTGAAATCAAAACCGAGGACCTCATCTTCCTCATCAATATCAGACTCATCATCGTCCTTGAAGCCTTGGAAATCGAGCTCGAAATCGTCGTCAACGTCGACCACAGGTTTCTCGAGGTGGGTTTTTTTCTGATCTCCCCTGAAATAGTTCGCCGTGAGCCGCCGAGGCCCGACCAGTTCTATGAGCACTTTATCAGAGAAACCCATTCAAACCAGTTTCTACTGATACTCAAAACCCATAAACCCCAAGTTCTGAAACCATATACCCTCTAAACCAAAGCACCCAGATAAAACCAAACTATGATAAAATTCAATAAATATCAGACAAACCCATTAAAACTAGTTCCTGCTCATACACAAAACCCACAAACCCCAAGTTCTGAGACCATATACCCTCTTAACATGAAAATTTTTTAGATAAAACCACAAAGTACGGAAAACCCAGCAAATTTATCAGATAAACCAACATGATTTTGACAAACCCATCATCAATCATCCAAAAAATTTCACAAACATTCATCAAATATATCAAAATATAGGTTGTAACAAATTTGGGTTCAATAGGAAAGAAATTCCATTTAGGAAAAAACAAGAAAGTTGGTACTTTTCATTTTCAGGACACTTCAATCGATAACGACGACCAAGGAAGACAGCATCGATGTTTGCTCAATCAACAGAAAATGTTTTTTTTTTCCTTTAAATTCTGAAATTTATTATAAAAAAAGGAGACAAAACGTCGTTTTGGCTCAATTAATGGCAGGACAAATTGGGGTTTAACGGAGTACTAAATTGATAAAAATTGAAAGTTAGATGACTAAAATGAAAAAAAAAAAATGAAAGTTAGAGAGTTAGTTTTGCATTTTTGCTTAAAAATAAATTTAAAAGAGAAAAGTGAAATAATGGACGTCTAAAAATCAAAACCTAATGTACAATATACTCTTTCATCCTGTTTAACTTTTAACAAACATGAACAATAAAGGATATTAATATGGAAGCAGTATAGCGTTGTACGTGGTTCGGGATTTGTGATTGTGCGATAAAATAATGTGAAAGCATAGCATATTTATTATGAAAAAAAAATGCTGTTAGCATCACTTTTTCTTAACAACATTGGTGAGCTTCTCAATTAAAAAACACAAATGTGACTTCTGCATTATAAAAACACACAGTGGGGTTACTCTAATCTTTTAAAAGAGATATTGATAAAAAAAATCTATTAAAAGAAATTGCCAATGACTTTCGTCTTCATCTTCTTCTTTTATATTTTTTTATTAACTTTCCTTTCGCAAATTTCTAGTGAACGCATGTATAAATAAAGATAGGGTTCTACGCAAATGAAATCATATTTGTAACATTACACATTTGATGTGTTGATGCTATTATCTTAATCACATACTTGATCTTCCAAATTCAACCTAATCATTGGTGGAAGTTCCCTCCAACTTCTCATCACTTGTATTGTCCTTTTGTTGTGCTTGAAACCAACCCTTGGAAAATACTGGAGGGTGGGAGACGCTAATTAGGAAAAGAGATTATTCTTGTACTCAAAGTCTCTTCCTTTCCACATCCAAAATGCACGGTCATCGTAGTTCCCAAGGAGTGGAGAACATGAACCATAACAAGAATAGCTGCTGGTTGAAGTTGGACTTGTTTTTTGAGTCAAAGCAGTAAGATTGTTGAGACATTTTGGTATACTTCCTGAGATATGATTCAAAGCAAGGTCCAAAAGTTGCAGATTCCTTAGATGGCATAGATGTGAAGGAATGCTTCCAAATAAGTGATTAGATCGAAGGAAAAAGATAACTAAATTTGGATGGCTGCTCCCTAACCACATCGGTATTTGTCCCAACAAGTTTTCGTGTCCAAGATTTATAAATTTCAATTTAGTACAATTCTTCAAGGA
The DNA here is from genome assembly GCF_001633185.2 of Quercus lobata. Taxonomy (NCBI): domain Eukaryota; kingdom Viridiplantae; phylum Streptophyta; class Magnoliopsida; order Fagales; family Fagaceae; genus Quercus; species Quercus lobata. The sequence continues at coordinate 88,721,921 of NC_044908.1, read as the reverse complement.
TGAAGGAATTTCCCCACTAAAACTATTGTTGCTTAAGTCAATTGTTTCAATCCTAAGTAGCAAGCCCATCGATCTTGGGATTTTCCCAAAAAAATGATTGTTTTCCAATTTGAGAATTTTCAATCCTTCAAGATGCATCCAACAATCAAGAAGCTCTCCTGATAATCGATTATTGGAGAGATCTAAAAAGAACAAAACTTCATTTCTGATTGCACATAGAGATTAGATTGGCTCTGAAAACATATTCTAGGAAAGATTCAAATGTGCCACTTTAAATAAAAATGATGGTATTTCACCTTCTAGATTATTTGAACTTAGGTCTATAAAGGGGAAATTGGAAATTTCCAATGAAAAATTTGGAATATGGCCACTGATATGGTTATTAGACAAAGCCAAAAATTGTAGTTGTGGAGAAAAGTCCCAATAGAAATGGGAAATGTTATCGAAAATTCCAGAATTAGAAATATCAAGCCAATAGCAATTTTTCCGAGTTTGAAGCCATTTTGGGAATTGAGGGTCTAGTTGGAAAGACCTTAAAGATATACTTTCTAATTGGAAAGGTGGAACCCAATTAGAGCTGAAGTTGAAAATCAATGAGCTATATGATAAGTCCAAAATCTTCAATTTCTTTAGTTTTGAGAAGTGGGTTTCAGAAATAACACCTTCAAATGAATTATTATCAAGACTCAAAGTCTCTAGGTTGGATTGTTTTTCCAAACTTTCAAGTATTGTCCCATTCAAATGATTGTTAAAAAGTGATGACACTCTCAATGATGGAAATGTTGAGAGATCAGGTAATTTTCCTGTGATTTGATTCCCACCTAAATACAAGATCTCTATTGAGTGTTGTGCACACCCAGTCAAGTTGTGAATAATTCCTAGGAATTTTTCGTTGAGATTGGCCCGCATGAGAGACAATGTTTTTAAATTACACATACCGCCAAAGGATTTTGGTATTCCACCTTCAAACTCATTATCATCGAGATAGAGATGTGCAAGAGACTTTATTTTTGCTAAAAGCATCAAGAATCATATCTTGGAATTGGTTACCAAAGAGATAGAGTTCAACAACACTAGTGTTGTAGTTGAACAACCACTCTAGTACTGAAGAAGAGGAAGTGAGACTGTTATAAGGGAGATAGAGAGCATCAAGAGAAGTCGAAGAATTAGCAAGAGGAACAGAGAAAATATTCGCAAGATTACAATTCTCCAAGAACAAGGATGTCAAGTAAGGAATTTTATTCACTATTTGGAGCCAATTGTTAAATTTGCTTAGGTTAATCCCACGCATGCCAAGTTATTTTAAAGAAGAAAGTTGACTAAGCCACTCTAGGTTTTTGGCGTTATTAAAATGATTGTAGCTAAGATCAAGATACTGCAACCTTGAAAGGTTTCCAAGCTGAAAAGAAATGTTTCTCCTGAAATTAGCATTTTGAACAACAAGGTGACTTAAGGAGGAGAGAGAAGCAATGGACTCTAATTAAAATCATTGAAACTCACATTCAAATAATTCAAATATTGCAAGTCAGTCAAGAATGGACTAAGTTTACCTCTCAAAGGTTCCAAGACTAAGAAATTAAGATTAAGCATGATTACGTGGCCTGTTTGGCTACTACAGCTAACCCCACTCCATTTGCAACAATCATTTTTCCTCTCTACAGTACTCCAAAAAGAAAGAAAGTCATAGTCATCAATAAGGTCTTCCTTAATTTTGAGAAGTGCTCGTTTCTCACGCTCTACACAGCTATGGTTACACTACAAAAAAATCGTCCTGTAATAACTAATTTAATAATTTATTGACAGCTTTAGTAAAACTCTTATTATTATTATTATTATTATTATTATTATTATTATTTTGTCTCCAGAGTTTCACGAGAAAATATATAACAACTGGTTTGCTTACCTCATAAATCAAATTAATACTTGATTATTCAGAGTGCTCAAAAGCAACACCCTCGGCAGCGGAGCAATGGGTCATATGAAAGTAGGTGAGAGTTTGTATAAGCCTCCACCACTCCCAAAAGCAGCAAGGTTCAACCCGAATTCCAATTCCAAGACGATTTTTTTGTAGTGTAACCATAGCTGCGTCAAGCGTGAGAGACAAGCACTTCTCAAAATTAAGGAAGACATTATTCATGACTATGACTTTCTTTCTTCTTGGAGTACTGCAGAGAGGAAAAAGGATTGTTGCAAATGGAGTGGGGTCAGCTGTAGCTGCCAAACAGGCCATGTAATCATGCTCAATCTTAATTTCTCAGTCTTGGGAACCTTTGATAGATAAACTTAGTCCATTCTTGATTGACTTGCAATATTTGAATTATTTGGATGTGAGTTTCAATGATTTTAATCAGAGTCCATTGGTTCTCTCTCCTCCTTAAGTCACCTTGATGTTCAAAATGCTAATTTCAGAAGAAACATTCCTTTTCAGCTTGGAAACCTTTCAAGGATGCAGTATCTTGATCTTAGCTACAATCATTTTAATAATGCCAAAAACCTAGAGTTGCTCAACTTTCTTTTTTAAAATAACTTGGCATGGGTGGGATTAACCTGAGCAAATTTAACAATTGGCTCCAAATAGTGAATAAAATTCCTTACTTGACATCCTTGTTCTTGGAGAATTGTAATCTTGCGAATATTTTCTCTGTTCATCTTGCTAATTCTTCTACTTCTCTTGATGCTCTCTGTCTCCCTTATAACGATCTCACTTCCTCTTCTTCAGTACTAGAGTGGTTATTCAACTACAACACTAGTGTTGTTGAACTCTATCTCTTTGGTAACCAATTCCAAGGTATGATTCCCGATGCTTTTAGCAAAATAAAGTCTCTTGCACATCTCTATCTCAATGATAATGAGTTTGAAGGTGGAATACCAAAATCCTTTGGCGGTATGTGTAATTTGAAAACATTGTCTTTCATGCGGGCCAATCTCAATGAAAAATTCCTAGGAATTATTCACAATTTAACTGGGTGTACACAACACTCAATAGAGATCTTGTATTTAGGTGGGAATCAAATCACAGGAAAATTACCTGATCTCTCAACATTTCCATCATTAAGAGTGTTATCACCTTTTAACAATCATTTGAATGGTACAATACTTGAAAGTTTGGAAAAACAATCCAACCTAGAGACTTTTGAGTCTTGAAAATAATTCATTTGAAGGTGTTATTTCTGAAACCCACTTCTCAAAACTAAAGAAATTGAAGATTTTGGACTTATCATATAGCTCATTGATTTTCAATTTCAGCTCTAATTGGGTTCCACCTTTCCAATTAGAAAGTATATCTTTAAGGTCTTGCCAATTAGGCCCTCAATTCCCAAAATGGCTTCAAACTCGAAAAAATTGCTATTGGCTTGATATTTCTAATTCTGGAATTTTTGATAACATTTCCCATTTCTATTGAGACTTTTCTCCACAACTACAATTTTTGGCTTTGTCTAATAACCATATCAATGGCCATATTCCAAATTTTTCATTGGAAATCTCCAATTTCCCCTTTATAGATCTAAGTTCAAATAATCTAGAAGGTGAAATACCATCATTTTTATTTAAAGCGGCACATTTGAATCTTTCCTAGAATATGTTTTCAGAGCCAATCTAATCTCTATGTGCAATCAGAAATGAAGTTTTGTTCTTTTTAGATCTCTCCAATAATCGATTATCAAGAGAGCTTCTTGACTGTTGGATGCATCTTGAAGGATTGAAAATTCTCAAATTGGAAAACAATCATTTTTTTGGGAAAATCCCAAGATCGATGGGCTTGCTACTTAGAATTGAAACAATTGACTTAAGCAACAATAGTTTTAGTGGGGAAATTCCTTCATCCTTGAAGAATTGTACAAAATTGAAATTTATTAATCTTGGACACAATAACTTGTCGGGACAAATACCGATGTGGTTAGGGAGCAGCCATCCAAATTTAGTTATCTTTTTCCTTCAATCTAATCACTTATTTGGAAGCATTCCTTCACATCTATGCCATCTAAGGAATCTTCAACTTTTGGACCTTGCTTTGAATCAGATCTCAAGAAGTATACCAAAATGTCTCAACAATCTTACTGCTTTGACTCGAAAAACAGGTCCAACTTAAACCATCAGTCATTCTTGTTATGGTTCATGTTCTCCGTTCCTTGGGAACTACAATGACCGTGCATTTTGGATGTGGAAAGGAAGAGAGTTTGAGTACAAGAATAATCTCCTTTACTAATTAGCGTCTCCCACCCTCCAGTAATTTCCAAGGGTTGGTTTCAAGCACAACAAAAAGACAATACAAGTGAAGAGAAGTTGGAGGGAACTTCCACCAATGATTAGGATGAATTTGGAAGATCAAGTATGTGATTAAGATAATAGCATCAACATATCAAATGTGTAATGTTACAAGTATGATTTCATTTGCGTAGAACCCCATCTTTATTTATACATGCGTTCACTAGAAATTTGAAAAAGGAAAGTTAATAAAAAAAATATAAAAGAAGAAGATGAAGACGAAAGTCACTGGCAATTTCTTTTAATAGATTTTTTTATCAGTATCTCTTTTAAAAGATTAGAGTAACCCCACTGTGTGTTTTTATAATGCAGTAGTCACATTTGTGTTTTTTAATTGAGAAGCTCACCAATGTTGTTAAGAAAAAGTGATGCTTACACACTAAAAAAAAGCGGGGCTATCCCAGCGTTTTCAAAACCGCTGAGATAGCCCCAAAAAGCACTGGGACAGGGTCAAAATTCCTATCCCGGCGTTTTTTTTTTCCTGGCGCTTCAAACTGCCGCACAGTGACAGTCAGTATAAGGTCGCCAGACCTGTACTAGCGCTTTTCAAAAGTGTCAGGAAAGGCATACACCCTATACCAGCACTTTTGAAAGTGCTGGAATAGGTACTACCCATTCCAACGCTCTCAAAAGCGCTAGTATAGGTCTTGAATGAATAAAATTAACCTTAAGTAAATTTCAGAAATGTGTAATGTCAGTGCCTCAAATTCATGATACGCATATATATAAATTTTTCTGAAAAAACAAAACTCCAGCCAACTATCCACCATGAGAAATCCTATTCCAATTACAAACTTCCAACTCATGAGAAGGGCTCGAGATGCCAGGATTTTTTTTTTCTTTTCTGTTATGCGGCTACATCAGTAACTTGTATGTAGAAATGCATATACTAACTCATCGAACAGGTTACTTCAAATGTATTTAATTTGCTAAATAAAATCCTTAATAAAGCCCAATAAACAAAAGAAAATCCATGTTATTTTCTAAAATATTTCACTCTTCATGTGGTCATCTCCTTGTATATAGCACGATCCATAATTCACTTTGCCTGAGGAACCTATATTTGAGGGCTACTTTGATATACAAGTTTACTTGGGAAAGCTCCTTTCCAAGTATTGAGCACATGCAATTCTCCAAATCTAGTCCTCTCCTTGTAAATGGCATGATCCTTAAGTCCTTTGCTCGAAAAACTTCTTATGTTTCTGAACAACTTTGATAGACAAGTTTACTTGAGAGAAGGTGCTTGAAAACCCAGGTCCACATACTTCCAAGAAATAGTTTTGTCCTTAACATGTTTGTGATTCAATCAAATAATGCTAACACACATCAAGCTCATTTCAGCCCCATCTAGATCGTCTAAATTCACTGAATCTCATATTTTTAGTTTTACACTTAGCTCCACAAAGAAAATCGAATTACAGCAAGAAATTCATCACTTTCTTGAAACATTTTCTTGCATCATTGCTTAATGAGTCAAATCAGGATACCAAAACAATTTTAGTCCCATACTCCTTTAGCTCCTTGGTGTCTCATGAGCATAAAGTTCACATCAATAAGCATGTTGCTCTCATATACATACTACTTGAAATATTTCTAGATAGCTCCTTTCTATAGCATAACTCTGGCATTAGCTAAGTGTAGAATTACACATCAAAAGTAAACTTTTATTACAGTAAGCACACCTAGATGGGAAAACCGTAATAACATATTAGACAAACAGCTCCAAAAGTGGGAGCCTTATGCACTAAACACAAGCTTATACAATTAGCTCCAAAAATCTAAATATAAAAGATTTGATAATCTGAAATACCAAACTTTGTTCACAACTCCATGAGTATAAATAATTTCATCAAATTTCTATAGCAAGCAATATAAACAGGGGCTCAGCCACAAAATACATATTAAAAACAATCATAAAAATTCAGTAAGCTGTTCTTTAAAATAAAAATAAATAAAACAAATAATACATTCATACCAGAAACAACTTTTCAAATTCACCACTGTTGTATCACATTGCTCAGCAAATTCATTAAGACACCTTTTTTTCTTATTTTATTATGTACAACTTTTTAAAAATTTCTTTCTTAAAAAAAAAAAACTTTTTTAAAATTTAAAGCCTCACCTTTTTAGGTACCTTAGTAATTTTGTTGAATTAATTTTATGCTTAAAATGTTACAAGATAAAAGTTACACTAATTTACCAAAACTAATCACAACTCACATATCTAAAAAATAAATGAATAAGTAAAAGAGTTATAAGATTACATAACAGAGTCGAAAAGAGAGAATGGTCTATAGTTGATCCAATACATATAAAATCATATTTTTGTTTTGTTTTGATTTAAGAATCACTATTTGGTGATATCGTTTGGCCGTTCTCCATTCAGATTTGGTGATATTTTGCTTAAATCCATTTTGATCCTGCGACATTTGGCTCTCCTCTACTCATATTAGGCAACGTTTGGGTCTGATATTCAAATTCTTCCATTTTCCCATGTTTACTGAACACAATTAGGCAATTAGACACTTCCACAATTAAATTAGGCATTTCTAATCTTTGTTTTTTAATAGAAATTATTTTTTTTTTAAAAAAATTCAAAAATCAAACACCCTTATCCACATATTAGCCACAAACGTACCCATTAAATCATCGTGGCACATTGACATGTTCAAAATGATGTAATTCACAATGAAATACAACTTTCTTTTTTAAAAAAAAAAAAAATTACACACAAATTGGGACAAATATTTCTAAGCAAACGTACCTCATATTTTTTTCTTCTCCCCAGTGTCACCAAGAGCTGGTTTCCATGGCATTTCCTGGTGCACCGACACGCCCTCTTCTGTCTTCGATGAACGATTTCAGACCTATTGATTATTAGACAATTAGAAATTGAAGAATTATAGTCCAAAGGAGAGAGAGAGAAGTGAGAAGAAAGGGTGCTTGGTTAGAAGGAAAATATATTACATACGCATGTATACTTACCAACACAAAAGATAGGATTATGCATTTATGCTATTAAAAATATAAATAAAATAAAAATTCACAAAATCAATCTACACTGTTAAAACGATCACATCAAATTGTCACGTCTTATTTTTTTCAAAATTGTATACAACATCAACAGCAGACAGGTACATATTATTTTGTGCATTACTTTTGTGTGAGCAAATTTTGTATCAATATAATCCCAAACAATATATTTCCTCACCAAATATACTATGTCTTTCTATTGTTCGTAAATTTCTCAAAAAGATATATAAATGTGTCAGGGAACCAAAGAAAAAATTGTCGTTTAAAATAAAATAAAATCATTAGATTCAGCTAAAATAACAGATTTTGTATTTTTGTGGACAAACCTTCGATTACAAATAATCCCTTGTGGTTTTGCCTTATCACGACTTTGTTCCACAAAATCTTTTAACTTTTACATAATTACATTACATTGATCCCCCATAGGATTTGAACAGCAATTTAAAGGAGTTGAACTAAATTATGTTAAAACGCTTTGTTAATTTTTATTTATTTTTATTATATATTTCAATAATTACAATAAGGAAATAAGATTTAAATCTCAGACGTTTTTGTTGAAAAAATTAGAAACTACTAATTGAGCTACAAAACTCTTTATTAAAAAATAATATTAATAAAACTAAACAACATAGGGTAAATGTAATTTCCCAAGAAGAAAATTTTAAAATTTACTCAATTTCTGCACATCACAAAATATAAAATGTGTCAAGCAGTAAAACATGCTTATGCAACGCATTAATATAAATTTAATTACCTTAGTGGACCTGGCTTGTTTCAAGGCTGAGTCCAATTGCCGCTCAAGCCTCTCAAGGTCATTTGTGTTTAATGGGCCCAAATCTTCCCCAAGAAGGTTTCTGAAGGACCAGGGAGAAACCTTTCATGAGTGAATGCACTTGTGTGGTAGAACAGCTGAGCTCATAAACAAAGGATGCCACAGTATTTCTAATCCAATGCTAAAGCTATAATTTTTTTTGGGATACTTATATTTTAAACCCTATAATTTAGGAGTGAAAAAAAATTTTGTATTTTCAAGGATATCAAATTATAATTTATAATTTCAAAAAGTAACAAATTAAACCTTCAAATATTGTAAAGTCACAAAGTAAACCATCAGGCTGTATTAAACTTCAAACACAATACCGTTCCACTAAAATGGCTTGAGATTTGATTTTTAATTTTTTGAACTTTAGGGTTAATTTGTTAATTGTGAAACTAAAAGGTTTATTTTTTATTTTTTTGTTAATGTCATGATTTAATGTCACTTTTGAAACTATAAGATTTACTTTGTTACACGGGTTTAAGGTTTAAAATGTAATATATATATATATATATATTTTTTTTTTTTTTTTTTTTTTTTCCATTTTACACCTTTACCCAAAGAAATCATCTATCTCAATCATTTTATAACAGCACCAAATAAAAACACTAACCAAATTTAATTTTTCTAAACAATAATTACCTCTGAGTTTGTTGTAGGGACTCAAACCTAGCTTTCAGTTTCAAGTACTCCCGGTAACTGATCTGTTACATTACATGATGACAGTGATATTAAAATCACAAACTGAGGCATAGTACAATGTTTAGACAAAACACCAAAATTTATTTAGTTTATACTTTATAATTTATACCATATATTAGATACTCAAAAAAAAATTGACATCCATATTTGCCACATTCTAACAGTAAGACAACAAACCAGAAGAACACTTGGTTGCAGTCCATCCAACAATCCTACGGACACACTCAGTTTAATATATTGCTAATTAAATTGTTTACTAATGATGGAAGCAATATCATTTTCACATAGACTGTGCTAATGTGCAGTCTATGCACATTAGCTAGTTTTCTTGTTTGTAGGTGTTAAGGCTGTGAAATCTTGAGGGCAAAATGGCCCATAAACTGTGCTAAACATGATGCTCATTCAATAAGAGGCTAAGAGCAAAGATTTCAATATTTTTTCTTGGTCCAAAAAATGTCTAAAGATAACTTTGTTGATCTTTTGTAATAAAGGAATTTTAGACATGAAGGAAGTGATAAACCATTTCCTTGTGATTAATTTTGATTGAATTGCCAATTGTGAGTCTAGATTATGCATTTATGCACTTTAAGTCTTTGCACTCCCATGTCCTATAGTGAAGTTATCATCTTCTAGCAAGTTAATATGAGAGTCCTCTCTTCTCCTAATAAGATTTTATCCTATCATCTATTTGCTTAAGGAAAATTGACTTTTTTTGGGGGCAAATACTAAAGAGCATTTTGACTTTAAAAAGAGGGAGGGGGTATGGGTATTAAAGTCATTACATAAACAAAAGCTTTTGATGATTTTGGTAATTTCCTACTTCAACTTGTGGTTTGATAAACATATGGAGTTGCATGTAGTGCACTTATTAGACAATCCTTTGAGTCTTTGAAATTCTACATGTAGCTCTGCTGATATGTGCCAGTTAATACAAAAGTTATAGCAATATCAATAGGCCAAAGTCTAGGAGGCTTTTGGTCAACTTGAGATTGAAAGTTAATAAAAATTTCCCTAATAGTCTGTATGAAAATATTAATTAAACATATGCTTAAGAATATTAATGTGAATTTGTTTGTTGCACTTTTGAAACTAATAAAAAATACAAACCAACTCTCTATTTGAAAATTTGTTCTACATGGCATTGTGCATATCCTTATGAATTTTGTAAAAAAAAAAAGAAAAAAAAAAGGCATTGCCTATACTTGATTCATTGTTTTAAGTATTTGGTTGGTGATACATCTTAACATCTTTTCACATGTTATAGAGAGAACAACGTCGTCAAAATGGGGAAGTTTCTATATCCAAGGGATTTGAATCAAACTAAAAGGATCTATGAGGTAAAAAGAATTATAAGAAGACGAGATGCTTTGTGTGAGTTCCTATTGATTTTCTCATTTTGTATTATGTAGTTTTTATAATAAAAAAATTATGGATTCTCTGCACATTAGCTAGTTTTCTTGCTTGTAGCTGATTTTTTTTTTTTCTTTTTTCTTTTCTACTCTTCTGTTTCATTTCAGTACGTACCCTGTGTATTGGAATTGCAGAGATATTTACCTATCAAAAAAGAGTTATGTAGATTTTATTATTGGGATATGTGTGGGATAGGATACTTTTAAAAAAAAAAAATGGCGGATAGGATACCAAAGATTTGCTAAAATTATGATTGATCTGTCTTTAGCAAATTTATTTTATTCTTTTTCATGTAGGGATTGCAATGCTAGATTTTCTCCCAATGTTTATTTATATAGGTAAAGAAAAGCCATCTTCTGTACTGCATTTTTTGAAACTTTCTTAGATGGTTAAAAGCTGCATGAACTGAGATAATACAATCTCCTTGTGTATTAAATCAATATCTGTCTTAGGATTTTATGGAATGCAATTACGAAGCATACCACCTCCAACCCACCCACCCCCCCCCCCCCGCCTCACCAAATTATCTTTTAATATTTTTTAAAGTCTTGAACTGCCTTGTCATGTTGATTAATGTACTCAGAAAATGTGGTGTTAGGGTTTTTTTTTTTTTTTTTTCTTCACTTGTTAAAAGTTGCAACTATGAGTTGAAAGAAATTCTAGTTTTTTTTTTAACTTTTCTAATCTTATAATTAGATATGGAAGTATGAATTGAAAGTAATTGTCGTTTTTTATGTTCAACGGGCAGTATTACAAAGTCATTCCTAAACATGTGTTTCATATTTCATTTTCAAGATTTCACAGCCTTAACACCTACATATAAAACATAAAGTGATGAACTTTACATGCAATTCTCATACTTAAAATTAAACCCATGAAGAAAACATAGAATAGAACATACCCAGAAGCCATTATACTGGAACTAACACGTAATTTGAGAAACCCACCTCGTAAACAACAAGAATTAGCCAAAGAAACCATAAAAATCAACAAAACAACAAAAGCAAACTCAAACGCAGAGAATATCTTTTCAAGACATGAGAAAAAAAAAAAAAGTAACAAAAGTAAGCAGTACCATCATAAGCACACTTCTTGAGCATCTTTTCAAGAATTTTGAGCCATGTTGGATCATCATCAACAACGAGAACCGGAGACCGGCCGGGAAGGATTCGCTCCGAGGAGAAGAGAAGCCGTTCTCCATGAAAGAAAAAGCTAAAGAATCAATTGAAAAAAAAAAAATTACTCAAATACTATATATCGGAAATGGGAAAAAGAAGAAAAGAAAATAAAAGATTAGAAAGATGATTGATTTACCAGTGAGATGAAGAATTTTAGTCCAAAGGAGAGAGAGAGAAGTGAGAAGAATGGGTGTTTGGTTAGAAGGAAAATGAGTGGAGAGGGAAAGGGGAGAACGGCTGCTGTTGAAGTGAGAGACAAATGCTGAAAAATAGGGCTAGTAGGGTTATAAAGCAAACCCAAAACGACGTAGTTTTGGTAATAAGAAGAAGAAGAAAAAAAAAAAAAAAAAAAAAAAGCCTCACCATGGGCCGAGTGGTGGGAATTGGCGTGTCCTTGCCGCTAGAATACCTTAACAAAGGTAGCATGTGGGTGGTTCATAGAGGCAGCACTCTCAGCTTTTGGCTGGATAATCGGACATGTAAAGGTCCTATTCGTAGCCTCATTCATGGTCTTTTAACCCGTGAAGCAAGCCAATGGAAGATCAAAGATGTTTTGGTAAATGGAGGTTGGGATTGGAATAGAATCCCCTTTGAGTTTACTCTTGAAATTAAAGAGATCATTCAAGCTATTCCAATTTCCTTTGGGGATGGAGGAAGGGACAGGTTAGGATGGAGAGGTAATGCTAGGGGTTGTTTTGACCTCAAGAGTGCCTATTCCTTTACGAGGGAGGTGGTTGATGTGGAAGCTGCTGGTTGTTTAGATGCTAGTTGGATATGGAAGTTAGATACTCTCCCTAGAATTAAGACTTTTCTTTGGAGATGCCTTCATAATAGCATAGGAGTTAAATCTTGCCTTGGTAGAAGAGGTTTTGTGGAGGATGAAGGGTGTCCTTTGTGTCAAAGAGAGCCGGAAACCATTTTACATGCCCTTAGAGATTGTCCAAGGGTAAAGCATACTTAGAGTCAGCTGGGAGTGAAGGGAAATAATAGTGATTTTTGGAGGAGTGATCTGCATAAGTGGCTGCATAACAATGGGAAAGTGAGAAGTAGTCTTATTCAAGGAAAGCCACCTTGGAGCATCTTGTTTAACTTTGCTATGTGGTGCATTTGGAAGAGCAGGAACTCTTTTGTTTTCAGCAGGAAGAGCCCTAATCCGAACCTGTATAGGGAGATCTCCAACCAAGCAGAAGAGTTTATGTTTTGTGTCTCATCTCCTCGCAATCCTGTCCGAAGGATGAACAAGAGAATCAAATGGGAGAAGCCGCCCATAGGATGGAAAAAATTGAACACTGATGGTTCGATTAATGGGGGTATGGAGCAGGCGGGCTATGGAGGGGTAGTGAGGGATGAGCATGGGAATTGGGTTACTGGTTTCACTAGGCATATAAGAATAACTGATATTTTTGCTGCTGAATTGTGGGGGTTGAGGGATGGTCTTTTGCTGTGTAGAAGATTGAATATTCCTTGTCTTATTGTTGAGATAGATGTCAAAGTGATTATGGATGTCATGAAGAACTCTGCTTATGTAAATCAGATTATATCTCCCATTTTGGACGACTGTAGGCAACTGATGACCGGATTCCAGCAAGTTCAGTTGAAGCATTGCTACCGTCAAGCTAACCGTTGCGCTGATTTGATGGCTAGACTAGGAGCTAATCAAGAGCAAGAGTTTTTGTTGTTTTCAAGTCCACCTATGGGCTTAGCTAAAACATTGGAGGATGATAGTTCCGGTGTTGTATTTAACAGACTTTGTTCTGTTTCAGTTGTAGTTTGTTGAGTTTTTCTATGAAATCATCTTTTACCAAAAAAAAAAAAGACCTGTAACTTTTTGATATAATTTGTACAATTAGGTTTATGAACATATTTTATAAAATAAATATTTCATAAATAGTAATATTTAATCTTTAATACATAAATATTTTAAAAATAGTAATATTTAATATTTATATTTAATAAAAATAGTAATATTTAATATTTTCTTGATTAATAAGATTAAATATAATACTTCAAATTAATAAAATAAATTATATTAATTAATAAAAATATTTTTTAATAATTCAATTTAACAAAATTTAATTTAATTTAATACTTCAAATTAATTTAATATACTTTAATATAATACTTCAAATTAATAAAATATAATTCCTCACTAAAAATTAGTAAAATATAATGTAATAGCTAAAAAAAATGTAAGATGAGACTCGATGACCAAAAATATTAAAATATAATTCAATATTTTAATTGAGTTGGATATATAAAACTCATTTATCCATTAAAACTCATTTAACTAATTACTTATAACCCAAACCTAACCCAACCCAATTATTATGGGTAAACCTCAACCCACCCAATTACCAAAATATCAAAATTACCCAAATGCCCCTAAAGTGTAAATAACCAAAGTACTCTAAAATCTTTGAAAATGACCAAAATACCCCCAAATTTCAAAATTACCAAAATAACCACGAAACCTACAAAATATCCCCTAAATCCAAAAAAATGACCAAAATATCCCCAAAACCTAAAAATGACCAAAATATCCCAAAACCCAAAAATGACCAAAATACCCCCCAAAACCTAAAAATTACCAAAATACCCCTAAAGAGTCTTTAAATGACCAAAATACCCCCTGAAACCTGAAAAATGACCAAAATACCTCCGAAACCGAAAAATTACCAAAATAATCACGAAACCTACAAAATGACCAAAATACCCCGGAACCCATAAAATGACCAAAATAACCCCAAAACAAAAAAATTACCAAAATACCCTTGAAACCAAAAAAATGACCAAGATACCCTCGAAACATAGAAAATAACGAAAATACCCATGAAACCCAAAAAATGACCAAAATACCCCCAAAATCCAAAAAAAAAAAAGTCCAAAATACCCCTGAAACCTAAAAAACTACCAAAATACCTTTGAAACTTAAAAAATGGCCAAAATAACCTCGAAGCCTAAAAATTAACCAAAGTAACCCCGAAACCTAAAAATAGCCAAAATAACCCTGAAGCCTGAAAATTGACCAAAATAACCTAGAAACCTAAAAATGATCGAAATACCCCCGAAACCTTAAAAATGGCCAAAATAACCCTAAAGCCTGAAAATTGACCAAAATAACCTAGAAACCTAAAAATGATCAAAATACCCTCAAAATCTAAAAAATTATCGAAATACCCTCAAAACCTTGAAATGAACTAAAATACCCCCTGAAACCTAAAAAATGACCAAAGTACCCCTGAAACCTATGTATGACCAAAATAACCCCTAAACCTTAAAATGACCAAAATATTCTCAAAACATAAAAAATGACCAAAATACCCCGAAACCTATAAAATGACAAAAATGCCTCTTAAAACTATAAGTTGATAAAAATACACCCTAAACCTACAAATTTACCAAAATCCCCCCTAAAACTAAAAAATGACCAAAATACACCCTAAACATAACAAATGACCAAAATACCCCCTAAACCCCTATTTTGGTAATTTTAGAGGCTTCGGGTGTATTTTGTTCATCTTATAGGATTAGTGGTATGTTGGTCATTTTAGATATTTTGAAGGGTATTTTGGTCGTTTTATAGGTTTAGAGGTATTTTGGTCGTTATAGGTTTAGAGGTATTTTGGTCGTTTTGGTCATTTTTAAGGTTTTGGGGGATATTTTGGTCTTTTTTTTGGATTTTAGGGGTATTTTGGTAATTTTTAGATTTTGGGATACTCTTTCTAAATTTCTTAAAAATTCTGGCATAATACTCTAAATAAATAAATAAATTTCTATAAACTTTGGAACTATAATTTATTTTTAAAAGAATAATGTTAATAATTTTAATGAATCTATATAAGCTTGCACCTCTGGATATATAGACGTGGATTCTCAAAATAAACATGGATTCTTAAAATAAATAAAATTACATAGACATGGGATGGGATACCACTCTTAAAATTTCTAGAAACCTTTGGTCAGTTTGAATAATTTTTTAAGCTTATTGAAAATCTAGCATAAATGTTTCACTTCAAGCAAATTATGTTAATAAATTTTTTTTTTATAGATAGATAGAGGGGGATAGGGGGTGGGATTCTAACTATGGACTTGCATGGGACACCATAGCTAATGTCATTTATTAAAAAATTATATTAATAACTTAAATATACACAAAAGTTCACAATAATTTTATAATATTCCTAAATTAGCCTACTACCATAGACATTAAGTGAGTGTTTGGATTCACGTTTGCGTTTGTGTTTTTCTTTTTCTTTTTTTTTACTTATTTTTTGCTTTTTGAGACAAATAACACTGTTTATCACTGTTCACAACACTATTCATGCACTATTTACGCACTGTTCACACACAGTTCACAGGACCCACAGCCACTCTATTCAGAAAAAATATTAAAAATGGGTCCCACGGTACTATTTACATATTTAAAAATTATTTTGCTACAGTATTTTCAGTTTTTAGTTTCAGCAAAAATAAGTTGTATCCAAACAAACCCTAATTATTCAAAAAACACTAAGGCTATGTTTGGTAACAGTTTTTGTTTTCTATTTTTAAAAACTTGTTTTTGGGAATATAAAGAAAAAAAATTTATTGTATTTTTGAAATCAAAAACATGTTTGGTTAGTTGAAATTTAAAAAATAGTTTTTTGAAGAAAAAAAAAAAAAATATATATATATATATATATTCTTATTAGGATTTGAACTCTAATGCTAACTAAATGAGACAGATTCATAAAATCAAATGCATGTTTTCTTTGACTTTTGAAAACCAGAAACTGAAAATAGTCTTTTGCATGTTTTCAGTTTCCTTCACTATACGTTTTTAGATCTCCGTAAGCTAGATTGTTTAACCTAATTAATTAACCAAGTGAATACTTAGGTTTATTATTCAAATCTAGGTTAAAACTGTGATGCCCCAATTTGATTGATTGTGTGATGTGTGCGGGTGTGTGATGAGTCCCACATCGAGTATTTACTGGGTTGAACTGGGCTTTATTAACAACTACAAGGAGTCTCAATTGTGACTAGTCCTTTTGAGGTATAACGCAGATGTGGCTAGCGCTTTTTCTTGGGTCGTTACATATGGTATCAGAGCCGGCCCGGTAATCCCGTGTGGGTTCAGAGACATTACCCCACAAAGTGGGCCCTAACGAGGAC
Source organism: Quercus lobata (assembly GCF_001633185.2). Lineage (NCBI taxonomy): Eukaryota > Viridiplantae > Streptophyta > Magnoliopsida > Fagales > Fagaceae > Quercus > Quercus lobata. Next base: position 88,705,361 of record NC_044908.1, on the reverse strand, counting down.
GTTAGGGATTTAAGTGGGGGAGATTGTGATGCCCCAATTTGATTGATTGTGTGATGTGTGTGGGTGTGTGATGAGTCCCACATCGGGTATTTACTGGGATGAACTGGGCTTTATTAACAACTACAAAGAGTCTCAATTGTGACTAGTCCTTTTGAGGTATAACGCAGATGTGGCTAGCACTTTTCCTTGGGTCGTTACTAAAACAATAAAGTCATATCATATAAAGCAGCAGAAAATAAATAACACAAAAATTTGATGACCAAGGAAAATCAAACCGGTAAAAAATCTAGGGAGGATTTAACCTAGCTATTCTCAAGGTAAAACAAATCCACTATGAAAGAATTGAAGTTTTTATAATAAGACTTAGACCTCTAATATCCTATTGCTACCTCAAGTAGAAAACTTACTACCACGACCACGTAACAGCTCTGAGTCCACGGACTACTTCTTTCCTTGATCTACTGCAACCACAAGTTCTCCTACTTGTAACTTTGAGACTCCACAAAAAGGTTTCAAATTTTTTTAAAATTCTTTATGTAACAACTAAAGTGATCTCCAAGTTCTTGACATGGATCTTGATAACCCTAAGTGTGTATGAAGGTAAACACCTCTAGATCTCACAAGAGATTCAACACATAGCACATCAACAACCTCTAAAACGTAATTAGGGTTTTTCCTTTTATACTTGAAGTAAAATATAAAACCTTACACGTCAAACTGAGCTTGGACTGAGTTGGAAATTCTGCAGAAAAAAATAATCAACATGAGGTTCGATCGATCAAGCCTTGCAAATTTAGCCAATAAATCCTGCAATTCACTTGATTCCAACTTTACAAATAAACACACTTTGAGCAGCCTACATCTAGACTCTAAGTTTTGATCATGGTTTGCCAACACATTACAAATTGAAGTTCAAATACAATTAGTTCCTAAAGTCTTAGAACCTAACAAACTTCCCATTTGGCAATCTGTGACAAAATACATCACAAAACTAAAATGCTCAAAGTTACAAACAGCCCTTTAAAAATTAACATGCCCAAAAACAATTCAACCAAACTACTATCTATCAATTGCTAGTGTAGACAGCAACACGACTAAATAAACTTGTATATTCCTGAAACACTTAACAAACACATAAACGCATGTGTGGAAAATATAAGTAAAACAAAAGTAAATTCTTGATTTCATAAAACAGAAAATAAAAGACATATACCATGAATAACGTCATAATATAAATCAATAACCAATGTATTTCATGTGAAACAAGAAACAAGAAAAAAAACATAAAACATAATGTCTCTCCTAACATATATAACCCATAAAAAATAAATACATCATGAGCCAAAATAAAAGAAATACATCAAGAATCTCCTAGATACAATCTATGTACCCCAAAACAAAAACTCATTCCCCCTATCTCCATGAACAATACGTACTCCCCCTTTTTGTGACGAATTGCCAAAGGGCAATCAATGCTCATCATCAAAAGGAGGTGGTGGAGGAGACTGTCGAATACTCACCAAATTAGCACGTAGAGCCTGAAGCTCCACAAGCACATCCACTAAAATCTGTCCATGCGCCGCCTAAATGGTCATAACAGTGTCCAGCATACTCCGTAGAGAAGCATCACTCGAAGAAGATGGTGGAGGATTTATAGCGGTGGTGGGATCGACAAACTCTTCAGCAGATGGATCACCAGATGGAGGAGGCTGAGATGCATCACCTGTGGAAGACTCGACTCTAGGGCATTTAGAGCTAGCTTTCATCTGAGCTGCTATTTGCCTAAGAAATGTGGCATCTATGGGAGCAATGATATGGACAGGCTCGAAAGCAGGAAAATCCTCTAATCCTAAATGTAACAAAACCCTATGAATAAAGACCAGAAAGAAAAGACCATGTGATTTATAACTACTCCTATGAACCTCAATTAGAGATTGAATGAAAATAGTAGGAAAACTCATAGGAGCATCCTTCACAACGGCATACAAAAATGCACATCTCTCAATAGGAATGGTGTGCAAGTAAGAGATAGGCCAGATAGAATGACAAGCAATTCGAAAAAACAGATAATTAAGCTCAGTAAGCTCATGAGTAGTGATACAAGGATCGGAACCCCATCTAATGGTAGTATTGGTAATGTGAGACATGATCTCATCAAGGGGAGGGGCCTCAGAGTAGGGATAGACGGGTTGTCGTACTAAAGGTACACCAAGAGCAGATGCCACTACCTGAGGTGTAATGACATACTCTTCACCCCTTATCCAACTCATCACATATTGAGTATTGGAATCATTGAAGTGGACAGAGAGGTTTGAATAGAACTCTCTAATCAAGGTAGCAGGAGGAAGGTGCTCAATGTCCATAAGAGGTAACCAACCCCGACTCTCAAAATTCCTACGTATCTCAGGGTCTAACTCATCTAGGATAACTTTTCTCTCAACCTACACAAATCTATAGATATAGAGTTTCTCATAGTTCTCTTGGTTTTTCTCAAACCGAAACCTATCACTCTAAAAAACAGGGTTAGAGGAAGAGGAGATTTTCTTATTTGCTCTAGTTTTCCTAACCATGATGCTAAGAGATAGGAATGAAAGGAAAACAGAAACAAAGAAAGAAACACAAGGGTAGACTGCATTAGAGTGGGTTAGATCACAAAAATCTCAATAAATAACAATCTATATGATGCATGTAATGAATGCACATATGATGCATGCTCTAATGCATTGAAATTTGTTCAAATTTACTTCATAAACCATCAATTGACTTAAACATAGAGTTTTAGAGCAAAAACCCCAATTTTTGAAAAACCCAATTTCAAAAAATAAACCAAATTGAGCAATTAATCATCATACTAGTTGAGAAACATCATATAATGAAGTAATCAATCAATTACACAAGTCAATTTTACCAATTTAAGCCCAATTGAACAAAATCCCCAATTTCACAAAGTTTCAAGCCCTAGAATTTCAAAATTTTCAAATTCACAAAATTAATCAAATTAATGCATGAGGATCATGTTTAAACCATCTAAAGACAAAAACCCAATGATCAAATGTGAATAAAAACAACCCAAAATTCAAAAAACCCAAAAATCATTAGTCCGAAAATTCTAAGGAAAATGCATGAAAAATGTGATTTTAATGAAAAAGGAAGGGTATTTAGGTCTTACTTGCACTTGAAGACAAAAACACTTGAGAAATTTTAGGAAGAAAACGACAAAATAGGCTTAGATTGGATCGGTCAGCGTAGAACATTGAAAAAGCTTTTGAAAATAAGGTTTGAGAAGTGTGAAGAACACGTGAGAGGAAAACCTTTTTAAAAACTCACAGTTCAAATTTCGATTGGTCAAAAATTAGATTCGATCGATTGAAAAGCAGTTTCAATCGATCTAGCATCAATCGAGCACCAATCGAGCCAAGCAGATTCAAACCTAAACTTTTATCGCATCTTCGATCGATCGAGCAACAGTTTTTGATTGGTTGAAAATCTGGAAAACTCAAAATTTTGAAAGACTGAGCAATTTAATGCAGAAACTCCTTAAAACACAGTGTTTTATGAATGAAATGCATGAATATGAGATTAAGAGTTTTTCAAAAACACTTGGATTCAACCCAAATCTTCCAAAAATAAGTTTTTCAATCAATTTGTCCTCAAAAACTCAACCATAAAACACATTTTGCATTAAAATCAAGGAATATATAATCTTAGATGGCCAAAACAAATTCACACACAGTATCATGTACTAAGTTTAGCAAAGAATAACTTGTGTAGTGTGTGCAACTAATAATAGCTTGAGATACATGTGAGGTGATAAATAGATAGTGATCAATCACAATTTCTACAAAATTCATTACATAAGTTTGAAAGAGACTATCACCTAAAGAGTTACATCATATAACTCTCATATCTCCTAAAAAACAAGCTTGCAATCATGGAAGTTTCTTGTTTTTGCTTCATAATGTACAGACCAATTTTATTTTATTTGGAAATTATTAGATCAACCTAGTAATGTACACACCAATTTTATTTTATTTGAAAATTATTAGATTAGTCCAGTAATGTACATACCAATTTTATTTTATTTGAAATTTATTATAGCCCAATAATGTACACACCTTATGTTCTTTTTGTGCATGTGCTATACTTTTTCGAGCACAAAATCTTATGATATGCACTAAGGTGTTCATGATTGACTAGTAACCAGTGGTGAGATAGTTATTTATGCTTTTCTCATTAAGTTCAAGTCCAAACAATCAAAAGCATGTGACTTCAAAATCAAGATCATGTGATCAAAAACTATAAACAATTCCCACATAACATGCACTACATAGCTAAAACTATCAAAGTGCAGTAAAATAAGTTCATATAAGCTAAACAAGGTACACAAGTATGTTATGTAAAGATAATATAGCCAGTCTTGATTACAAGTTCAAGAGAAATAATGCAAAACACATTTTTCCTTCCTTTCCTTTTTTATTTATTTATTTATAAAAGGAATAACAAAAACAACCTATCATGAAATGCATGAATGTTATGCAATGCAAATCCTTAAAAAAAAAAAAAAAAAAAAAAAAAAAAAAAAAACAGCAGAAGGAGAATGGTCACAAAGAATATTGAGATGAAGCATAAGGACCATGTCAGAAAGTCAAAATTAGAGTGAGCCTTTTGCATCCAAAACCTTTTAGGTGCAACTCTTGCATTGGAGTTATTATTCATATTAGAATGATGAGCAACTCTAGGATTAGTATAAATGTTTAACGCTTTTACCAACTCACCAATAAGTACGATAGGATCTTGTGCTTTAGGCACAAGTATTTTTAGCTTATTTGCTCGCTTTGCAGCTTGCAACTTGAAATATGCACTACATTCTCAGAGAGTTTTCCATCAGAAGGGTTCTCATCAACCATAACACTTTCATCAACTATAGCAGTAGCTGTGAAAGTAATGAAATTTCCATCCTCATCACTACCAGACTCATGATCAGAAACTTTATCATCACTAAGGGTTACAGTCATAGCTTTACCCTTTGATCTCAAGAATGTAGGACATTTTGATTTCACATGACCGTACCCTTGACAACCAAAACATTGTAGAGCACATAAATTATTAAATATGTAAATTACCTAATTTACCCTTATTATATTAAAAAAATTACAAATTATTTTAATCTCAAAAAAAAAAAAAAAAAAAAAAAAAAAAACTGTAACCCACAAGCTCTGTAACCCACAAATTTCTCTCAAGCTCTCTTAGCTCTCTCAGCTCTCTCAGCTTACGTTGGCTCACGACTTCTTCACTCTTGGACTATATTTCACTCTTCTCTCTCACGCCTAGCATTCTCTCATAAAGGTAAACTCTATTTTAATTTCTGTTTCATGGGTTTCTTTTAAGTTGAATCAAATAACTATGTTCTTAAAATTGTGATTTTATTGGGTAATTTCTTATTAATTGTGATTTTATGGGGTAATAACATGTTATTTGTGGGTGGGTTTCGAATTTGAGGGCTTTTTTTCTTAAATTTTAAAGTTTCAAAGTATTGCTCATAACGTGTTTGATAAAGTGCTTGAGTCAGTCTAGATTGTGAACTTGCATAAATTTGTATATTTTGGCTATATATGGATCTGTGTTTCTTGTTTATTTTTGTTGGGTAATTTCTTGTTTTTTGTGAATGGGTTTCTGATTTGGGTAATTTCTTGTTTTTTTTGTGAATGGTTTCTGATTTGGCTCCTCCTAAGCCCCAACCAAAATGGTACTCTCTAAGCTTTGTGATGTTCAAGTTTGAACTGGAAAATGGATCTGATTTATGTTTTTGGCATTTGGGTTTTGAGAAAACTGTTAGCTTTCCGCTTGAAATCGTGTTTGCTTTCATTTTTCCCTGTTGTTTGGTTGCTGAGAAAATAATAAAGGAGAATTTTTGTTTGTTTGTTTGTTGTTTATATGATGTTATTATGCTTACTCATATGCTGATTTAGCTTGAATCTACTGATTTTTTTGCCTGGTTGATAAGGATTTTCTGAAATGATATGGTGGGAGTCCTCAACTCTCTAAAAGTCTGCCAGCAAAAGGGATCATACATGCGGTATTTCTCTTGCATTGGTTTTAGCTGTATGGCAGTTAGTGATACACCCACACATGGTAGACTGTCACTACAAGCAAAATGTACTGGCTTAACTGTGTATGTCCCTCTTATCCTTTCATAATTGATTCCTGATAGAGCTACGGCTGATGTTTGGTTGCTGCATTTGCTTTTGTCACAATAGTATTGGTCAATCACAATTGGGAATCCAACTTCAGAAACTTGAATGTTTGAGAACAGTACCCCTGCACAGAGCCTGATCCTCCCTGCAAATTTAACATTTGAAATCATGAGTCAGAGATAAAGATGGTTTATGTCTAGCATGTGTAACAAGTAACAACTTAGAGATTATATTTGGTGTTAGGAACAATGTGTGTTCATCACTCAGATGGGTTCTTGAAAGGTCCCCATATTTTGATTGGAATCATTTTAAATTATGGTGAATATCATTGTGTTCTTGAAAGGTCCCATGTTTTAATTTGTTTGGTAAGCATGGTTCAGATATTTGAATTATGGTGCTGGCTTGTTTGGAAGGAGCAGAATAGATGCACTTTTGAAGATATGGAGAGCTCATTGGATCAATTGAAAACTTTGTTTGCCCGTACTCTTTTTAATTGGTCCTGGGTTTGGGGTTTCACACAGTATTCTTCTATTTTAGAGTTTCAAGTTTCTCTTAGATTTTTCTTTTGAGACCTCTGTACTTTTTGATCCTTTGTGTTCATATTCGTGAACATAAAGTATATTTGATTTTCAATAAAGCTCATTACTTATGAAAAAAAGAAGAATATCATAGTTTTCATAGTGGTCAAAATCTTGGACACTATGGGAAACCAATGTTCACATTTTCATTTCACGTTTCCGTCCTTTTTTTTTTTTTTTTTTTTTAGCGCATGAACAATAAATTTACTGTGCAGAGACAAAAATTACTATTCATACACTGTAGCAGTACTGTTCATGTACTGTAGCAGCACTGTTTACGCATTAAAAATATTAAAAATGGGCCCCACGGTACTTTTCACACATTTAAAAATTATTTTGCTACATTTCAGTTTTCAGTTTTCAGTTTTCAGTTTCAGCAACAATAAGTTCAATCCAAACGGACCCTATATGTTGAACTGGGTCAAAGTTATGAAACGTGAAAGTTCTAAAATTCACTTGTAGTCAATCAAAATCGTTGAAACTCAAAACCTTCATGCTAACTTAAATTTTCATAAAAAAGGAATATATTGGCTGAGCCATTTTAGCAACCAACAAAAGATGAAGTGCTCGGCTTTCAATATTTTTTGATTTTATAAAAGTTGGATCTGCCTCTTTAAGCAGAGTCTTGATTTGTTACTTCTAACTTGAGTTTTCCAATCATATGGAATGACAGATGGTATCTATACCTGCCATGTCTTGATCCTGACACCGTTCATTGTGTTGTGCATAATGACATCTCGGACAGTAATGTATGAGACGCAGGCTTTGGTGCTATCCTTTCCTAGACTTCCAATGCTGATTCCATGCCCTGGCCCACAGTTGACATTGTGTATGTATACATTTGAGCATCCAGTTTGTATAGCAACACAGTCATCTCCTGCACATGTCATTCAGGCATTTTATAAGTTATAGTTAGCTTATATACATGACTTAGTTATGTTCATTATCCTTGTCATATCTGACATCACATTTTATTTTACATTTAGTCCCTATTCCATGTCTTGCCCATTGTCCACTTTTTTATGTATAATAATATTTGGGCTATTAATTTTATGTGGATGCTGCCAATTCATGCTCAAAGGATTTGCTATGAAGAGCTAAATTTAGCTTATACTGGGTGTATTGACCTTTTTTAGGTCCATTCTATGTTTTCTAGGTTGGCCCTGTTTTTAACTATAAATAAACAAAGGGAAGAAGAAATGGAGGCCAGAAGTTCTACTTGCTGATAAAAGACAAGAAAAGTTGAGAAAAATACAACAAAAAAGTTTTCTTTTATCTGTAGGGTTCAAGACCTAATCCTATACTGGATGGTCCAGTAATGGTTCAGGGCATGACATGTGTCGTATAATAGGTGGCTGTAATGCTTGACATGTGAGAGGAGCCATGTCCTAAGCTATAAGTGGTCAGAGTTGTTGCCCTTAGCAATAAGGCTATGACAAGATAAGATTGTGCCATCTTTGCTCATGATCCTATCTCACGGATGTCACTTACCAAATTTTTTTTGTCTGTAATTTCTATATTGGCATCAAATTAATTATCCTCAAATTTTTGACTCTGCAGGTCATATTCTTCACCCTACCTCAGCATGTGGTCTACAATTCAGTGGATTTGTGGATGACTCAGATGTTGGAGTGGAAGCTGCTGCCATGCCTCTGAGAGACAAGTGAAGCAGCGTACTGAGAAGTGTTGGCTAGAGCAGCTTACAGATGCATATTACATGATCGATGATGTGTTGAACAGCTGGAACACTGCAAAGATCAAATCACAAATTCAAAATGAAGCTGCTGATAGTAAAGCTCCTGCCCTTGAGAAAAAGAAGAAGGTATGCTCCTTGCTTCTCCTCTCCATCATGTTGTTTTAACATTTGCCTGCGTCATGACATTAGTCACAAGATTAAACAACTGAATGAAACATTAGATAAGATTCTAAAAGAAAGAGTGATGTTGGGGATTAACTTGAATAGGCAACGTGGGGTAGACGAGTGATCACCAACCACATCCTTTGTGGATGAGTCCGATATAATTGGTCGTGATAAGTATAGAGATGATCTAGTGAGCAATCTATTAGGCAAGGGTAGTCAAGAAGAAAGAAATTCTCATGTCATCTCCTTAGTGGGCATGGGCGGTATAGGAAAATCAACTCTTGCTCAGCTAGCCTACAATCATCCTGAAGTTAAAGCTCATTTTCCAATAAGAATGTGGGCTTGTGTCTCTGATATTTTTGATCCGTGCAAGGTTGCCAAAGCAATCATTCAAGAGGTTGATCCTAAACATGAATCCATCAATAAAGTTACTGAATTTCAAACTCTATTGCGTGAAATTCATGATTTAATTAGAGAGAAGAAATTCTTTTTTAGTGTTAGATGATGTTTGGATTGAAGACTACACAAATTGGGTGTCATTTAGAAATGTATTCAAATGTGGTGCCCAAGGTAGTAGAATTCTAGTCACCACACATAAAAATAGTGTTGCGGGGATGATGGAGAGTTCCTACATTATCAATTTGGGGGAATTGTCCCTTGATGACTGTTGGTTGATGTTTAGTAAAATAGCATTTTCTAACAAAGATTTACATCAATGTAGGGATTTAGAAGAGTTAGGCAGACAACTAGCAAAAATGTGCTAAGGCTTGCCACTTGCGGCAAAATCTCTTGGGAGTCACATGTGTGGCAAGAGAAGTAAAGAAGAGTGGGAAATAGTTTTGCATAGTTCTTTGTGGGAATTAGAGGATATTGAAAAAGGTCTTTTGGGACCATTGCTGTTGAGTTATTATGAATTGTCCCCAGCAGAGAAACAATGTTTCTTATTTTGTGCTGTCTTCCCAAAAGATCATAAATTTGATAGACTTGAGTTAGTCATCCATTGGATGGCACAAGGCTATATCGAATCAAAAGCAAAAATGGAGATGGAAGTCATAGCAGAGAATTACTTTGAAAATTTAACCATACACTCTTTTTTCCAAGACTTTGAGAAAGATAAGAATGACGGTAGAATTGTAAGTTGCAAAATGCATGATATTGTGCATGACTTTGCAGAGTCAATGGCAAAAGATGTGTGCTTGACAATTAATTGTGATGACAAGGTTGAGAAAAACTTTAAAAGGGTTCACCACTTGTCACTAAAAGTTAAAGAAACATTTCTTGAGTCGGTCTATGAAGCAAAAAATTTACGCTTTCTCAATTTGAATTTGTTGTCTTCTTCTAAGACTATCCAACCCAAGTTATTCGACCATTTGAGATGTCTACGTACATTACATTTGAAAGGTGAGTCCATTTTGAAACTTCCAAATGAGGTGGAAAAATTGATACATTTAAGATACCTCAAGTTATATTGCAATGATTTAAAAGAATTGCCTGAAAGCATATGTAATTTATGTAATTTACAAAGTTTGGATGTTACTGAGTGTAGGGAACTTGAGAAATTACCTTAGGCGATGGGCAAACTAATTAATTTAAGACACCTTCTATTGTGTATTGTTGATATTAAAATGAAATCATTTCCGAAAGAAATTGGAGGGTTAACCTTTCTTAGAACATTAAGTGTAGGTGTAGGTGGTAAAGGTGAAGAAATATGTAAACTGGGAGAATTAGAACATTTGAACCACATTTAAGGGAAACTTGGAATAGTAGGGTTGAATAATGTGGTAGATTCAGGTGAGGTCAAGAATGCATTGAAGAAGAAGATCCACCTTCGTAATTTGTATCTATTTTTTGATGGGGTCGGGGAAGGGAAAGAGGAGAAGACAGATGAGGAAAGAAGAAGAAGAAGAATGGAGAATGATGTAGCAGTTGTAAATACCTTAGAGCCACCTCCATGCTTGGAAAAATTAACAATTGGTTTTTTCTATAAGGGCACCACACTGTCTCATAATTGGATGATGTCCAAATTGACCTCTTTGAAAAGTCTTGTTCTCGTTTGGTGCATAAACCTAGAGCGGTTGCCTCATTTGGGGAAGTTGCCGTTGCTTGAAGAATTAGTGATAATGTTCACTAATAATAGTATAAAATGGAAAAGAGAATATCAAATTTATAGTAAGAGGATGAGGATAAGGAGAACCAAAATAAAAATAAAAAAAGAGAGAAATGGATAAAGAAAGAGTAACATTAAGGTTAAAAATAGTGGAGAGATGAAAATGTAAAAGATAGGAGAAAGGTTGGAAGAAATGTAATATTAAGCTACAAAATTAAGAAGAAGAAGAAGAAGAAAAAAAAAAAAAAAGAGAAAAATGGTTGAAAATAGATAGGTGATGTGGCCATTGATGTGGCTCAATAGAAACTTTGCAACTATGGCCAAGCGGAAATCTTTGGCCTTTTCGGTTCATTATAAAAGCTGGAAAGAAGAACGTTAACAACACCTCAGATTACCTTGTCCTCCTCTTTCTGTTTCTTCTGTAGTTATCTACCAAACTTCCGTCTCCAAGTATGGCTGACACAATAGTTTATGATCTCTTGAAGCAGTTGGGTTCCTTCGCTGCTCAGCAGTCAATACAAGAGATAAACTTAATTGTTGGTGTTGATAAAGAAGTCAAAAAGCTTAAAGACAATCTGGGAATCATCCAGGATATGCTGGACGATGCCAAGGAAAGGCAAGTGAAGCAGCGTACTGAGAAGCATTGGGTAGAGCAGCTCAAAAATGCATACTACGAGATGGATGACGTGTTGGACAAGTGGGACACTACAAGGATCAAATCAAAGATTGAGAAAGCTGATAATACTCCAGCTATGAACATGTCGATATGCTCCTTCTTTCCCTCCCCATCACTTTGTTGCCGTCATGTTAGAAACCTTCCTCTACGTTATGACATTGGTCACAAGATTAAAAAACTTAATGAAACATTAAATATGATTGCCAAAAGCATAGTGAAGTATAGGCTTTGTTAGGTTCTAAAGACTTAGGAACTAATGTATTTAGAACTCTAATGTGTATTGTTGGCAAACCATGATCAAAACAGGTTGTTTAGTCTTGCTCAAAGTTGTGTCTTTGATGTAAAGTTGGAATCGAGCTGTTGCAGAAGTATTAGTGCATTTCGGCCTGGCTCGATCGATCGAAGAACAGACTCGATCGATCGAATCTTGGGCAGAAAGCGTTTTTCTGCAGAATTCTAACTCAGCCCTAGCTCATTAAAATGTTTAGGGTTTTATGTTTTTCCCTATGTATAAAAGGCAAACCCTAGCCACGTTTTACATGTTGTTCTATTTGCTGTATATATGAATCTCTTGTGAGATCTAGAGGTGGTTACCTTTACACATGCTTAGGATTATCAAGAAGGAGATTTGATTGAGAGCTTGATGATCATTCAGTTGTTGCACTAAAAAACTTAAAGAAACACAAGCGGGTGTGCTTGTACTTGCTGGAGAATCCAAGAAAGAAGGAGTCCGTGGTCTCAAAGCTTGCATGTGGTCGTGTTAGTAAGTTTCTACTGGTAGGTAGCAATAGGATGTTAGCGGTCTAAGTCCAATTGTAAAACTTCGATTCTTTCATAGTGGATTCAGGTTTACCTTGAGGATAGCTAGGTTAAATCTTTCCCAGGTTTTTACCAGTTTGGTTTCCTAGGTCATCATATCATTGTGTTATTTATATTTCCGCTGCTATGCAAGATATGATTGTTTGATTGTGATAACCTAGAACTGGAATTTGGACTAAGTAATAACTTGGCTAATTAACTAGGTTAATCCAATTTTGTTTAAAGGGGTCTAAAAACTCACAAGTGGTATCAAATCAGGTAGCTTTCTTGTTGTTGATCTTTTGATCTCTAAGCTGATCCTTGACCCCTGTTGTTATGGAATACGGACATTCTCTTGTTATTCCTCCTCACTTTGATGGGAATAGTTATGCTTATTGGAAAGTAAGGATGAAAGCATTCTTGAAATCAATTAATGAGAGAGTCTGGAACTTCGTCGAATACGAATGGGAAAAGCCCACTACTCCTGTTAGTGAGTGACAAACATCTCAAAAAGAAGCAGTCGCGTTCAATAGCAAATCTATGAATGCTATCTTTAACGTTGATTCTATGGAAGAATTTAAGAGAATCTTTAATGTTGAGATTGCTCATACTGCTTGGAATATCCTCCAGACTATGCATGAAGGCACAAAGGCAGTTAAAATCAATAAATTGCAACAATTAACTTCTAAATTTGAAAGCATTAGGATGTTTGATGATGAATCTTTTGATGAATTCTATGCTAAACTTAATGATATTGTTAATCCTGCATATAACTTGGGTGAAATCTATGATCAACCTAAAATTGTTAGGAAGATTCTTAAATCTTTGACTGAAGATTTTAGACCCAAAGTGACTGTCATCACTGAAAGGAAGGATGTGGACTCCATCCCTATTGATGAACTTGTAGGATCTCTTCAATCCTATGAGTTGGACCTACCTAAGACTAGTAAATCCAAATCAATGACTTTTAAGTTAGTTAATGATGTTGATGTTGGTGGGTTTGATGATGAGCTATCTGCTACAGAGATTGCTTACCTTGCCAAGAACTTTAGGAATTTCCTTAGAAACAACAACAGAAGGGCAAGAGATAAGAATACTGCTGAACCTAGAAATTTTAGGAAGAATGATCCCACTAAGGTTAACAACAATGATAAACCTAGAGAAAAAGTAGGTCAATCTTCAAATAGTTCTATGGGTCCTCAGTGTTTTGGATGTCAAGGGTATGGTCACATGAAATCTGAATGTCCTACTTACTTGAAGTCTAAGGGTAAGGCTATGGCTGTAACCTTTAGTGATGGTGAAGTTTCTGATGATGAGTTTGGTTGTGATGAGGATGGAAACTTTATTGCTTTCACTGCTACAGTTGTAGTCAATGAAAGTGTATCTGCTGAAGAGACCCCTTCTGATGGGGAACTCTCTGAGGATGTAGATCTTCAAGAAGCCTACAATAAACTTTGCAAAGTTGCTACAAAGGATGCTATGAATGTTGAATTAGGCTTGAAGAAAATTGCATCTCTTGAGTTTGATAAGAAAAATTTGCTTGTTAAATTGTTTGATGCTACTGAACTTTTGAATAATGTGAAGACTGAGAACATGCTCTTACTTGATAAAGTTAAGAATTTGGAACATGAGCTTTTTGTTGCTACAGAACAAACTAATAGGTCTACTAGTTCCAAACTTGATCATATGCTTAGTGTTCAAAAGTCTCATTCTGACAAAACTGGGTTAGGTTTTGTAAAAAGCATCAATGTGTCTACACCCAATTCCACTATCTTTGTTCCTTCATCTTCTTCTAAACTCCTTGTGAGTGAGGTTGTCAAACCCTTAGAAGTTACACCTCCTAAGAAGATTAGGGTTGAACTGAAAGAGTCTAAACCTAAGCAGTCTACCCTTTCTAAGGAAAAGTCACATGATAAGCCTGCATGGGTTTGTTATTTTTGTGGAAAGTCTGGACACATTCGTCTAAACTATTACAAGTTGCAAGCTGCTAAGAGAGCAAACAAACCAAAAGTACCTGTGCCTCAAGTATAAGATCCTATGGTACTCATTGGTGAATTGGTAAAAGCTCTAAACCTCAAGTATAAAATCCTATGGTACTCATTGGTGAATTGGTAAAAGCTCTAAACCTTTATTTCAATCCTGAAGTTGGAAATCATTCTCATGTGAATAAGAACTCTAATGCTCGTGGTGCATCTAAAAAGTTTTGGATGCAAAAGGCTCAATCTAATTGAGTCCTTCTGACATGGTCCTTGTACTTCATTGCTATATTTTTTGTGACCATTGTTTTTTTTTTTTTTTTCTTTATTTCTAGGATTTGCATTACATAGCATTCATGCATTTCATTCTAGGTTGTTTTTGTTTATTTTTTTAAATTAAAAAAAAAAAAAAAAAAAAAAAGAAAGCAAATTGTGTTTTGCACTATTTTCTTAGTTTTGAAAACAAGGTTGGTCAATTTATTTTCACATAATATGTCTTTTGTACTTTGTTTAGCTTTGATGAGCTTACTTATTGCACTTTTCTAGTTGAAGCTTTGTAGTGCATGTTATGTGGGATAGATGTTTATGGTTTTGATCATTTTGTCTTGATCTTGAAGTCACATGTCTTTGACTGTCGGACTTGAACCTTTTGAAAAAGGTATAAATAACTATCTCACCACTGTTCACTAGCCAATTATAAACACTTTAATGCATATCGTAAGATTTTGTGCTCAGGAAAGTGTAGCATATGCACAAAAAGATCATAAGGTGTAGTCTCAGTTTAAATGTTAAAATTGGTGTATACATTATTGGACTTAAAGTTAAATCAAATAAATGCTAAAATTGGTGTGTACATTATCCCAGCTATTTTAATAAGTTTCTGAACAATTAAAATTTGTGTGTACAATATGAGGCAAAATCAAGAAACTTACATGATTGCAAGCTTATGATCTAGGAGATGTGGAAGTTATATGATGTAACTCTTTAAGTGATAGTCTCTTTCAAACTCTATGTGATGAATTTTGTAAACCTTGTGGTTGATTACTATTCACATATCACCTCACATGTATCTCAAGCTTTTGCTAGTTGCACACACTACACAAGTTACTCGTTGCTAAACATTGTACATGTTATTGTGTGTGTTCTTGGTCTGACCAATTGAGTTTGCAAATACTTTCTGAGTTTTTATGCAAAACAGATTTGATGCTTGAGAACTTATGGAAAATGTTTGAAAATCTTAATTTTGGGAAAACTGGGTTTAAAGCTGTTGTTCTTGAAAAACATTTCATCACATACTCATGGATTTTGTTCATCAATTTCAATGCTTTGAGGTGTTCCTAAAATGCGTTGTGCTTTTTTTCAAAACTGTGTTTTTCTCAAATTTTGTGAGCCTCTATCTGTTTCGATTGATTGAGTCTGTTTTTCGATAAATCGAAATTGTTTTTAAAAATTTAAAGGAGCCTCTGTCTGTTTCGATCAATCGAAACTGATTTTTGATCAATTGAAAATCATGAATCAGGTTTTTTAAAAACTGAGTTTGATTTGTTCAAATTCACTTTTCAAAAGTTTTTCAAACTTTTCTCTCTCTCCGATTTGGACAAGGCTCATCATCAATTTTTTGTTATTTTCCTCCGGTCTTTTGGCAAAGTTTTCCTCTCTCTAAGCCGATAAGTCCTTTATACCCTTCATTTTGCTTTTATTTTCATGTTTTCATGCATTTATTCATGCATTTTGTTGGGGTTTTCGGACCTATTCAAATTTGGGGTTTTTAATGATTCAAGCCACTTTTTCTGAAATTGATCAATGAGTTTTTGTTCTAGGATGTTATAAACATGATCTATGATGTTTAATTAGATCGATTTGGTTTTTTGTGAGAAATTGAAAATTCTAGAGCTTGTATTTATCCGAATTGGGGATTTTGTTCAATTAGGTCCAAATTGATAAAATTGGCTTGTTGGATTGATGTATTTGATCATTATAAACTGTATTCTATCTTGTGTGATGATCAATTGATCAATTTTTTCAAATTGAACAAGTGGTTCTCTAAAATTTTTGGGGTTTTTGTTAGAAACTCTATGCTCAAGCCAATTTTGTGAATTTGAACGTAATTTCACTGCATTAGAGCATGGCATCATGACATTTAACTGTTCATGCATCATATAGATTTTTTGTTCTATATTTTTTTTGTGCTAACTTGCAGTCTGCCATTAGTTTTTCTTTTATTATGCTTTGTGTCTTTGTCCTTATCCTAGCACCATGCCTAGGAAGACTAGAGCTCATAGGACACCCTCCACTTCCTCTGAGTCTCCCTCTAGGAGTGAGTTGTTTCGTAATGACAAAAGTAGAGAGGTTTACAAGAAGCTGAATAGTAAGAGAAAGATTTGGGCTGAACATTCTGTTATGTTAGATGAGGTTGATCCTGCCATTAGGGCAAACTTTGAGAGTAGAGGCTGGTTGTCTTTGTTGGAGGTAGGCCATCCACCCCCGACCGCCCTGATTAGAGAGTTCTTCTCGAATCTCTCTTATCACATCTATAATTCCAACACCCTTGTTAGGAGTTGGATATGAGGTGTTGAGTTCACCATTACCCCTAGGATAGTGGCTGAAGCTCTTGGGGTTCCGGTCGTTAGGGAGCCTGTCTATCATTATGAGGAGTCTCCACCCCTTGATGACGTTATGTCATACATCACTGGGTCTTCTATCCAGTGGGGTTCTAATCCTCGGATCACATCCGCTGAGCTTACTGAGACTACCTATCTTTTCTTTAGAATAGCGTGTCATTCTTTGTGGCCTATTTCTCATTTTCACACCATCCCTCTTGAGCGATGTGTGTTTTTGTACGCCTTTGTTTCTGGTGCGTCCATTAGTTTTCCTCATCTGTTTCTTCGTTCTTTGAATGAAGTTCATAGGAGTTCTGTCATAACTCATGCTCTTATTCATCCTATTTTCATTCATAGGATTTTGTTGTTTCTCAGTTTAGTTGACTTTCCTGCTGGTGAGCCCGTACATGTTATAGCCCCCATAGGTGTAACCTTCCTTAGGCAAAGGGCTACTCACTTAAGAGTTGGCTCTACGCGTCCTAGAGGTGAGTCTTCTGGTGCTGTACCCCCTCCTCCCTCTTCTACAGGTGCTGCTACGGCTGAGGTGTCTGGTGCTGCTACTGCTGTTCCTCCACCAACTACTTCGGATGATTCAGACATTCGACGTAGGTTGGATCATGTCTTGACTGTTCAGGCGGCTTATGGACAGATTTTGGTGGACGTGCTCGATGAGATCCATGCCTTGCAAGCAGAGTTGGCACAGTTTTGATGATCCTCATCGCCACCTCCTTTTGATGATGGATTTTGATTGCTTTTTGGCATTCTGTCACAAAAAGGAGGAGTACATTTAGGACACTTGTAGAGGTTTTTGTTCTCAGGGGGAGAGTTTTTTGTTTGTTGGAGCTTATAGAGATTAGATTGTATCTAGGTGCTTTACTTTGTATTTGTTTTGGCTCTTGATGTATTTTTGTTGGGCTATTCATGATAGGGGGAGATACATTTATTGCTTTATATGTTTCTTGTTTCACTGCTTATTGATTTATATTTATGAGTTATTCATTGATATATGTCTTTATTTCGTGTTGAGTGAAATCAAGAATTCATTTTATTTACTTGTATTTTCCACACATGCGTTTATGCATTTTGTTTAGTGTTTCAGGAAATATACAGGTTGATTCAATTGAGCTGCTGTTTACACTTGCAACTGATGGATAGTAGTTAGGATTGGATTTGTTATAATGGGCAATTTTTTTGTAAAGAGTTTTTCTTTGTAAACTTTGAGCTTTTAGTTGTGTTTTGTCACGAATTGCCAAATGGGGAGTTTGTTAGGTTCTAAAGACTTAGGAACTAATGTATTTAGAACTCTAATGTGTATTGTTGGCAAACCATGATAAAAACAGGTTGTTTAGTCTTGTTTAGACTTGCTCAAAGTTATGTCTTTTATGTAAAGTTGGAATCGAGCTGTTGCAGAAGTATTAGTGCATTTCGGCCTGGCTCGTTCTATCGAAGAACAGGCTCGATCGATCGAATCTCAGGCAAAAAGCGTTTTTCTGCAGAATTCCAACTCAGCCCTAGCTTATTAAAACGTTTAGGATTTTATGTTTTGCCTTAGGTACAAAAGGCAAACCCTAGCCACGTTTTACATGTTGCTCTATTTGCTCTGTGTGTGAATCTCTTGTGAGATCTAGAGGTGGTTGCCTTCACACATGCTTAGGATTATCAAGAAGGAGATTTGATTAAGAGCTTGATGATCATTCAGTTGCTGCACTAAAAAGCTTAAAGAAACACAAGTGGGTGTGCTTGTACTTGCTGGAGAATCCAAGAAAGAAGGAGTCCGTGGTCTCGAAGCTTGCATGTGGTCGTGTTAGTAAGTTTCTACTGGTGGGTAGCAATAGGATGTTAGCGGTCTAAGTCCTATTGTAAAACTTCAATTCTTTCATAGTGGATTCAGGTTTACTTTGAGGATAGTTAGGTTAAATCCTCCCCATGTTTTTATCAGTTTGGTTTCCTGGGTCATCATATCATTGTGTTATTTATATTTCCACTGCTATGCATGATATGATTGTTTGATTGTGATAACCTAGAACTGGAATTTGGACTAAGTAATAACTTGGCTAATTAACTAGATTAATCCAATTGTATTTTAAGGGGTCTAAAAACTCACAGGCTTGACTCGACTAGCCAACTTTTCGTAGTTGAGCGACCAAAAACTACTTCCTTTGTTAATATCTTTGAAATAATTGGCCATCATAAGCAAAGAGATGACCTACTGAGTGACCTATTAGATGAGGGTCATCAAGAGGAAGGAAATCCTCGTGTCATCTCTCTAGTGGGCATGAGTGGTATTGGAAAAACGACCCTTGCCCAACTAACCTACAATGATCCTAAGGTGCAACTCTACTTTGAGAAACGAATGTGGGTTTGTGTTTTTGAACAATTTTGATCAGTGTAGGGTTGCCAAAGCAATGTGTCTAGAGCTTGACCTTGAATCCCCCAACAATATTATTGAATTGTAAACACTATTGCGTAAACCTAGTGATTTGATTAGGGGAAATAGGTTCCTCCTTGTCTTAAATGATGTATGGAGTGAAGACTCCACAATGTGGGAGCCATTCAAATCTGCTCTTGAAAATGGTGCCCAAGGTAGTAAAATTCTAGTCACCACATGTAAAGAAAATGTTGTGGAAGTGATGGGGAGTTCCCTCATTATAAATTTTGGGCTGTTGTCTCATGATGACTGCTGGTTGATTTTTAGTAAAATAGAATTTTCTAATGAGGATGAACGTAAGAGTCTAGAAGATCTTGGTAGAAAATTAGCAATTAAGTGCAAAGGCTTAGCACTCACTGCAAAGTCTCTAGGTAGTCTCATGCACAAGAAGAGAGATTTAGTACAATGGAAGAAATTTTTGGATGGTAATTTGTGGGAATTAGAAAGCTTTATTTTAGCACCATTGTTATTGAGTTATTATGAATTGCCCTTAGTGATGAAACGTTGTTTCTTATATTGCTCTTTATTTCCAAAAGATTCTCTTTTCTAGAGATGAATTGGTCTTCCAGTGGATGGCACAAGGATATATCAAGTCAAACATAGATATGGAGATGGAAATCATAGGAGAAGAATACTTTGAAAATTTAGCCCTACGCTCCTTCTTTCAAGAATTCGAGAAAGATGGCGATGATGGAAAGATAATAGGTTTCAAAATGCATAATATAGTGCATGACTTTGCCCAATCAATAACAACAAATGAATGCTTTCAAATCAATTGTGACAAAGAATTGGATATAGATTGTAAAAGTGCTCACAATTTGTGTTTAAAAATTCCAATAGGAACACGAAGTCTTGAACTTGTCTACCAAGCAAAAAATCTGCACACTCTCTTTCTTCTTTCTGATGAAAGGGATTATATCTTTGACAAGCTCCTATCTGATTTACTCCAACACTTTAGATGGTTACGGACATTAATTTTGGATTGTCCAATTAATAAACTTCCGGATGCAATAGAAAATTTGATACATTTAAGGTGTCTCCTTATGTCTAATTACGTTCAATTAGAAGAATTGCTTGAAACCATATGCAATCTCAATAATTTACAAACTTTGTGTATCAAGTATTGTTGCAATCTCAAGAAATTACAGTAAGGGATAGGTAAGCTAATTGACTTAAGACATCTTAGTTTTATTGGATTTTCTGTATCAAAAAAAAAAAAAAAGTTTAAATAGATTTTCTTGTCAGAAATGTCCAATATTTCCAAAAGGGTTTGAGAAATTGATTTCTCTCCGAACATTATGTGATTTCAACATAGGTGGTAAAAATCAAAGAGAAGGATGTAAGCTTGGAGAATTAAAAAAGTTGAATCACCTATGAGGGACTCTTCGAATATACAGGTTGGGAAACATGATAGATGTATCTGATGCTGAAGATGCACAACTCAAGATGAAGATATACCTCTGTAGTTTGGAACCATGGTTTGTCAAATTTGATATTTTGAGAGATACAATTAGTAGAAGAATAAAGGATGACGTAGTTTTGAATGCCTTGGAAGCACCTTCAGACTTGGAAAGTTTATGTATTTTTTATTACCATGGCACTAGAGAGTAGCTTAATTGGATTATGTCTCTAATCAAATTAAAAAAAAGCTTTGGGGCCGTTTGGTATGAGATTTTGAGGAATACTTTTCCCTTTTTAAACAATATTACACACGTATTTTTATACACTTTTTCACTCACATATATTTCTAAAAAATACAAACAATATTACTAGAACAATGTTACTAGATAGGACCTTTGCCTCTCTGAGTTGCCATATTTAGAGCATTCACAACCCAAAATGCCATTCTATCCTATTTTACCATCTTAAAAAATTACTTTATTAATTATACAATATCATTTTACAATATTTCCAACCTTACAAAACTCTATTTTTTTTCCATTTTATTTAAATATTCTTTTTTTAATCCTTTTTTACTATTTCTCTTTTTCTTTCCCTTTTCCTCTCTTTTTTCCTCAACCTCTAGCAAACCCATACCCACCACCATGAACCTGACCAACCATACCCATCGCCACCCATACCTACGGCCAAAACAACCCATACCCACGGCCAAAACCCATCCCAAAAACTACTAGACCATCAACCCCACGCCGATCTCACAAGCTGTCATCACCACCATCAACAACACCACTGCTGCACCACCTGCACCCCAGCAAAATCACAACAAAAAATCCATACCAAAATCACCCAAATCAAACAAGCAAATCACAACAAATCTAACACCAAAACCCAAACTCCACAGCACCACCATAGAAACCACCACCAGAAATGAGTCTTTGTGCAAGGACTGACCCAAAACCCACTCCCACCATGCCGCCGCCGTGCAAGGACTGACCCAAAATCCCACTACCCACTACCACCGAATACCCACATCCACTGCCACCGCCGTGACACATCACAGATCAACCCACCACAGACCACCGACCCAGACCCACTTCGCCACCACTGCCACACAACCCAGGCCGCCGCTACAGGGAAGACGACGTCGTATTGGAGGATCCACGCTTACCTCTGCCGCTACCACCACCACCACACGGGGTTTTGGGTTTGAGAAAAATGGAGGTTTGGGTTTGAGGAGAGGAGAGAGCAGCTATAGAACAAAAGGAAGAGCGAAAAGAGAAGACAGAGAAATGAAAGAGAGAGTGTTGAGAAGAGAGCTTCAGTCAGTGGGAGAATAAAATAATGTTTTTTGTTTTACAAGTTAGCATGGGAAAAATGACAATTTGCAATTGTCGCTACCAAGCTTTCTTCGTACTACACCATTAAAGAAATTTGAGGTTCTTCGAAGTCCAATTCTTTAGCAACATTGCAAAAGAGGGACAAGGGAAGATGGGCACAAGATTTTTCACATCCTAAGCACCAAGTTTGGTTCGGACTAACATTCAGAGGTAACTCTTCTTTGTTTATTTCTGCAAAAATATCAATTAAATATTTTTGATTGTGCAAATAGAAGGAAGTCATATTCTGCTCCTCAATTCTAATCCACCTACAGGTATTTTTGATGTTGTTACATTTGCTTTATAATCCAAGTTTCCAACCTTTATGGGCCCAGGAATGTTTTGGTCTCATTCAAGAACATCATGCAAAAATGTTCCATTGTAATTCGCCCACATTTAATCTAAACATCATACAGAAGACTGTGTGTACAAATAGCCTGGTTCTTTAGCCATCCATCTATGATTTGAATGCTTAAAATCTCTTTTTTTTTTCCAAAGAAATAATTTTTTTAGAAGAATGTGGGAAGCCCTCATAGCTAAAATTCTATTCTTGCCAATCATCTAGTCTTAATGTTATAGGATTAGGTAGTAGTACTTGCTTTCTCAAGTTTCTAAGTCAATATCTAATGCTTGTTCTTTGTCTCAGACCCGGAAGTGCTTTTCAATATGGAAGAGTGCAAAGCATGGGAAGCGACTGCCCTTAGGGATCAAGATATTGTGAATACTTTGACTTCATTAGTTGGATTAGGTAACCATTACACAATATCTATATCCAGAAGAACAGTCTTGGAAGTGAACTGAATTTCTTATTGGTTTATTGTGACTTCAGTACTGTCTCATGTCAATCATGTCTCACTCTTCGGTGTTTAGTTTATTTCCTTCAAGAAGTACTTTATTTATCTTTGTCCATCCTCCTCTGTCTTAGACAAAGTATGTTTTTAAATTCTCTTCCCTTCATTTCCTTCTCGCTGTGGTGGTGGTATTACTTCTAATTGATGCTTGTTTCCATGAATAACCCCTATCCAGCACAAGAAACAATTCCCACTTTACAAGAAAATTCCGAGGGCCAGCACTTGGACATATGAGCAAGGATTCTGAATTGCCAAGGAAGTATGTGTTCCCTTTGTACATTCTAATGTTGCCCCAAATTTGTCTTTCAAGTATCGATCTCATGCTTTATTAGGTTTCTGTTTGGCATGCCGTTATTCAGTTTCTTCTATCTTCATCTCCACTAATCTGTTGGTATGATTGTCACTCATGATTCAGATCTCTTACAAGGCTCTTTAGGTTAGTAGCAGAACCAGTGTTTGAAATAGTATGCATGAAGAATGGAGTTGGATGCAACAGTGAAGAATTTTATAGCGATAATGATCTGAAAGATGACCTCCAAATTTCATTCTTTATAGCCTTATGTTTACATTGAAGGTTTGCATTTTTTCTATGGACTTTAAGTGTCTTGATCATGTATTTATTGTGATTGTTAATAAAGACCTTTGTTGTTTCGATATTATTACATCTTTCTTTTGCAACCCAATTGTCCATACTATTTGTGGAGTTCGTGCACTGTCTATAGCCTCTGGTTGCTAATACTGCATCTAGCATGGGTAACTGTATATTCTTCTTCTTTTCTCATGAGGTGCTTTTTTGTTAGCTTTTTAAAACATCCTACCATGTGGTTATGTATGATTTAAATCATTTTGAATTGTGGGTAAAGTGTAGATTAATATTATATCATTTATGTTTTGACTAAATTTGATTTTTCTTATTATTCATTCATGTTTTAATATTGTATCAATATGGATCTTGCGAGTGGTCTTGATTTTGGGTATTTATTAGACTAATCTAACATAACTCTTTTTTTTTTTTTTTTTGGGCATGTAGTTGTTTCTCTCTCTCTTTTGCTTCATAGCTTCATTCTCACATCTAAGAATCAAAACAACTAAACCCTCCCTGCCATCTCCATGGCCACACTCTTCAGGTTCATGTTTTTTTTTTTTTTACTTATTTCAATTTCTTATTGTAATTGAATTGAATTTCATTATTTGTATTCTTGAATGTGAAATAATGAAAGATTTGAAATTGGAAATCTATTTCCTCTTAATTTCCCTTCTATTCTATAATTTTGATGCATGAAGTATATTTGAACTTAATCATAGAGATTGTTGCAAACTACAATCTGCTTGCCATGAAATCATGAAGTTTATTGGAGGACTTTCATTATTTCATGTCCTTGTTCTTTAATGACTTACCTAGAGTTACATCCTTAAACAAAAATAAAAAATAAAAAATTGCATATTCGGTATATTGCATATTTGACTTACCTAGCAACTAAAATTATTTCTCCTTTCATTTGTGGGCATAGTGTCAAGACTTGACTTTTGGCCTATTATACCCCAAAAGAAATTTTTAGTGCTACAAAAATGCACGTAAAACCACAACAGAGAGGAGCAGAAACTTTCAAAATTATAGCAGTGATTTCCTGTCTTACCAGCTCCCATCACTGTTTCTCTGTGCCCAACTGCAATGAACTTATGAGATTGTTTATAACACCTTGCTAGTACTCAAATTCTATAACACTTAACGCACTGCTATTATTTGAATTCTTTAACACTATATGGGGATGATATCTTTGTGTCTTTTACTAGAGAGGAAGTTGAGCTTTTAGGGATGGTTTTGATGGAGTAAGGGAGTGGGATTGTCCTGGTCAATGATTTGCCCATTACAAGCCAGCCTACTATTGAGCAGCTACCAGATTGAATCTAGTCCAAAAGGGTTGAGAAAGATGGGCTGGCCGGTTGGCCAAGGATGACCCAAAAAGTCAAAAACCTCGTTGGCCCTCAATGGTACTATAATGTATGTTCTTTAATATTTAAATCTTTCAGTTGTAACTTCTTCCACTGTTCTCTTAAACGTGTTTACTTATATCTGAACAAATGTTAGGAATCCTTAAATGATCATCTTTGGTCAATCCAGGGTGCTAAGTGGGACACAGCCATCTGGTAGCTAAGAACCTAGGTCAATTAGTATTCTCAAGAATTGTCTTATTTCTTTCCAATTAATGGTCTTAAATCTTTTTGACACAATTCTCTTCCAATTATTCATCTTAATCAAATCAGCCAATATATAATGAGAAGTTAAATTAGCTTCACCTAAATATTGTGGCTGAATTAATTTCATGCAAGATTCATAGCAAAGTATGCTAACTGTGGTGAGGACTTGTGTTTGATTCCTGAGTCACCTTTTTACCTTGAAGGAGCTGGTGGAGAATTTGGAAATTAGCTACTCCAGGATGTGAGTCTGTGGATATCTCAAAGATGAAGCTATGGATACTTGTATGCATTCTGTTGCCTTGGTGTTAAATGTGTTGTTTGTCAAGCCTGAAAATTGTGAGCAGATCGCCTTTAAAATTAGTAGAGAAATGAAGAGAAAAACCTTGTAATGACCAGAAAGTTTCTGTATATTGGCTTTAAAAAGATTACATTGTGTACGTGTATTTATAGGTAAGAATCTACAACCTAGAAGGAAAGGCCAGACCAATCCCTATAATCAGTTTTTAATTGATACAAATCAAATCTCCAGAATCATGGGGGAGATGAGCTGAGAATCTGGTGCTGAAATCAAGGCTAATCAAGGCAGCCAATCAAGTCTGGGAATCACTGAACAAGAAAGAACTCGAAGAGGAGTATTTTGTAGTAACTAATTCTAGCTTTAAAGGCTTGGCTATAATTTCCTTTGTTATGCTTTCAGTCGTGGTAAGACATAAAGTATTTTCAATTGCTAAAGTTCATATATACTTAAAAGTAATCATGAATTTTTTTTAAGTAATCACAAGTTTTTTTGTTTCTTGGGATCCCTTTACGAAATTGAAGAAGATGGTTATCTAGTCTTAAATGTTTAGGTTAGTTATTGTCTTATTGATACTTTATCTTCATGTTATTTGTTTCTTTCTAGATTTTTCCTACAATCTGATGTGCAAAAAATGGGACTTATTTTGCTTCTGTTGCAGATCTCATGTACATGATATGCGCTATTCCAAGCAATGCTTTTGAAAATGTGTGTTGCATTCCCTTTGCTCACAACCATTCTTGGCACTTTAAGTGGGAGATATGCTTACATACCATTCCATTTAAGTTTCTTCATAATTTGAATTAACTTTATATTTTCCTTTGACTACAAGTGTATATTCAAAATTTCATTAATTGGTAGATGCATCAAAAAACAAGCTTAATTTGGTATGCTAGTTATCTTTAGTAGCTAATGTAATTTGATGCCTCATGAAAAGAAATCTCTTTAATTGGCCTAACATTACTGCATATTATTTTTATTTAGAGTTTTTAATGCTTGAAAATTATTAAGAATAAAGAGAGTGCCATAAGGGTCCAAAATTGTTTTTATAATCATTACTTTTGAAAGTTATACACTTTGGTACTTACTAGTTATCAAGTTTTAAATCAATATCCAATGTTTGTTTCTTGTTTCAAATGCTGAAGTGTTTTGTCAAGTATGGAGGTGACAACCAGGCGAGAAGAAGAAATCACAAACATCTTGGCTTTGTTAATTGGATTAAGTAAGAGTTGGATGGAGTCTGTTCCTCCAGACATAATGTCTTTTGTTATGTTGGATATTTCATCCATTGAGTAATAAAGCTTACACGTATACATTCTCAAAAAAAAAAAGTAAGAGTTGGATACTATTCTATAGTAAGGTATATCTGGATATTCTTATTAGTCTTCTGTCTATTTTCCTCATCATTTTCTCCATCCATAATATTTTGTGCTGAAGCAACATTTGACAAAGGGCCACAAAAGAAACTCTGTTTATTTTTTTGTAATGGTAGGAAGGCAAGTGTGATGTTTCTTTTCTAGAGTAGTCTATATTATATCATGGCAGATGAAAGGTGAGCTTGGTAATTGACCAATTGTCAATGTATGAATTTTCTAGCTTTAATTTTTGAGGTTTATCATCTACTTTGGTAATTATCAACGTTTAGTGTTGTGGATTTAGGAGGTTAAAAATAGAAGCGTGTAGATTTCTTGTCTTAGTGATTGAAGAGTTATGTGCCTTGGTAGAGGGGAAAGAGTGGGATGAAGCTTGGTTTCTTACCATTGGTTTGACAATGGACATACCTGAATTAGAAGTCAATATTGGGAGGGTGGGTTCTGGGGGGGGTGTAGAGACTGAGGCATTGAGGTCATATTACATTGGTTGAATCTAGGCTCTTCAATTCTAAGTCACTCACAAGTACCTTTATATTCTTCTTGTGATGCTGTTACATTTCCAACCTTTATGGGCCCAGGAATGTTTTGATCTCATTCAAGAACATCATGCAAAAATGTCCCATTCTCATTCAGCCTTATCCAATCTAAACATCATCAGCAGAAGGCTGTGTGTACAAAAGGTCCTTTATCACTTCCAAGATTCGGCCGCAATAAGTTTAACCTGGAATGCTGGTTTCTTTGATCGTCTATGTAGTTTGATAACTGATGAAAGCAAACTAGATTTTTGTACAGTAAGTGTAACACCTTTATTTGGCATTCGATCTATGATTTTGAATGCTTGAAACCTTTTTTTTTTTTTTTGTTAAGTAACATTTTTTTAGAAGAAAGAGGGATGCCCTCATAGCTCAAATATATACTTGATAATCATTCAGTCCTAATGTTATAGGGTTAGGTTCTTGCTAGTTGTCAAGTTTCTAAGTTAACATCTTATGCTTGGTCTTTGTCTCAGAGCCAAATTCTTTCTCAGTGTGGAAGAGTGCAAAGCATGGGAAGTGGCTGCCGGTAGGGATGAAGATATTCTGAATACTTTGGCTTCATTAGCTAGATTAAGTAACAATCACATAATCTATTTACCTGGAACAA
Source organism: Quercus lobata (assembly GCF_001633185.2). NCBI lineage: Eukaryota > Viridiplantae > Streptophyta > Magnoliopsida > Fagales > Fagaceae > Quercus > Quercus lobata. Next base: position 88,677,505 of record NC_044908.1, on the reverse strand, counting down.
CATTATTGGAAGTGAAATGAATTTATTATTGGTTTATCGTGACTTCTATGTGGTCTCATGTCAATCATGTCTCACTCAAGGAGTTCCCTCTGTTTTTTCCCAGCTTAAAGATATGGGCAATTACAAAACACAAGACAACTAGAAGTGCTCCATCCCTCTTCCTCCCCCCTCCTTTGTCTAAGATAAAGTATGTTACTTCTAATTGATGCTTATTATCCAGCCACAAGAAACAATTCCCACTTTACAAGGGAGTTCCAAGGGCGAGCACTTGGACATATGAGCATGGATTCTGTACTGCCAAGGAAGTATGTGTTCCCTTTGTACGTTTAATGCTGCCCCAAATTTGTACTTCAAATATTGCTCTGATACCTTATTAGGTTCTCCATTTGGCAAGTTGTTGGTTAGTTTTGTTTTATCTTTCTCTCCATTAATCTGTTGGTTTGATTGTCACTCATGATTCAGATCACTGACAAGGCTCATTAAGCCAGTAGCACAACCCGTTTTTGAAGTTATTAGCATGGAGAATGTGGTGTTGTATGCTAGAGTATTATTGGTGATGATCTAAAAGATGGCCTCCAATTTCATTCTTCATAGCCTTACTATCCTCTATTTTCTCCTTGTCACTATGCTTATATTGAAGGTTTGCATTTTTTCCGTAGACTTGAAGTGTCTTGAGCCTGCATTTATGGTGACTGTTAATAAAGTCTTTTGTTGTTTAATCATCACATTTTTCTTTTGCAGCCTGATTGTCCACACTATTTGTGGAGTTCGTGTACAGTTTGGTATAGATTTTGGTGCTAATACTTCATACCTTATGTTAGTGTGGATTTGGCATGGATTATTTTTGTTAATTTATTTTACTATTCAATTTATTTTTGTTACTATTCATGGGTCTCATTGCACTTTTTGGTACTATTCATGGGTCTCATTGTATTATTTTAGCTAACTTTTATCTTTATCTATAGTACTTTCAGCAAAAAGTTTTCAGTTTTAGCAAAATAAACGGATCCCAAACGGACACATAGTCTAGGTAAACAATATATTCTTCTTCTTTTCATGAGGTGCTTTTCTGTTTGGCTTTTCGTTTTACTTAGTAGAATGAAGTAAATGTGTAAGTGGTTATCTATGTTTTAAACCATTTTATATTATGAACAACCATTTTTGATTGTGGGTAAAGTGTAAATTGATAAATTTCATAATCAAAATTGTCATGTATCTTAATTGCGCAATCCCATATAGCAAAGTGACTATGCATAATCACTTTAGCTTTTATATATCAGGATACGACGATTATGTCCCGTTGTGCGCACAATAGTTGAATTGTGGATTAAGAGGTCTAGTCCAACCTTCCTTTTCCATTTTGTTTTTCTAATTTGAAGTTTTAAACAGAATATCAAACTCTTCTTTCTAATCATCTTGCATTGCGGATTTATCTGAATCTCTCCCATTTTGTAAAATTTTGCAAACTATAATTGGTTTGTTTTTGGGCTTCATTCCATATAATGATCAATTGTGAAAATGGTCTTATCCAGCACACAGAAATATATACTGCAATATTTAATATCCTGTACTTTACTCCTTAGAATTTGCTACAACTGGCGAGTGGGGAATCAAAACACTAGAATAGTCTAGAAGAGCTTAGACGTGCAGAGTATTAACTTTGTTTACTAGAGAAGGGAAATATAAGAGTCGTTTGCCCATTATGGTCAACCAGATAATGTCCCACGCAATGGGAGGACACTTTACAATTTCATTTAGAAATAATTTTTATGTTTTTTACTTTTTAAGGTCCATATATAATATTCATTTTATTGCATATAGTATTTATGTTTTCCCAAACTATTGTCGAATGCTTTCAAGCTCCCTTTTTTTAATTCATATTTATAATTTTTCTTATTCTAAAAGTAATTCCAAACTATTGATTGACTTTTGTTTACTAATATTGATATATGAGATTGAAATTGTATAGTTCTTAGGCATTCTTAGGAGACCATACCATATTATAAATTTAATATAAAAAATAATATGTAGAGAAATTGGAACTAAATCACAGTTACAGTATGCAAAATAAGGTATAATGAAAATACTTACTTTCCAAACTGATGGTATGTCATTTTCTTTAGTTAGCTTTGTTAGAGTATCCATGCAATTATCCCCAATGTTCATATTTAAAATATTTTTAGTATTTAATAGATTTGTGAAGCAAGCGCCCAAGTGTTGAAATATAGTATAAGGAAATTCAGCCAAAAAAAAAATAGTATAAAGAAAATTGCAAAAAAAAAAAAAAAAAATCTAAAAGATTTCATTCAATTTTTGAAATTCATATAAAATAACTTCATGTTAACAATTAACAAATTTTCTCAAATCTATTAAATTATAAACCTCATTCATAATTTCAAATACAATTCTAATAGTTCACACTAATAAGGGAAAACAATTATTTCATTTATGCGTGTGCAATACGGGGAATTCTAACATTTTACCTTTTTTTTTTTTTAATTTAGCAATTTATCCCTGTTTTGAAATTATTTAGGTTCATGCCCCTGTTTTGAAACTCGATTTTCTCAAAATTGAGTTTTAATGTAAAACTCGATTTGTCGAAAATCGAGTATGGGGTGATCAAACTTAAAAAAATAAAAAAAATAAAATAAAAATTGCATGGCACTCGAGTTCATGGAGCTTGAGTTCCATATAAAACGCCACTATAGGATGACCGAAACGCAGCTATAGGTATGAAACTCGAGTTCCATGCAATTATTATTATTATTATTATTTTTAAGTTTCATTTGGTATAACTCAATTTTAAACCAATCGACTTTTAGATTGAAACTCGATTTTATTAAAATCGAGTTTCAAACTTAAATAGTTTCAAAACAGGGATATATTACTAATTTTTTTTAAAAAAATAAGGGTAAAATGCTAGAATCTCCTGTGCAATACAATACATTAGTATCAAAAAAAAAAAAGAAAAAAAGAAAAAAAAGAAATAAGGATTGAAGGTTGATAGAATAGTATACTCTGAAAGGTAACCTCTAGAAGGGACTTCTTCCAAGAAGAGTAATTGTGGGCCTGAAATAGCCCATAATACCATGAAAAAGGGGGAAAGCCCAAAATGGATCTGCTGCAGAACAACCTGGGCAAATTTGATATAAACAACTTGGGCAAGCTGAAACAAATAGAACCTAAGACCCTTCCATTTTTATAACCCAATAGTGGAAAATGGGCCCGTAAAGGCCCAAACCTTTTGTATAAGAGGATAAGACTTAAGAGCAAACCTGTCTATCCGAGAGAACACACACGAGGTACATTGCGCTTTATCTTGATTAGGTGCAAATTAATCTTTTTATTTGCAAGCTTCTTCTTCTTCTCATGTGACGTTGCTTGGGAAAAGAGCAATTACATGGTATATAATGCCAAAAGGATATAGTTTTCTGGTTTGGTGGTGGGCTGTGCTTCTTGTTGATTAATTTACTTGTATAACAAAGGTATGTAGTTGAGTCCACTTGTTGGTCGGAGAAAATGGGCAAATGCCCCTTTCAAAAAAAAAAAATCTAGCATTTTGTCCTTTATCCCAAACTAATTAAGGAAATGCCCATCTTTTGAAACTCGATTTTCTCAAAATCGAGTTATAAAAAAAAAAAATTTCTGGAGCCCTATAGTGGCGTTTTAAGGACCTATAGTAGCGTTTTGTAATCCGATCTTCATGAAGACGAGTTACATGCAATTTTTTTTCTTTTTTTTTTACCTATAACTCGACTTTATGGAAATCGGATTACAAAACGCTGCTATAAGTCCTTAAAACGTCACTATAAGGCTTAACTCGATTTTGAGAAAATCGAGTTTCAAAAGAAGGGTATTTCCCTAATTAATTTGAAAAAAAATTGTAAAATGCTGAATTGTTTTTTTTTCAAGGGGGAAAAGTCAATTTTTTCCTATATTTTTCTCTTTTTTTTAATTAACAATAGCCACTTGCATATTAAACAAGTTGCTTGCCACCTAATCAAGAAAAGCACAACTTCCTTAAAAAAAAAAAAAAAAAAAAAGGGTACAACTTACCTAACGGAGTGGACTACTTAAAGCACTCGCATAAGTTCAACTAGATATTGGTTTTTATATAATGTATTTGAGAAACAAGAATCCTCCACCAATGGAAAAGGAAAGCAACGGCTCGGTCATCAATGTAAATGCACATATGTACGTAGGGAATGTTGATCAATGTATATATACACGTGTATATATATATATATATATATATATATATAGGGAATGGACTTTTCAAACAAGTCGTTTATTTTTTTTTAGTTTTATTTTATTTTGATAAGAACATGATCATTTATTTTCAAACAAGTCAGTTTGTTGTCTTTCCACAACTTTCCTTCAATCATGCTTAGTAGAATTATAACAACCCCACTCAATTGTGTAAATATGTTATTTTCAAACAAATTGTGTTATGCATAGGAAACCCTAAGACCCCATCTTTTGATTGTCTACCTCCTTTGTTTGTTCTCACATGATCATTTATTTTCAAACAAGTTGTTTGTTGTCCATACACAATTTTCCTTCAATCATGCTTGGTGAAATTTACACGGTTTTCCTTTAATCATGCTTAGTGGAATTATAAGGACCCCTACATAATTTCCCTTCAATCATGCTTAGTGGAATTATATAGACCCTTACACAATTTTCCTTTAATCATGCTTAGTGGAATTATAACAACCCCACCCAATTGTGTAAATATTTTATTTTCAAACAAGTTGTGTTATGTATAGGAAACCCTGAGACCCCTCTTTTGATTGTCTTCCTCCTTTGTTTGTTCTCACATGATTATTTATTGTCAAACAAGTTGTTTGCTCTCCCTACATTTTTTTTTAGAAGAAAGTTGAAATCAATTTAGGTAGCTGAATAGTCAAATATTTGTATCTAATGAATAATAATGTTTGTACATGATCTGTATTTAATTATTTTATATAAAAAAATTTAAAAAGTATAAAGAGAAAAATGATTTAAAAAAAAAAAGAAAAAGTATGATATGGCTGATGAGGTGCTTAATAGGAGCATAGCAATATTAAATGTTACGTCTTACCTTTTAGATATATATAGATATAGATTAGTCGTTAACTTGTGCGATGTATGGAAATAACTATTGAATGAGTTTCAAGAAAGAAAAAAAAAAAAACATTATTTTTTAGTTTGAGTAGTAAGCAAAAATGCATAAAATTAATATATATATATATATATTGAAAAAAATGGCACAAAGTTTTATTATTTAGGTAAAAGAAAATAATGTTATTTTATTTATTAGTAGTTTTTTGTGAGAAAGAATAAGGAACAGGATATTGCGTATCTAGTTTTGTTTGTGTAATATATAGGTATATATAAAATAGTTTGTAATATATATGTCAAAAGGTGTCTTTTGAAATGTTATAACTCTTCAAATTTGATATATTAAAAGGTGTCTATTGAAAAGTCATAACCCTTCATATTGGATATATGAAAAGGTACCTATTAACCGAAAATATGTCTATTTAATGAAAATATGTCTATTGAATGAAAATGTGCTTATTGAATGAAAAGTTGTCTATTAATCAAAAATGAATATTGAAAAGGCACAACTTTTTTATGTTTTTAAATGTATACATTACATTAATTTATGTAATCACATGACATAATAAAAAATTATTAACAAAAAGTAAAATACTTCGCTTTTATATTATATAAATGTATGTAAAATAATAAAAAAATAAAAAAGGACATTAGAGCATAATTAAGTGAATAATCGTGGCAGCTCTGCCTAGATTCAATGGTTCCAGCACTAGTATATGACTAATTAGACAATAAGGTTATCCATTACTATAATTGAGCTCAAGGCGATAAGAATATTAATGGGTTCATTGTGGGGAAGACCTTTTGTCAAGTTGTGGACTTTTGTTACATATTTTTGCAGTCTGGTCACATCATCCGTCTATTTTTAAATTATTTCATGTTCGTCCAAGGGAGTAGGGGCCACATTTTTTTGTACTGCAGTTGCAGAGATAATCAGTCAGCAGCAATAATAACAATTCATCCGGGTCTAAAGAATCTTGAGAGTGAGTTCTCTTGGTCACACATAGGGCTGTCCAGATTGATCCGGTAACTCGACCCACCCGAAAAACCGACTGAAACCGACCCGAATCCGGCCGACCCGACTGCTCCGGCGGGTCGGCGGCGGATCTTCACCACCAGAAACCGATTTCGGCGGGTCGATTTCAGTTTTCCTCCCCTAAAACCCGAAAAACCCGAACCGACCGAAAGATTTCCAGATTCCGGCCAAAATTTCCAGATCCCAGCAAGAATTTCCAGTTTCTGGTGATAATTTTCCAGAATCCGGCGAAGAAACCTAGATTCCGGCGACATTTCCCTTAGATCCAGTGAGATTTTGACCGGATCTTGCGAAATCTCATCAAATCCAGTTAGATTTTCGCCGGATCTAAGGGAAATATAGCCGGAATCTGGAAAACTATCGCCGAAATATGGGTTTCTTCGCCGGATCTGTGTTTTTTTCACCGTTTTCTTGCCATCTTCTCAGATCTACGACTCCGACCGACCCGTTCGCCATCCGTTCATAATCTGAACCGCCCGACCCGATTACTCAGGCGATCGGCGGCGGGTGCATTTTTTCCCCACCCGATTTCGGCGGGTCGGTTCCGGGTTGGGCACAAACCCGACCCGGACCGACCCGTGGACAGCCCTAGTCACACATTTTCACCCATTGACAGCTATCAAGCATATTTCATTTGCCTTTAGACTCTACTTTTCTAACTCAATTATTTAGAGCTCCACTATAAAGACATTAGTAGCACAGCCAATCTGTATTTTCTATCGCATCAAAAAAAAAAAAAAAAAATCTGTATTTTCTAGTGATAAGTAGTTTCAACCTCTATTAATTTATAAAATCTATAGTTGTTTGTTATCATATATTGGTGATGAATTTGATTATCAAAAATATAGTAGGTGATGAATTTTGGTAATAAATTTATTTAGAATCTTAATAAAATGTACTTATTTTTAAGATTTGTGATTTCTGGTTTAGTTCCTTCAAATATATTTGTATATTTATATATTACATTACTGCCCCTTGCTCATGTTATAACGGTGTGCATTATATGTGAAGTAGGAGCAGGTATATGATGCACCCGACATATATGCCGGGTCACTCATAGACTGGCGGGTCCCATACACTGTTGGGCCCACCTACATGTGAGAGACTCGGCATATATGCCGGGTACAACATATAATTTTCGGTGAAGTAACCTCTTAAGTATGTAAATTGCTTGGGTTAGTGGCAAATTTAGACAGAGACCCGTCAGCTTTGTTCATGATAAATTGATGTCCCTCAATTTTAATTTGTCATTCATGAGAAGCCACATTCATCTAACTAGTTAATCATGATTTTCATCTTTTAAATACCACGAAACAACTTGAACACTTGTTTTTTAAATACCATTTTACACTTGTGTTTGTGACAAAATTGATTTGTATGAGGATGCTTTTGTTAAATTTCACTTTTCTCATCGTTAATATCCTAAGATACTATTGCAGCTGAAAGAAGTGTTGGTATTAATAATCTTCAATAAGCGTTGGAATATTTTCATAAAATTATTATATATGTACTTTTAAATGGTCTTTTAAAGGAAAGAATATAATCGTTTATGTACAATTAATAGCCACATTAACTTACCTTATAGCTGTTGAAAAACGCATAATGCATAGTTTATGCCAAATAGTAATTGTCACCAATATTAGCTACATAATTATTAGTTTACCGTTGATAACTTGATATATTACAATAAATCTCCGTAACCATTTACTATTGAATCTGATTAGTCAAAAGGAAAGTTAATTCTAATATCTATTGAATTAAACATGATTTTAATATGGAAGGTTTACTAGTCTATATTAGGCCAATATGTACGGCCAAAAGGATAGAGATACTAAGAGGAAATAGGGTCGGTTTTGTCTTCTCACCATTACATCATTACATGCATCAACAAATATTTGCATTATATTATCTTCTTCTTTTATGAAAATAATATATATTCCCACTATATTATATTTTAGGTAAGGAAAATATTAATAGACAGTTTCTTATCCTACAAGTTTATATAGGACATAATTTTCAAATCAAGAAAACGTGTTTTTTTTTTTTTCTTCTAAAAATAAACGTAATTTATTTCTTGACGCTTCTATATTCCACATCACAAGTGGTGTAGGCTTATGAGAAGTTTGCTAGACTGTTGTATCTTGAGGGCAAGCACGCATAATTGCTAGTCTACTATACTAAAATTTTTGTTGACGGTGTGTATCATCTTAAGAGAGCAACCTAGTCCATGCCTCAACTTCCCATCTAAAAACTCATGGAATTAACAGTACTAATTTGTATATAATGTTACGAGATATGTAGAAGTACTAGCTAGGTAATCTCTCAACTCTATTCTCTAATTTTAAGGTGAACTCTAGGCCCCTTTTGGTACACAAGTTTAAACACATGTTTTTAATTTTTAAACAACATTACATGTATTTTCATATACTTTTTTACTCACACGTATTTTCAAAAAAATTGAAAACTGTTGTTTAAACATACGCAACAAACGGCCCCTAATTTCTGTGAAATATTATTATTTAAATGATAATTTGAGGATTATATAAATTTAATTTACTCATTAGTCATTGTTCTTAGGTAATAATTAAGGGTTGTCCATTACTAAAAGCAAAACATCCTCTAGACCTGCACTATAAGAACATTGGCCTATCACCATCAGTGAGTGGCTACAATACGATAATAGGTAAAATCCCCAGCGTGGACCCTACTCTCCAGCAGTTATAAATCACACATCTATTTGTGCAGTTGATCAGTGATATATATATATATATAGGAAGACCCCCAGTTCTTTCCTCGTTTGGGAGAAGAGAATGAAATGGAATGGAATGGAAATGAATGAAAAGAATAATTTTATAATATTCTTCTCTTCCCTTGTTTGAGAGTTTTAATGGAGAGAATGGAGAGCTCATTCTCTTGTTTGAGAGTTTAAGTGGGAGGGAATGGAATAGGTAGGAAAGAACACTCATTCCTCTCTATTCCCTTAAAATCTCAAATTTTCATTCCCCTGAAATTGCGAGGAATGAGAGGGAATGGAATTAGATTTAATGATTTTTTTTACTTTGGATTGAGCTTATTGTTGCTGAAACTGAAAACTGAAAACTGAAAACTGAAAACACTGTAGCAAAATAATTTTTAAATGTGTAAATAGTACCGTGGGACCTATTTTTAATATTTTTTAATATATAAACAGTAACAGCACAGTGCGTGAACAGTACATTTACTGTTCATACCAGTGAAATTTGTCTCCCAAAGTCAATAAAAGCGGGCCAAAAAAAAAAAAAAAAAGAGAAAACGTGAACTGGAAAAACGCAGACGCAGCGGACGCAGAGCCCAAACGCTCACTAAGTGAGTGTTTGGATCCGGCGTTTTGCATTTTTGAGTTTGCGTTTTTCTCTTTTTTTTTTTTTTTTTTTTTTTTGGATTCACACGTTTTCTGCTTTTTGGAGACAAATAGCACTGTTCATCATTGTTCACGCATTGTACTATTTACACATTTAAAAATTATTTTGCAACAGTATTTTCAACAAAATAAGCTGTATCCAAATAGATCCTAAAACTCCCAAAATACCCCTATATATTCAACTCTTTATTTTAAAATAGGGGTCTAATAGTAATAATTTCATAAAATGATTCAATTTCATTTCCTCCATGTTACTCCCAAACAAGATTACTTACATTTCATTCATTTTCATTCATTTCTATTCCTTTATTTTAAAACATCTAATTAGGATTACTTAATTCCATTTCATTCCATTCTTTTCTATTCTTTTCCCTTACTTAAGTACATTCCATTCATTTTCATTCCCTTATGATCATTAAATTCCATTTCTTTACGAACCTTGGAGCCTTAATTGTCTTCTTCCCTTGTTTCACATGCACATGATTTATTCGATGGCAAAGATTTTCCTAAAAAGTTGTCCCTACATAATACCTATTAGATAGGGACCAGTCAGCTTAATTGGTTTGTGAGAAATTGATGCCCTTCAAGTTTTAATTTGTCATTCATGAGAAATCACACTCATCTCATCTAACTAGTTAATCATATTGAGTGGCCCAGTTGAATTATTCTTTGGAAGGAATATTCAAACTCTAAAAAGCATAAATTGACTTAAAAATTATTGACAAATAAATTAAATTTACAGTTGATCATATAAGACCACTTTAAGAGAAGAGTTCTTAAATGACCATAAAAAAATGTTACGGTATTTTTATAGCAAGTGAAGTGTCAATCTACCGTAGATCAACGTAAAATAAAATAAGATTATATTGAGATAAACCACAACTCAAAACAAAAAATGTTTTAAAAATATAATGAGATTTTGTTGTATTACTAGATTTCCTCATTGGTTAGTTAAGTAAGTGGCAAGGAACCAAAAATAAAATAAAAAATGGCATAGAGCTTTCAATTAATTAAAGCCATCGTGTGCATTTCAATAAACTCAATTGGTGAAATTTCTAATAATTGAATAAGAAATCTGTAGTTCAATTCCCCCTTACACCAAAAATCGGTTGGTATCTTAGTTTGATGATAAAGAGTTATCATCAGGAGTGGACGCTATAAATTGAAACTCTCTAAAAAATAATAATCTATATTTATAATAATAAGTGAAGTTGAGAGAAACCTAAATTAAAATTCTAAATTAAAGTTCCACTTTTATACCATGTGTCTTAAATTATTTATTCTTAAAGATTTTATTTCTTAAATTTATAATCAAATGTAGAATCACGTCATAAATATTCATTCAAGTGAGTTATTAAGTACAAAAATCAAAGAGTCTAGAATAAATGAATCGTTAAAAAAAAAAAAAAGTGCTTCACAATAATTTTTTTAGAAAGGACAATTTACATTTTATATCTAATAATTTTCTTACAAAATTTTTTAAAGAATTAACAAAATATGAAAATGACTATCAATAATATTTAAATTATATATATAAGAATTATATTATGACCACACTTCAAAATAACTTGTATTTGTAAAGTGATCGTTACTAATAATATATGGTTGATGAGCCTTGGTGTCATTGATAGCAAGAGGAACTTTCCGCCTAAAGAAAAGTTTGGCTAAAATATAAATTTGGTGTCTAAATTTTACCAAAACATTGTTTCTTTGCTAAATTAAAAAAAAAAAAATTATCCTTAAATTATTAAAAATATTTCACTTTTTGTTCTTAATTTTATTAAAAAATTAAAATTTTTTATTCCTAAAATATTAAAAAAATTTATTTTTCCTAGTTTTACTTCTAAACTATTGTTTTTTTTTTTTTTTTACAAACTAGCCGGAAAAAGACTATAAAGATTAGGGGAAAAAAATCTTTTAATAAAGTTTAGGAAGTGTTTGGTAGAGTAATTTGAGAATTATTATTTATAATTTTTTAAAATATATATAAATAAAAAAGTGTATGAAAAAAAAAATATATATATATATATATAATATTATTTAAAATGTGAAAATATGAATGTAGACGGACTCATAAAACAGGCGAGACTTTAGTCGGTACTTTTGCTTTTTGACTGTAGTTTTTTTCTCTCAATTACTTTGACCCTCTCTACAGACTTTAGTACTGCTAGCAGTTTAGCACTACTTTTGAGCCTCTCTACTTTAGTCGGTACTTTTGCTTTTTGACACTAGTTTTTTCACTCAATTACTTTGAGCCTCTCTACAGACTTTAGTAGTACTAGGAGTCTAGCACTACTTTTAATAAAGGATTCCAAAGCTGCCCTAATAATGCAACTCATCAAATTTTTTTTTTTTTTTAAAGATAAACACCAATTTTCAGCCAACAACTTTTCATAACGGAATCCAAAGATGTCCTAATAATGGAACTCATCAATTTTTTTTTTAAGTAAACAACAATTTTTATTAACAGAAGAGCCCAAAATCAGCTGTTAAGAAATCAAGGTGGTTTGATAGGAAAGTATGAGTAATAATGTTTGTATTTTTTAAAAATATATATAAGTAAAAAAAGTATGTAAAAATATATATAATATTATTTAAAAACTGAAAATATGTGTTTAAAATGCTCTACTGAACGGGGTCCAAAATTCTAACATACTCAATGGTTAATACATCACAAAAGTGAAAATCTTTGTTGTTGAATTGACACCTCTTATAGTACTTGGAGGTTTAAGGGAAAATGGTTTGAACTGTGAAGTTAACAGTATGTTGCAATTATCTCTCAAAAAATACATCACAAAAAAGGGAAGGGGTAGAGCTCATAATGGAACTCAGCTTAGGACATTCACTTAAGCGATATGGAACTCAGCTTTTGTTAGGCCTCTAGACAATATCTACTCAATTAGGATGTGGTCATTACAAATAGTATCAAAACCATGCCCAACCAGAAGTATAGGTCCCACACGCGAGGACTTGTATACCCATAAGGAGGGTGGAATGTGAATGACCAAAGGGAGAAGCAATTCTGCTAAGTCCCACATCCCTTAGAAAAGCACATCCAGATGTGCTAAGGAGTGATTTCCCTTTTAATTTGTAAAGGTATTTTCTCTACTGTATGTCTACGGTGCTGGTTGAAATTTTGAAACTTTGATTTTCATTTTCTAGTGTTTTTTTAGCATTTCTCTCTCAATTTCAAATTCCTATAAAGCTGAGCAATTGAATAATTGAATATCCAGTAAGTGAATATCAAATTTTCAAATATCCTAGCCGTTGAAGCAATTGAATATCTAGTAAAAAAATAATTTCAATGCAGATTTAAAATATCAATAAGAGCAAGACCTTATTGAAGATTTATAAATTTTAGAATTTGAAAGGAATTATGAATTGGAAGAACAGAAAGGACTACGAATAAGAAATTCACTTGTCCACATTTGCTTTCTTGGTGAATCACGTGTTTACAACTGTTTTTGTTTTCTTGTGTCGACAGAGTCACGTATGTCAAATTTACCTTGGTGAAATGTTTTCACTTTTTGTCAACTGTGGACTTCTGTCACACACTTTTGAAGTTTGGTCATTGGTTATTTAGGTGAGTCCGTGAGTGGCGAGGAACCCAAAAAAAAAAAATAAAAAAAAAACAAAATAGCATAGAGCTTTCAATCAATTAAAGCCAACGTGCAACCCGATGGCTTGGAATTTGGAAGCAACCAGCCACGACAAATTTCCACTACATAATGGTCCTCAATTATTGTGAATAAAATTTTTACCTTAGCGTTCAAAAAAAAAAACATAAAATATGATACTTTTTACCGAGAAAAGATTTTCCAAATCCAAACCATCATTAGTATTTTCGTTTTTTTACTCTACTTTTTGCATGACTGATTATTATGAGGCCCTCTTTAGATTACTCATAGACTTTAGTTAGTAGCACAGCCAATCTGCATTTTCTAGTATGTGTGTGGTTTCTCCTTTCATCAATAAGTTAGATGGTTTTAAAAACTTAAATGATTAAAATATTGAAAAAAAGTCTGATATTTATTTTTTACTATTTGAACCGACAGTTTTCTCGGTTAAAACACTGGGTTTTATGGTTTTTATAAAAACCGCTGAAGGTCCAGTTCCTGTTTCCTCTTTGACAGTCTGCCACTGATTTTGGTCATGCCTTTCATTAAAAAATCTATAATTGTTTGTTATTACAGGTGATGAATTTCGGTAATTAATTTAATTGGAATCTTAATAAGAAGTTCTTATTTACAAGATTTGTGATTTATTCTCCGTAGATAATTTTTATATAATATATGTTAGAAATACTGAATGAATGTATTGTATTTCTTAATCAAAGAATATACATCAGTGCCTTAATATAGGAGACCTATGTGTGCAGTACAAGTAAAGTGTAGTACAAGTACAAGTGTACTATACAAGTAACCTAGTTGGGCCTAAAGCCCATAACATAATATACGTTAACAGCCCCCCTCAAACTCAAGGTGGATGTGAGACCAGCTTGAGGTTGTCAACCAAATCACGAGTGCGTCCCTTAGGAAGTGACTTGGTGAAGATATCTGCAAGTTGATCTTTGGAGGAGACGGAGAAAAGCTTGAGAGCACCATGGACAAGATGATAACGGATAAAATGACAATCAATCTCGATGTGTTTAGTCCGTTCATGGAAGACATCATTGTGAGCAATATGAATGGCACTCTGGTTGTCACAATAAAGGGGAGTAGCAGAGGATGTGGACACACCTAAATCCTTAAGAAGCCATCGTAGCCAAAGGAGCTCAGATGTGGTATCAGCAAGGGCACGATATTCTGCTTCAGTACTAGAGCGGGCCACAAAGGTTTGTTTCTTACTTCGCCAAGAAATCAAAGAAGAACCAAGGAGAAAGCAATAACCTGTAGTGGACCTGCGATCAGTGGGATCTCCTGCCCAATCAGCATCAGAGAATGCACGGAGTACAAGAGGAGACTGAGCTGAGTAGAAAAGGCCATGAAAGAGGGTGCCCTTCAGGTATCGAAGAATGCGCAGAACAGCAGCATAGTGAGTTGATCGTGGAGCAGACAGATACTGGCTCACCTGATGAACAGCATAGGAGATGTCTGGACGAGTAACTGTGAGATAAACTAGGCTGCCAACCAATCGTCTGTAAAGAGAGGGATTAGACAATGGTTTCCCCCCTGAGGGAGTCAGATGCGCATTAAGTTCAACTGGAGTGTCAACAGTCTTGCTATCAGTGAGTCCAGCTCGAGACAAGAGTTCAGAAGCATACTTAGTCTGAGTAAGATAAAGTCCATCTGTAGAATGAGTGATTTCAAGACCCAAGAAGTAGCTGAGATGTCCAAGATCTTTCATCTCAAATTGCTGACTGAGAAAACCCTTGAGTTCTTGAATGCCACTGAGGTCATCACCAGTTATGATCATATCATCCACATACAGGAGAAGTAAAATAGTGCCTTTGTCAGTGCGACGAAGAAATAAGGCAGAATCATAATGACTGGCCATGTAACCCAAATGAGAGATGGTAGAGCTGAATTTGGCAAACCAAGCTCGTGGAGCTTGTTTAAGGCCATAAAGAGCACGTCGAAGGTAACAAACCTTGTTTGAGTCAACAGAGAGACCAGGAGGAGGTTGCATATAAACTTCTTCATTTAACTCCCCATTAAGGAATGCATTTTTGACATCCATCTGAAAAAGATCCCATTTACGGGCAGCAGCAACAGCTAAGAGGGCACGGACAGATGAGATACGAGCAACCGGAGCAAAGGTCTCTTCATAATCAATCCCATACTCCTGTGTAAAACCTTTTGCAACAAGACGAGCTTTGTAGCGCTCAATGGACCCATCAGAGCGAGTCTTAATCTTGTAGATCCACTTACAACCAACCACAGATTTCCCGGGAGGGAGTGTCACCAAATCCCAAGTATGATTTTTAGATAATGCATCAAGTTCCTCTTTCATTGCAATCTGCCATAAAGGGTCAGTGGAAGCCTCACGATAGGTGTGAGGCTCATGTAGTGTAGCAAGAGCAGTGTAACAATGATAGTCAAGTAAATGTGCAGGAATAGATCTTACTCGAGTTGAGTGACGAGGTGGAATGTCTTGTGCAAGATCTTCAGGCGGAGCAGGAGCAGGGGACCCAAGCTCAGGGTTGGGGTTGGGTAGCTCGTCTTCAACCTGTTCATCTTCCACCTGTTCATTAAAGGGTGAACTAGGAAAGGGATCAGTAATATCTGGTGGTTGGACAGAGAAGTCTACAAGAGAATCAGGAGCAACTACAGGAGGATCAGGAGCAGCTACAGAAGGAATATGTGCCTCATCTGGAAAAAGATCTAAAACAGAGGAGGAAGATAGGGAGGCACGAAAGTGAGAGAGCTCGACAAAGAGGCGATGTTCCCAAAAGACAACATTGCGGGAAACACGAAGACGATGAGAGACAGGGTCATAACACCGATACCCCTTTTGAGTTTCGCCATAGCCAAGAAAACAACAAAGCCTTGACCGAGGCTCAAGTTTGTTATGCTCATGTGGCTGAAGAAGAACGAAACAAGCAGAACCAAAGGAGCGAAGGTGGTGATAGTCTGGAGATGACCCAAAAAGGCGCTCATATGGAGTTTGATTTTGGATAACCGGACTCGGAATGCGATTAATAGCATGAACAGCATGAAGAGCAGCTTCGCCCCAAAAAGGAGCAGGAACTTTGGCAGAGAGAAGGAGAGCACGAACAGTGTCAAGAATATGACGAAGTTTCCGTTCGGCTCTACCATTTTGCTGAGAGGTACCTGGACAAGTTAGTTGATGAACAGTGCCATAGGAATGCAAAACAGCTTGGAAAGCATATTGAGTATATTCAAGAGCATTATCAGATCGAAAAATTTTGATGCGTTTGGAAAACTGAGTTTCAACCATTTTTGCAAAATTAGAATATACTTGCAATAATTCAGAACGATGTTTCATATTAAAAATCCAGCTATAGCGAGAGTAATCATCAACAAAGACAACAAAATATCGAGACCCACCAATACTAGAGACAGAGGAAGGGCCCCAAACATCAGAATGAATAAGGTCAAAGATATCAGTGGATATTGATTCACTAGTATTGAAAGGCAAAGCTGGTTGTTTTCCTAATTGGCACGAAACACAATCAAAATTTTTTGTAGACACTGAACCTAACAAACCTCTAGAAGCTAATTGTTGTACCCGAGAGGAAGATGCATGACCAAGTCGAGCATGCCAAAGTGCAAGGGAAGGAATTGAAGAAGCTGTAGCAGCTGCAGCAACAGAAACAGGAGCAACAAGTGGAAGACGAAGGTTGTCCACGGGAAACATACGCCCAACTCTGGGACCAGTCCCAAGCTCCCGTCCCGTCCTCGGATCCTGCACAATACACCCAGAATAATCAAAGATAATGCGATAACCCAACTCAGCCAATTGTCCAACAGAAAACAAATTATAAGAAAGGTCAGGAACATTAAAGACTCCAGGAACCGAGAGATTGCAGGTCGCAACGGAACCTATATTATGACCAGACATTGTGGAACCATTTGCTGTGCGAATATTAAGAGGGTGTGGTGCAGGTTTAAGGTCAGAAAATAAGGACGAGTGTGGTGTCATGTGATTGCAACAAGCAGAATCCATAAGCCAAGAGGTAGGAGACATACCAGATAAAGCTGAGAGAGAAGAGGAATAAGATGCATTACCAACCATACGAACGACATTGGCGATGATATTTATAAGGTCATCTCTGGAAATGGTGAAAGTGGATCCAGAAGACTGAGACTTTGCAGAGACGGGAGCCATAGGTTGGACACTCTCAGTGTTAGCAACAGTAGCAGCAGAAATGGAAACAACTGATTTGTTGCGTTGATAGCAAGTCTCAATATTATGGCCAAAACGTTTGCAAAAATTGCAAAAACGTTTGTTGGATTGTCGGCGACGATTGTTGCAAAAGGAAGAAGACTTGTCTTTATTCTTCATTTTGAAGCAAAATATGCAAAAATGGACCGCAAAAATGAAATCTACGCGAAAAACTGGGTAAGGAGCACCTGGACAGAAAAAGTCAACCCGGAAAAGTCAACGGTCAAAGTCAACGGTCAACGCTAGTCAACGGTCAACCCTCGGTCAAAGGTCAACGATCTGTCAACGGTCAGAAGATGACGTCACTGGATGACGTGTCGATGACGTCAGCAGAATAGTGGATGCTGACGCAGCTAGGGCTGACGTGGCAGGTGAGATGACGTCAGCAGACCAGGTGAGGGCGCGTGAGGCGCGTGCAGGCGCGTGGCGGCAAGTGGACGGCGCGTGACGGCGCGTGTACAGCGCGTGACTTGAAATTCCGGCGCGTGGTGGCGCGTGTGGCGCGTGATCGTCGAAGCAGCAACTTTGAGCGGCGCGTGAGGGCGCGTGATGTCTCCGATGACGACGAGGCTTCCACGGATGTGTAGATCGGCGCAGGACGATCTCAGTGGTACCTTCAAAAATGAAATCGGAGCAATATTTGCAGCGGTGATGCAAAGAGCAGTGGTCTGTGTAGTGTGAAACTCCTGAACGACGGCGGCTGCAGGTCCGGAACCTAAGGACGACGGCTGGATGACGTCGGAGGTTCAACGGCGATAGGCTGCGGCGGCAGTTGTGATGGCGGAAGCGTTAGTAAAAGAAAGGAAGTCACACAATGAAGACAAGACTGCTAAGAAAAGGTCAGAGCAGTGGCTCTGATACCATGTTAGAAATACTGAATGAATGTATTGTATTTCTTAATCAAAGAATATACATCAGTGCCTTAATATAGGAGACCTATGTGTGCGGTACAAGTAAAGTGTAGTACAAGTACAAGTGTACTATACAAGTAACCTAGTTGGGCCTAAAGCCCATAACATAATATACGTTAACAATATATATTAAAAAAAAAAAAAAAAAAACTCAAACCCACAAGATTATAAACACCAAGACTACTTCAGTTTAATTCCCCTAAATTTGATAGCTAAAATTGTGAATATGCACAATCCTTTTACGAAGGACATGGTCTGTATATTTTATATTACCCATTGCTCATAATAAGTAATATATAACGGGGTACCATATATGTTAAAGTGATTTCAAAAGTACGTAAATTACTTGGGCTAGAAGAAAAATTCTGTATAAGCAGATGACTTATAAGATAATATTTCCGATGTGTTAATAATTATTGATCTTCTTCAGGTAACTGTACATAAAGCTTGCTTAATATATATCATAATATCAATAAGTTCACTTTGAGAAGCAGTTGTTAATTCAAGTCTCATGTTTGTCAATCTTTTGTCCGGACCTGTAACCAAACCATCATATAGCTTAAATTAAAATGACTAGTGCAACTAAAATTGAAGTGTTGTTTGTTGGTCCGGCTTCATTCCTTGTTCTGGTGTGGACCTGCTGCTTTCTCTATGTTCATGAAAATTAATGCCCTTCAACTTTGCACAATTGTGTCTTTTTTTGTAGCCTAGAAGCATGTTGCACGTTTTTGTAGGAAACTCTTTTCTAGAAGAGAAGACACATTAGCCATGGCCCATGACTTCTTTTCCTGCAAAGGTGCATAATTCATAAATAGGCATTTGTCCAGTGCTGCATTGATATAAAAAAATAATCATGATATTGCTAGTTATAAATATTAAAAATTAGCAACATCAAATGTTGCGCTTCTATTTTTATATAATAAATATATAAATTGTGCATGATCATAATAAATATTTGATACCAAAACTTATGAATATGCATAATCTTTTTTGAAGGATACTGTTTGTATATTTGATATGGACAAAGTTTAGTTATAAAATTGTTTGTAACCTTAACTTACAACTTTACTTAATATTTTTTTTATTAGAGGTGAATTTTGAAAAATCTATCATTGAATTACATCTTTTTCTTATATCCTCCATATTTGCAAAATTTCAAGAAAATTAAAGATCACTAGCTATGTCATTAATAAATTTTTTTAATTGCAAGTTTTTGTAAATTAAAATTATGTATAAAATGTAAAGTTTTTAGACCCCTTAAACACAAATAGATTAACCTAGTTATTTAGCCAAGTGATTAACTTAGGTAAATTATTCAAGTCTAGGTTAACACAAATAAATTATATCATGCAAAGCAGTGCGGAAAAGTAAATAACACACGATATGATAACTAAAGAAAACCTAATCGGTAAAAAACCTGAGGAGGATTTAACCTAACTATCCTTAAGGTAAAACAGATTCACTATGAAAGAATTGAAATTTTACAATAACAACTTAGACCACTAACATCCTATTGCTACCTCGAGTAGAAAACTTATTACCATGACCACGTGACAGCTCCAAGTCCACGGACTACTTCTTTCTTCAGATCCACAGCATCCACAAGTATACTACTTGTATTTCTTTAAGCTCTTTATGCAGCAACTGAAACGATCACCAAGCTCTCGACATCAATCTCAATCTTGATAGCCCTAAGTGTGTATGTAGGCAAACACCTCTAGATCTCACAAGAGTTCACACACACAGCATAAACAACAACCTAAAAACATGGTTATGGTTTTTCTTTTTATACTTAAGATAAAATATAAAACACTACACGTCATATGGGTTTAGGTTGAGTTGAAAAATTCTGCAGAAAAACAATCTGCACGAGTTTCAATCAATCGAGTCTAATTTTCGATCGATCGAGCCTTGCAGAAATTGAACAGTAATTTTCTGCAATTACTTGATTCCAACTTTACATTAAACATATACTTTGAACAGCCTAAATCTGGATTAAACGTTTTGATCATGGTTTGCCAACATATACACATTGAAGTTCTAAAACATTTAGATCTTAAATTCTTAGAACCTAACATAAAATATAAGTTTATAGATCATATAGTAAATAATATCCAATTGATACAAAATTTGACATGTGTATTAAGAGCATAAAGAACATGCAATTTGATGGTTAGATTTTCAAAATATGTAGTAACATTATTTTATTGAGTGAGTTTGTAGCCTTAAGCTACAACCAATTTTGTAGCTAAACTTTGTTCATTTGATATTACCCTTTGCTCATATTATAACGGTGTACAATATATGTCAAGTGGTTTCAAAAGTATGTAAATTGCTTGGGTAAGTGGCAAAATTGTGGATAATATTACTAAATTGTTAATAATCTTCACCTAGAGAGCTTGCTTAGGGCCTGTTTGGGTAAGGGTTTTTCATCACTCAATTTCCGTCACTCAATTTCCATCACTCATCACTCATCACTCATCACTCATAACTCATCACTCATCACTCATCACTCAATTTTTCACATCCGTTTGCCTTCATCACTCAGTTTTCATCACTCACTATTTTTCACACTATTTGAAGGGCCCACACCTGTCACGGTACAGTGTTTTTTTTTTTTTCACTAGCAGCTTCTTCTTTTTTTTTTTTTTTTTTCCCTCCTGGGTTGGCTGTTCGGTCTGGATTTTTTTTTTTTTTTTTTTTTTCACTAAGTTTGGTGAGTCCAGGTACTTAAAAAAAAAAAAAAAAAAAAAAAAGCCAACGCCAACCCAGAAAAGAAAAAGAAAAAAAAAAAGACAGCCAACGCCAACAAAAAAAAAAAAAAAAAAAAAAAAAAAAAAGCCAACGACAACCCAGAAAAAAAAAAGACAAACAAAACAAACAGCCAACGCCAACCCAGAAAAGAAAAAGAAAAAGGAAAAAAAAAAAAAGTCAAAAGGTGGTCAAAAGTTGCGGCTGTGGGTCCCTCATGTGTGTTTATTTACGGAAATGCCATTGAGTTATGAGTTATGGAAACTGAAAACAGCCTTTTGTTGTTTTCAGTTTCCATAACTCATAACTCAAAAATCAGAGAATTGAGTGATGGAAACAGAGTTATGGAAACAGAGTTATCGTTTGGCCAAACAACCTTTTTGCTATGGGTCCCACTATTTTTGAGTTATGAGTTATGGAAACTGAGAATTGAGTTACGGAAACACTTAAACCAAACAGGCTCTTAATATCATGTCAATGAGTTCACTTTGAGAAGAAGTTGTTTCAATATTTAATTTTCACGTTTGCAGCTATTTTGTGTGGACCTATAAAAAAATCATCATAGCTTTAATGGCTATTAATGGGTTCATTATTGGTCCATCACCATTAGTGAGTTACAAATTATGATACAACAACAGGTAACATCCTGTGGGGAAGACCTTTTGTCAAGTTGTGGACTTTTGTTACATACTTTTGCAGTCTGGTCACATCACCCATCTATTTTTAAATTATTTCACATTTGTCCAAAGGAGTAGGGGCCACATTTTTTTGTATTGCAGTTGCAGAGATAATCAGTCAGTAGCAATAACAACAATTCATCCGGGTCCTAAGAATCTTGAGAGTGAGTTTTCTTGGTCACTCATTTTCGAATAAGTCTTCCGACACATAAAGTGGTAAAAAAAAGTCACAATTCACCTATGTAACGAGCTGTGGTTGGTGAAGGATGACTAGAAGGACTCTTCATTTTCACCCATTGACAGCTATCAAGCATATTTCATTTGCCTTTTGACTCTACTTTTCTAACGCAATTATTTAGAGCTCCACTATAAAGACATTAGTAGCACAGCCAATCTGTATTTTCTAGTGATAAGTAGTTTCAACCTCTATTAATTTATAAAATCTATAGTTGTTTGTTATCATATATAGGTGATGAATTTGATTATCAAAAATATAGTAGGTCATGAATTTTGGTAATAAATTTATTTAGAATCTTAATAAGATGTACTTATTTTTAAGATTTGTGATTTCTGGTTTAGTTCCCCCAAATATATTTGTATATTTGTATATTACATTACTACCCTTTGCTCATATTATAACGGTGTACATTATATATGAAGTAGTCTCTAAAGTATGTAAATTGCTTGGGTTAGTGGCAAATTTAGACAGGGACCTGTCAGCTTTGTTCATGATAAATTGATGTCCTTCAATTTTAATTTGTCATTCATTAGAAGCCACATTCATCTAACTAGTTAATCATGATTTTCATCTTTTAAATACCACGAAACAACCTGAACACTTGTTTTTTAAATATCATTTTACACATGAACAAGAAACTAAGCAATTGCCTTTACGTGTATTCGTACATATAAATTATTCTTTTCAAATTTCTATTTGAATGCGAATTACTAGATATCACGTTCATCGCTATCCAAGCAGATGCTTGTGTTTGTGACAAAATTGATTTGTATGAGGATGCTTTTGTTAAATTTCACTTTTCTCATCGTTAATATCCTAAGATAGTATTGCAGCTGAAAGAAGTGTTGGTATTAATAATATAATCTTCAATAAGTGTTGGAATATTTTCATAAAATTATTATATTTGTACTTTTAAATGGTCTTTTAAAGGAAAGAATATAATCGTTCATGTACAGTTAATAGCCACATTGACTTACCTTATTAGCTGTTAAAAAACGCATAATGCATAGTTTATGCCAAATAGTAATTGTCACCAATATTAGCTACATAATTATTAGTTTACCGTTGATAACTTGATATATTACAATAAATTTCTGTAACCATTTACTACTGAATCTGATTAGTCAAAAGGAAAGTTAATTCTAATATCTATTGATAATTGAATTAAACATGATTTTAATATGGAAGGTTTTACTAGTCTATATTAGGCCAATATGTACGGCCAAAAAGGATAGGGATAGTAAGAGGAAATAGGGTTGGTTTTATTTTCTCACCATTACATGCATCAACAAATACTTGCATTATATTATCCTCTTCTTTTATCTAAAAAATATATATTCCCACTATATTATATTTTAGGTAAAGAAAGTATTATAGACAGTTTCTTATCCTACAAGTTGATATAGGACATAATTTTCAAATTAATTTCAGTAATTTGTTATATTTGGTATTTTTATGTAATTTTCGCTATTTTAGGTTTAGGGCATTTATCTCCTTATTTTTAGGTGCTTTTAATATGATTTTTAGGTCAAATTCGATTCCTGTTATGGTTAGGTATTAATTAAGAGTTATTTTAGAATATATTTTCTTGTTTGTCAAGTTTTACAGAGCCCCTTAAATACGGTCCTTAGTTTTTTTAACAATTATTCAATCAATAAAATTTAGACTTTTTATCTCTCTATTTTCTGGTGGATCCTAGACCCTTTCTCCTTGTAGATTTAAGGACCCTTGTGGATTAAAGGAACTCTCGTGGATTCGAGGTTATTTTCAAAAGAAAACGTGTTTTGTTTATTGACACTTCCGTATCCTGCATCACAAGCGGTGTAGGCTTGTAATGATAATCGGCAAGTTTGCTAGACTGTTGTATCTTGGGGGCAAGCACGCATAAATGCTAGTCTACTACACCAAAATTTTTGTTGACGGCATGTATCATCTCAAGAGAGTGACCTAGTCCATGCCTCAACTTCCCATCTAAAAACTCTTGGAATTAACACGTACTAATTCGAATATAATGTTACGAGATATGTTGAAGTACCAGCGAGGTAATCTCTCAACTCTGTTCTCTAATTTTAAGGTGAACTCTAATTTCTATGAAATATTATTACTTAAATGATAATTTGAGAATTATATAAATTTAATTTACTCATTAGTCATTGTTCTTAGGCAATAAGGGTTGTCCATTACTAAAAGCAAAACATCCCGTAGACCCGCACTATAAGAACATTGGCCTATCACCATCAATGAGTGGCTACAATACGATAACAGGTAACATCCCCAGCGTGGACCCTACTCTCTAGCAATTAGAAATCACACATCTATTTGTGCAGTTGATCAGTGATATATATAGGAAGACCCCAGTTCTTTTAAGGATTTTACTAATGTGTGCCCTAATTTTCATTTTTAGAAATAATTTTCTTGAGAATTGAAAAAGTAATGATAACTTTTTCAATTACCGATAAAATGTTTCCAAAAATAGAAAACTTAATGTGTGCCCTAAGGGCACACATTAATCGAACCCTTCTTTTAATTGTCTTCTTCCCTTGTTTCACATGCACATGATTTATTTGATGAGTAAACATTCGGTCCGGGCGTGGCGTAAAACCAGTGTTTTATGCCACGCCAATGAGAGCTCGCCACGTCAAAAAAACTCCACATAGCAACAAAAAAAAAAGAGTCTCCCATAGAAAACCCTTCACGCACGCACAAAGCTTCCTTCAAACCTCCTTCATGCTCACAAAGAACCTCCTTCACGCCGAACCTCCACAACCTGCTCGCACGCTCGCCGATTCACGCCATTTGCTCTGCTTCCTCTCTTCCTTCACGCCGAACCTCCACCACCGCCACACAGATTGCCGGTTCATGCCATTCCTCTGCTTCGTCTCTTCCTTCACGTCGAACCTCCACCACCGCCACACAGATCGCCGGAGCAGAACGATTTTGAAGAAGAAGAGTTCGCCGGAGCTTGGAAACAAACCTGAGCCGCCGTGAGCCACAATCCAAAGGTTTGTTTTTCATGATTTTCCCTTTTCCCCAATTTGGATTTCGAATTGGGTGTTCAGATTTTTTGTTTGCTTCATCGGAAAGTTTCAAATTTTGAGCATTTCCTTTTATGATGAGAACAGAGGGTGAGTGTTTGAACAGAGGATGAGAACAGATGCTGTGTTGGGTTTTGATATGATCTGGGGTTTGTTTGGTTTTTGAATTAGGAATGTTTGATTGATTTGATTAAGTTAGATGGACTGTTAGATAAATTGGCTTTAGATGTACAATGTGATGGGATTGGGTTTGGGAATGATAATTGAATACTGAATTGGAACTTGTTGTTGAAAGTTTCAAAATTTGTTTTATTTTTTCACAAGTGGGTTTTTGTTGGGTTGCTACAGCTGTATTGTGCTTATAAGATTGATATTGTGCTTTTTCTGATTTCTTTTGTTGTGGTTTGTACTGGGTAAGTTGCTGGAGTATTTTTTTGTATGTATATGCATACGTGTATGTGGGGTTGCTGGAGCTTTTGTATTTGTTTGCTGGAGATTAAGGGCACTTATTAGTCATTGGTATCCACAAAAAAATTTTGTTCAGTGTTTGTTCATCTATGCTTGGTGCTACTTGGGAAGTCTTGCTAGCTTTCTATTTTGGAAGCAAACAAATTAGCTCTGTCTTCTATATATGAACTTTGCAGCAGGTGAGGCTTAAAATGTGTTTCCACCAATTAGAAAATCAGAAAATAGCCCAAACTCATTTTAGTTTGTCTTTGTAGTTAAAATTGTTGTGAGGTGAAGATGGGTTCCTGCTTATTCAGTTTCAAGATAATACATACATTTGCTAATATTTTCAAAAATAAACCTTTATTTTTTTAAAATTAGGAGTCTTCAATGGCAAGGTTAAACCCGTTAGTCATAGCAAATACATTGTGCTCTACAAGATTTGTACAGGTATATGATGTATTTGATTTTTTTACTTAGTATAAATTATTCTGTAATAGATGTTTTTGTTATTTATTCATTTTTTTATTTGTTAATCATCTGTAGGACTCTTTGCCAAGTGTGACATATCCTTCTACATCATCATCTACTATGCATATATATCATAACCAGTCATCATTTACGGTATGATCACTTAGCGTTTAATTAGAATATATTGATTTTTTTTAACTGTTTTCATTCTAATTTTATGTTTTGTATTTTGTTGTATATTCTTTTATGTAGGATCCATTACAACAATTCCAAGAAAGTTGATGTACAAACAAGTTTTGTGTCCAAGAGAATGGATTGGGAAGCAAATATTTTTTGGTTATATAATGTGTAAATTGTGGTGGATAGACATAGAACCATCTTCTTTTTTTGTATTTCCAACGTAGGGTCATCTTTTTTTGTACATTGAACTATGACATATTTTATTCTAGATGAATGTGTTCTCAATTAGAAATTTCCCAAAAGAATTGTGACATTTTATTTCAAGATGTATGGTCAATCATATGATCTTTTATGAATTGAACTGTGACAGGTTTTATTTCAGGTGATTGTAATCTCAATTAGAAACTTATATAATAAAAAATTATGACAGGTTTTATTTCAGGTGAACTGTTATAGACTCTTATAAACTCTTATAGAAAAAGTTTTTTTTTTTTTTTTTTTTTGAGAAACTTATAGAAAAAGTTGTGACAGGTATATTATAGAAAAAATTGTGACAGGTTTTATTTCAGGTGAACTGTTATAGAAAAAATTGTAACAGGTTTTATTTCAGGTGAATGTATTCTCAATTCCACTCTTTAAAAAAAAAAAAAAAAATTGTGATAGATTTTATTTCAGATGAATATATTCTCAAGTTTCATTTTTGCAGAAAACTTCAAAATTAAAAAAAAATATAAATATATAAAAAAGCGCCAAAAAAAAACCTGTAAAAGCATATGTGCAGAAAACTTCAAAAAAAAAAGAAAAAAAAAAGAAAAAAACTGTGCAAGCATGGAGGTTTTTTTTTTTTTTTTTTTTTTTTTTTTTTTTTTGCTGAAGGAGTTTGACCAATTTTAAAGGCAATAGGTGCTTTTTTTTTTTTTTTTTTTACTTTTAATATATTGCTAGAATTTGGGCAACATCAATCCGGGACATACTATTTGCTTCATTTCAAGTAACCTATGTATGCCATTGGTATGCCATTGGCTTATGAAATTCATCTCAGTTTGCTATTCACTGTAGATGGTAGTGAGAGTTGGTTGAAGTCACTCACTGTTCGGTCCTTTGCCTCATGCATCTTTATAGATCATTGTATCACTTAGGATCCAACTTATAAGATATTTGGTTGAATTGGAGAAAACAGAACTCATCAACAATCAAAAGCACAACTACAACGAATTCTAAATGGGTGCCACATTTTATAAGACACGAATTTTGCATATTACATACTATAGCTTTTAAGTTTGATATAGCAATTATACAACCATCTTCAAAATATGGTATCTAGCACATATGGACATTACCTTGAAATTGATTTTTTGATAGGAAAAGGACTAAGTAGCTTCATCTTAAAACAATACTATAGACCAACAGAAGCAAAAACAAAAAGGAAAAGATTCTAAGACACATTTACGGCTCCATCAAAAGCATGTGATAAGAAGCTTCCAATATTTAGTTCCAAAGGTGGTCCACTTCTGTCAATTTCTTCGTTTTCTTTCTCCAAAAAAGCATCTCCATCTTCAATTCCATCCACATTTATCCGTAGTGAGCGCTTTGCTTCTTCAACCATTACTCCTACTTCTAATATTTGCCTTTGACATTCTGCAACCTTAGTGTACAACATTGAACACCATTAGCAACAAGAAGCATCTCAATAACTCAAATCAAGGAATCAAACAAAGAGCTGTCAAAGACAGTAGGTAGTTTGTTAGATTGAAGTTTGCCACATTCCCTACACCTGCTTACGGTGCAAGAAGGGACAAATCCCCATGAAACGAAATGTGTGTGTTTATGATGATAGACCAAGATCATATTGTTTCAAAACCATCTACTTACAATCAAAATTTAACCTTACCATCTTCACCTCACAACAATTTTAACTACAAAGACAAACTAAAATGAGTTTGGACTATTTTCTGGTTTTCTAATTAGTGGAAACACATTTTAAGCCTCTGTTGAGGTCTAAAATAAGTCATAATGAAATAAGCCCAAAAACAAAAGAACAAGTCAAGCCCAAAAGGAAAATCTCAGGCTAAGCCCAAAAGTAATAGGCACGGATGACCCATGGGAGGAAGGCCCAGAGGATCCTGAAGCCCAGAAAAGGAAGAATCATTCCAAAAAGAGACCACGGCAAAAATATAAAGAAACGAGATCCTCAAATCCCTTCAAGCACAAATAAAAAGAAAAGAAGACTAGGACAGATCGGTAGAAAGAAGACAGGAAAAGAAAAGAACAAGGAACGCAAGCGACCTTTCATGGCACAGACAGCAAAAGAGCCTCGGGAAACCAGGACAGGGAAGAAAGAATGGCAACGAATGACTTTCAAAAATAGCAGAACAGGATTCCGCCCAAATAGGAAAGAAAGGAATACGCCAGAAATGAGGATATCGAGAAGGGCATACCTCAGCACGTCCCAAAGAGGATGGCCAGCCAGGAGCTTTCGAAGGAATCAGAACCAAGAGAAGGAAAGAGTAAGAGAAAACGGCAAAAAGACTTACCGAGGTGACAGAGACCGAACATGCTCTGTTTGCAAAGTAACGAAACAGGGGAACCCGGGACGCCCAGAAAAACTCCATTATAAAAGGAGGGGACGGGCCGTGAAGAAAGTAGCGAGAAAAAAAGGAAAGAAGCACAAAAAAAAAAGGAGAGAAGAAACTCTCTAGGAAGAACCATCAGAAAAATCCATCCAGAAAGAAAAATACTAAGGGAAGAACAAAATACTGTCTCCCGATATCCTGTAAAGGCCACTATTGCACATACTCGGATTCAACGGGAATCAAACTTTGCAAGTTTTGAAGGCTGAAATAGCCATTCAAGACTTCAATTTTTGAGCTTGATTGGACCTTGTATCACGTCCTAGTGAGCTTTCTGTAATCAAACAGACAATTTGTTAATAAAATACTGCTTTATAATTCCCAGGATCCCACTGCACCTTTTTCTTTATCGTTTTTTTTTGCTAATCCTGTCTTTCTTTTGAATTTACGTTGTTAATATTTTGGCATTCTACGATATCCTCGTTTGTCATTTTTGTATGATGTCAGGAGTATTCTCTGCACCTACTTGACTCTTAAACAGCTCGTTAGCTGCGGTGAGCCAAGGCCCGGTCCACCAAATCTTCTCTTCCTTTTTTTTCATTTAGGCCCGGGATCCTTGGGCCTGAGTATCCTGAAAAAAAAGCACTCTCACAGCCTCACCTGCTGCAAAGTTCATATATAGAAGACAAAGCTAATTTGTTTGCTTCCAAAATAGCAAGCTAGCAAGACTTCCCAAGTAGCATCAAGCATAGATGAACAAACACTGAACAAAATTTTTTTGTGGATACCAATGACTAATAAGTGCCCTTAATCTCCAGCAAACAAATACAAAAGCTCCAGCAACCCCACATACACGTATGCATATACATACAAAAAAATACTCCAGCAACTTACCCAGTACAAACCACAACAAAAGAAATCAGAAAAAGCACAATATCAATCTTATAAGCACAATACAGCTGTAGCAACCCAACAAAAACCCACTTGTGAAAAAATAAAACAAATTTTGAAACTTTCAACAACAAGTTCCAATTCAGTATTCAATTATCATTCCCAAACCCAATCCCATCACATTGTACATCTAAAGCCAATTTATCTAACAGTCCATCTAACTTAATCAAATCAATCAAACATTCCTAATTCAAAAACCAAACAAACCCCAGATCATATCAAAACCCAACACAGCATTTGTTCTCATCCTCTGTTCAAACACTCACCCTCTGTTCTCATCATAAAAGGAAATGCTCAAAATTTGAAACTTTCCGATGAAGCAAACAAAAAATCCGAACACCAAATTCGAAATCCAAATTGGGGAAAAGGGAAAATCATGAAAAACAAACCTTTGGATCGTGGCTCACGGCGGCTCAGGTTTGTTTCCAAGCTCCGGCGAACTCTTCTTCTTCGAAATCGTTCTGCTCCGGCGATCTGTGTGGCGGTGGTGGAGGTTCGGCGTGAAGGAAGAGAGGAAGCAGAGCAAATGGCGTGAACCGGCGAGCGTGCGAGCAGGTTGTGGAGGTTCGGCGTGAAGGAGGTTCTTTGTGAGCGTGAAGGAGGTTTGAAGGAAGCTCTGTGCGTGCGTGAAGGGTTTTCTGTGGGAGACTCTTCTTTTTTTTTGTTGCTATGTGGAGTTTTTTTGACGTGGCGAGCTCTCATTGGCGTGGCGTAAAACACTGGTTTTACGCCACGCCCGGACCGAATGTTTACTCTTATTTGATGGCAAACATTTTCCAAAAAAGTTGTCCCTACATAATACCTATTAGATAGGGACTAGTCAGCTTAATTGGTTAGTGAGAAATTGATGCACTTCAAGTTTTAATTTGCCATTCATGAGAAATCACACTCATCTAATAATCTAACTAGTTAATCATATTGAGTGGCCGAGTTGAATTATTCTTTGGAAGGAATATTCAAACTCTAAAACTCTCACTTGATATACTAAAAAGCATAAATTGACTTAAAAATTATTGACAAATTAAATTAAATTTAGAGTTGATCACATAAGACCACTTTAAGAGAAGAGTTCTTAAATGACCATAACAAAATTTTACTGCATTTTCATAGCAAGTGAAGTGTCAATCTACCATAGATCATCATAAAATAAAATAAGATTATATTGAGATACACCACAACTCAAAACAAAAAATGTTTTAAAAATATAATGAGATTTTGTTGTATTATTAGATTTCCTCATTGGTTAGTTAAGTAAGTGGCAAGAACCAAAAATAAAATAAAAAATGGCATAGAGCTTTCAATTAATTAAAGCCAACGTGTGCATTTTAATTAGCTCAATTGGTAATGTATCTGATAATTAAATAAAAAATTTGAAATTCAATCCCCCACTTACACCAAAAACCAGTTGGTGTCTTAGTTTGATGATAAAGAGTTATCATTAAGAGTGGATGCTATGAGTTGAAACTCTCTAAAAACAAAATATAATAATAATAATAATAATATGTGAAGTTGAGAGAAACTTAAATTAAAATTCCAAATTAGAGTTTCAATTTTGTGTCATGTGTTATAAATTATTTATTCTTACAGATTTTATTTCTTAATTTTAGAATCAAATGTAGAACCACATTATAAATATTCATTCAAGTGAGTTATTAAGTACAAAAACTAAAGAGTCTAGAATAAATAAATTGTTTAAAAAAAAAAGTGCTTCACAATAATTTAAAAAAAATAACAATTTACATTTTATACCTAATAATTTTCTTACAAAATTTTTTAAAGAGTTAAAAAAATATAAAAATGACTATCAATAGTATTTAAATTATATATATAGGAATTATATTATACCCCTGATTCACAATAACTTATATATGTGAAGTGACCATTATGTTAATAATATACTGTTGATGAACCTTGCCGTTATTGATACCAAGAGGAACTTTCAGCCTAAAGAAAAGTTTGGCTAAAATATAAATTTGGTCTCTAAATTTTACCAAAAAATTGTTTCTTTGCTAAATTAAAAAAAAAAAAATTCTTTTATCCTTAAACTATTAAAAATATTCACTTTTTGTTCTTAAATTTTTATTAAAAAAATTAAAAATTTTTTATTCCTAAAATATTAAAAAATTTATTTTTCCTAGTTTTATTTCTAAACTATTGATTTTTTTTATACAAACTTTAGCAGGAAAAAGACTTTATAAAGATTAAAAAAAAAAAAAAAAACCCTTTTTAATAAAGTTTAGAGAGTCTAGAGACTTCAGTCGGTACTTTTGCTTTTTGACTGTAGTTTTTTTCACTCAATTACTTTGACCCTCTCTACAGACTTTAGTACTGCTAGCAGTCTAGCACTACTTTTGAGCTTCTCTACAGACTTAAGTCGGTACTTTTGCTTTTTGACTCTAATTTTTTCACTATATTACTTTGAGCCTCTCTACAAACTTTAGTAGTACTAGCAGTCTAGCACTACTTTTAATAAAGGAATCCAAAGCTGTCCTAATAATGCAACTCATCTAATTTTTTTCCTTTTTTTTTTAATATAAACACCAATTTTCAGCCAACAACTTTTAGTACTGGAATCCAAAGATGTCATAATAACTGAGCTCAAGGCGATAAGAATACTACTGGGTTCATTATTGGTCCATCACCGTCAATGAGTTACAAATTACGATACAACAACAGGTAACATCCTGTGGGGTAGATCCTTTGTCAAGTTGTGGGCTTTTGTTACATACTTTTGAAGTCTGGTCACATCATCGGTCAATTTTTTGTGTTGCAGTTGCAGAGATAATCAGTCAGCAACAACAATAACAATTCATCCGGGTCCTAAGAATCTTGAAAGTGAGTTTTCTTGGTCACTCATTTTCACCCAATGACAGCTATCAAGCATAGTACATTTGCGTTTTGACTCTACTTGTCTAACTCGATTATTTAAAGCTCCTCTAGAATAAAGACATTAGTAGCACAGCCAACCTCTATTAATTTATAAAATGATTAAAATCTATATTTGTTTGTTATCATTTATTGGTGATGAATTTGATTATAAAAAATATAGTAGGTGATGAATTTTGGTAATAAATTTATGGGATGGTGCCCGTTAACACTAGTTTTTTTGGACATCTTATTTTGCTTTTTACAGCTTTTGATTTTTTTTGATAATTTTTTAGTAATTTTTTTATCATTTTTGGCACTCTTTTTAAAAACTTTTTGTCTTTTTTATTAACACAACCTATTATGTGAAATCTTAACAAACACCTTATTAAAATTTTCCTAGATTTATTTAGAATCTTAATAAGATGTACTTATTTTTAAGATTTTTGATTTCTGGTTTTGTTCCCCAAATATATTTGTATATTTGTATATTACATTACTGCCTTTGCTCATATTATAACGATGTACAGTATATGTGAAGTAGTCTCTAAAGTATGTAACTTGTTTGGGTTAGTGGCAAATTTAGACAGGGACCTGTCAGTTTTGTTCTTGAGAAATTGATGTCCTTCAATTTTAATTTGTCATTCATGAGAAGCCACACTCATCTAATTAGTTAATCATGATTTTCATCTTTTAAATACCACGAAACAACCTGCACACTTGTTTTTTAAATACCATTTTACACATGAACAAGAAACTAAGCAATTGCCTTTATGTGTATTCGTTAGTGTAAATTATTCTTTTCCAATTTCTATTTGAAGGTGAATGACAGGATATCACATTCATTGCTATCCAAACAGATGCTTGTGTTTGTAGCAAAATTGATTTGTTTAAGCAGTATGATTTTAAATTTCACTTTTCTCATCATTAATATCCTAAGATAGTATTGTAGCTGAAAGAAGTGTTGGTATTAATAATCTTCAATAAGGCTGTGTTTGGTTCGTGTAAAAGCATTTTCGGAAAATATTCCATTTTTCGGAAATGCTATTTTCCGGAAAGGAAAATGTTTTCATATGTTTGGTTGCATTTCAAAAAATTTTCCAAAAAATATTTTCTGGTGTTTGGAAAAGAAGAAGAAAAAGACAAACCCAGAAAAACACGGACAAAACCCAGAAAAAAAATCATCAACGATCGACTGGGTTCGACGGCGCGGTGCTTCGCAAGCTCTAGTCCGACGACCGCGCCGTCGATCGCGATCGACGGCGCAGTCGGACTGGACTGGAGCTTGGGGTTCGTCGGCGATCGTCGGACTGGACTGGAGCTCGGTCTTCTTCCTCTCGCGCGCTCGGTCTCTCTCTCTCTCTCTCTCGCTCTCTCCGAAATTCATTTGAAGTGAAAATAGGAACAAAAATTCATTTCCGTAGTCAAAGCTTTTTTTTTGGGTCAACGGAAATCAATTTCCGAAAAATTCTATTTTCCGGATCAACCAAACACCCGCATTTTCAAAAAAGTATTTCTGAAAATGATTTTCACCCAAAACAAACACATTCTAAGTGTTGAAATATTTTCATAAAATTATTATATATGTACTTTTAAATTATCTTTTAAAGGTATGTGTAAGGACACGATTCCTTTGCGGCCCACTAACATTTTTGGGCTCACACAATAAAGGTCCCTCACAATATGATTTGTAGAGAGTGGGCGTGAAAAGCTAGCCACTGGTCAAGGGGCGATGCCCGGTCATGGCTTTAGAGGAATTTATGTAGAAAAAGGGAGTTGGGTGTGAACATTTAAGCCCTAAGGCGTCGTACCCCGTGGGGTGGAACTCCTCGGAGCTGATCCGAGGACCTCTTGAGGCCTTATCCCGGCTACCCAACGACGGACTTTCTTCAGTGAAGTCCAGTGTTGTTGAGAGGTTTTCCCCCATGTAGTCTTTCTTTTTCGGAGGTGGGATGGGACTCCTCGGAGTTGATCCGAGAATCATCGAGGCCTTATCCCGGCTACCCAACGACGGACTTTCTTCAGTGAAGTCCGGTGTTGTTGAGAGGTTTTCCCCCATGTAGTCTTTCTTTTTCGGAGGTGGGATGGGACTCTCCTCCAGATTTACTTACTTATTTATTTTATACTAGCTTGCATTCGCTGTCCTTCGTCCACGTGTAGGGTCAATCTTTACAAACACTGACATTTGTCCCATCAGTCCAATCCCGGAATTGCTGGGGATGGTTGATAAAGCTGCAGAGTATGGCTCTGTCAGGCGCTGGGTCTTATCTGGAAGGGTAGTAAGGATAACTTCCCCAAGGTATTTTGGATCTCCTTACAAATTCGTCCCTATACCAGTTTTACCCCTTTATTCCGGTGGGATTCTGGATCTGCCGAGGACTAAACTGTCCTCGGCTGCCTCCCAAAATTGTTTTGTGCTCTGCATTGTAGAGCTTGGGCCACAACTCTCCTCGGATTGGGCCTTCGGATTTTCCAGGAGCAACTGAGCCTGGTCCATGAATTATTGGGCCCCACAGTATGAATATAATCGTTTACAGTTAATAGCCACATTAAAAGTAGTTGGCTATTCTCAAAAAAAAAAAAAAAAAAAAAGTAGTTGGATGGAAATTGGTGTTTATCTAAAAAAAAGAAAATTTTTTGATGAGTTGCATTATTAGGACAGCTTTGGATTCCTTTATTAGTGGTAGTGCTAGACTGCTAGTACTACTATAGTCTGTAAAGAGGCTCAAAGTAATATAGGATTCGTTTGGATTGAGTTTATTTTTGCTGAAATTAAAAACTGAAACTGAAAACACTGTAGCAAAATAGTTTTTAAATATGTGAATAGTATTGTGGGACCCATTTTTAATAAAAAAGTTGTTAAAAAGTAGAATTTGTAGGTCTGTGAACAGTGCACGAATGCACTGTTCACAGTTGATTTAGTCAAAATGTGCGGCTAAACCAAAAAAAAAAAAAAAAATTTCAGAAAACGCACCACTGGATTCAGCGTTTTTACGCTGAATCCAAACGCGTTCATAGTGAAAAAACTAGAGGAGGTTACCAAAAAAAAAAAAAAAAACTAGAGGAAAAAAGCAAAAGTACCGACTAAAGTAAAGTCTGTAGGAGAAGTTATATCATGATTCAAGTGCATGTTATTTGTGGGATTCATCGCTTTGTGAGAGAGAAATAACATAAGCCGGAAACACGATAGAGTTTTTCAGTCCGTGGAGGCTCAAAAGTAGTGCTAGACTGCTAGCAGTACTAAAGTCCGGAGAGGCTCAAAAGTAGTGTCAAAGTAATTGAGTGAAAAAAACTACAGTCAAAAAGCAAAAGTACCGACTAAAGAACAGGCTGAACAGCACTCTCAAGTCCTACGCTACGGGCATCGGCATTGAAAAATGTCATTCTATTTTATTTTACATTTTTAAAAAATTATTTTATCAATTATATTATATCATTTTATAATATATTATATATTTAAAAATTCTATTATTTTATTTTTTTTATTAAAATATTATTTTTTTAATCTTTCTTTATTATTTCTTTCACATCATCACTTTTTTTTAACTAAGAGGTGGAATAAAAAATATATATATATATATATTTTTTTAGCATAGTACTACAGTACAATTCTAAACTATTGTAGCACTATTACAAAAAATTTTGCAATAACGAGGTATAGTATTTTTTGATACAAATGTTTTTTTTTGTTATGAAATGCAAAAAAGACCTTAAATATGACATTAACATTCTTCAATGATAATACTCTAATAGTACACGGTTGATGAACCTTGCCGTTATTTGATACCAAGAGGAACTTTCCGCCTAAAGAAAAGTTTGGCTAAAATATAAATATGGTTTCTAAATTTTTTCAAAAAAAATATTCTTTGCTAAATTTTTCTAAAAAAAATTATTTTTAAATTATTAAAAATATTTCACTTTTTTGTTCTTAAATTTTTATTAAAAAAATAAATAAAATTTCTAAAATTTTAAAAAAATTTATTTTTCCTAGTTTTACTTCTAAACTATTGATTTTTTTTTTTTTTTTTTACAAACTTTAGCAGTAAAAAGACTTTATAAAAATTAAAAAAAAGATTTAAAAAAAAAAAAACCTTTTAGTAAAGTTTAGAGACTTTAGTCGGTACTTTTGCTTTTTTACTGTAGTTTTTTTCACTCAATTACTTTGACCCCCTCTACAGACCATAGTACTGCTAGCAGTTAATCCCAAAAAAAAAAAGTACTGCTAGCAGTCTAGCACTACTTTGAGCCTCTCTACAGACTTTAGTCGGTACTTTTGCTTTTTCATCTACAGACTTGAGTAGTACTAGCAGTCTAGCACTACTTTTAATAAAGGAATCCAAAGCTGTCCTAATAATGCAACTCATCTAATTTTTTTCCTTTTTTTTAATATAAACACCAATTTTCAGCCAACTACTTTTAGTACCGGAATCCAAAGATGTCATAATAATGGAACTCATCAATTATTTATTTATTTATTTATTTTTGGATAGACAACAATTTTTATTGACAGAAGAGCCCGAAAACAGCCGTTAAGCAATCAAGAGGGACCAAATTGACTCTAAATTGAAAATAAGAGGGATCAAATTGATTGTTATAAAAATATAAAGATCAAATTGATCATGATTCCAAAATGTAAGAATCAAATTGATATTTTTGCCTATTTGATTTTTAAAAATTACAAAACTGAATAAATTGACAAAAAGTAAACAATTTAGTAGTGTTGAAACTCATCAATTGTTAAATCTTGTTATTTAGAAGTAGTATACATTCGTACATGTACATTTTTTATCAGCATGGACAAAGCGTAATATGCTATGGAGCTTTTTCTTTCAAAGTGCAAAAAGTAATCAAAAAGTCTCTTTTTTTTTTTTAATTTTTAAGTTAGCACTAATACTTGAAGCATAATATACTATATAGAAAGTAAGCAATGCTGATTGTAAGGACACGATTCCTTTGTGGCCCAACAATGTTGTTGGGCTCGCACACGAAAGATCCCTCACAATATGATTTGTAGAGAGTGGGCTAGAAAAGCTTGGGTTTGGTCACGGGGCGATGTTCTGGTCCTAATTTTAGAGGAAGTCCTGTAGAAAAAGGAGTTGGGCTTGAATATTTAAACCCTGTGGCGTCGCATCCTATGGGATTGGGCTCCTCGGACTTGACCCGAGGACCATTGCGGTTTTTCCTGGTTACCCGACGGCAGGTCTTTTTTATGATCTGCATGTGTTATTAGGGTGTTTTCACCCATGGAGCCCTTTTTTCTGGAGATGGGATCCCTCCCACCAGACTCACTTGCTTCTTCTTTTATACTAGCCTGTGTTCGCTGTCCTTCGTCCACGTGTAGGGTCAACCTTTACGAGACTGACATTTGTCCCATCAGTCCCATCCCAGAATTGTTGGGGATGGTTGATAAAGCTGAAGAATACGGCTCTGTCAGGGGCAGGGCATTAAATGGCAATGAGAGCAGCTTTCCCGGATATTCTTAGATTCCCTTTTTAGTTTGGCCCTATACCAGTTTTACCCCTCTTTTCCGGTGGGATTCTGGATCTGCCGAGGACTGAACTGTCCTCGGCTGCCTCCCAAAACTGTTTTGTGCTCTGTATTGTAGAGCTTGGGCCTTCGGATTTTCCAGGAGCAACTGGGCCTGGCCCTTAAATTATTGGGCCCCACAATAGCCCCTCAAAACCCTGCTACCCGACTTCTTGGTTGGAAAGGAGGGTTTTGGTAAACCCGGGCCTTCAGTATGGCTTATTTAATTCAGCCCTGCATTAATGTGGGCGGTTTTTCACCTGTCCAGGAAACTCGCCGGTTTACCAGGTATTCCCTTTAATCCGCTCGTAATCTACTCCTGTCGTTTGGCTGTCCAAGATGCGCCTTTAATGACTTCCCTTTACGAGGCTAATTTACGTTCGGCGGCTCATCTGATGAGGTGGGGAAGTGGAACGGACACACCTTTATTCTTCAGATTCTTTTTGGAAACCTGAATGAATTTAATTCCCTTCGTTTTGCCCTTCCTATAAGAAGGCAAGCAGGAGGCCATCACTTTTGTGCAGACTCCCTTCCATCCTTCTGAGATCTGAAACCCCTAGCCTCCCTTAGCGTTCACTTAACCCCATTGTTATACACCCAATCAGAATACGTTTACCATAACGAGTGATGAAGGAACCATACCCCTCCTCAAAGCACCGTGTTCTAATGAGGCTCGAAATGGCTCGGTCAGGGCAAGGCTGGCGGAGACTTAAGATTCGTCTCACCTTCCTTTCAGCCAAAATCCGAAGCAGGGACTCATCACGTCCAACTTTCGGCGTGATTGAGTCGAGAACTCCCATCATCATAATCAACCGCTCTCTTATGAGCTCACCTAATATGGCCCCAGCGTGTTAGGAGTCAGGACCGAGGCAGGGACTAAGTGTCTCTGCTTCTTCTTTTCTTCGTTCACTGGTGGCCCTCTCCGCCTTTCTTTCCTAGTCTTCCCAGCACCAGATCCATTCTGGTGCTTTCTCTTCTCCCTCTTTTGCTCCTTTTCTTTCTTTTCATCTCTTCTCTCTTCTTCTCCTCCTTCTTTACTCATGTCCTCCATCTTCCTCATTCATCTCCTCCATCTTCTTCATTGATTTCTTCCTTACTATTTCCTCCTCCATCTTTTTCCAAAGAATGTTCTTATCGTAACATGAGCAGTATTGGGGCAGAGATTGGAGAGACTTTGAAGTCGAGTTTAAAAGACGCCTGACTGTTTACATATCTGTACTACGGATGTTATTGTTGCTTAGGCAGTTCACATTTTGTATAGGCTTGTTTGAGCCCCTCTTTGTACGTTGTAATAATTTTTCGTATTAATAAAAAATTGTTGTTATTTCATTTCGCATATTATGTCTCTTTGTTTTTATAAATTTGCAAGTGCTGCTCGGCTCAATAATATCGCATCTAAATCAATGACGACTAAGACCAAAATACTTAATAATAAAAAGATGTCGCCATAACTCCATAACTTTAATAGAAGTGCTTGGCACAATAAGGCCGACCAGTGAAAAGTAATACTTACCCACGCTAGCCGAGGAGAGAACCGAAGACTTGATGCCGTGTGAGAAATAACCATCTGAAGACATATCACCCGCCAAATGAACAGCCCTCTTAGGCTACTGAATACTGGGGCGTCCCACCACCGTCCTTACACCTTTGTTGGCCTTAACCTTTTATGGTGTTTAAGCCGTGGATGGAGTAACCTGACATTTTTTATCAAGTAGCCCATCTTATGAAATTCAAACCTTTTCTTATCCAAGTAGTTGGTTTGTCCCATTGGCTTGGGTCCGAGGACCATACAAGGCCTTAGTTCTGTCCCAAAACTTGTAATAATAATTTTTTTGTAGTTGGCTTCCCCATAGGCTTGAGTCCGAGGACCATACAAGGCCTTGGTTCTGTCCAAAACTTGTAATAATTTTCTTTTTTAGTTGGTTTCCCTATAGGCTTGAGTCCGAGGACCATACAAGGCCTTGGTTCAGTTTATCCCTTTTCCTCAGGTATCTCACAAGTTGCCGAGCAGGAGGTTGTCCTCGACAACGGTTATTCCTCGGCGTGGGCCGTAGTCCGTGGGCCTCCATGCTGAACGGGCCTGGGCCGCGAATTTACTAGGCCCACAAATTAAGAGGCATTTCCGTAGTCTTTGATTACGTGGTACTTTTTGGCGTCCCAGTGTTCG
Organism: Quercus lobata; assembly: GCF_001633185.2. Taxonomy (NCBI): domain Eukaryota; kingdom Viridiplantae; phylum Streptophyta; class Magnoliopsida; order Fagales; family Fagaceae; genus Quercus; species Quercus lobata. Next base: position 88,637,329 of record NC_044908.1, on the reverse strand, counting down.
AGGTGCGCCTTCTCGAGACTCCTTTAACCTCAGGGTTGCAGACGACGTTGGGAATCGAGCCAGAGACATTTTTGTCTGTAGCGTTCCTTGGGACGCTGCGTGAATTAAATGCCACCGCCTTATCTTTTAACATAAATAGGAGAGAAAGTTGCTTTATCCACGCACAAATCCTTTAGTTTCCTTCCTTAGTACATCATGCTTGAGGCAAGGGTTGGGGAAAAGGAATTCTCTCCGCCACTGAGGCGCCGTGTCCTCCTGAGACTCAAAGTAGTGAGGTACGGGCAAAGGAGGCATAAATTCAAGGGAACACTCCGTTTCGACAGAGGGGAAGGGGTGTTCCTCCCTCTTTCAGTCAAAATCCGAAGCAGGTTCTGTTCATGCCAGAATCTTGGCGTGTCAGAAGAAAGATTCTCCGCCACCAGCGCCTCTGCCTTGTTGCAGGCAAATTTTTGGGTGAAGGCTCCTCAACTTCCGGCTCCCTGCGCCTTTCCCTCAGCGGTGTGAGGCTCAAGTTGGGTTCTTTTGCCGCCTGAGTTATGGGCGTGCAAAAGCATTGAGGAGGAATAAGGTCTCGGAGCAGTAGCCAACCTCTCCTCTGTGCTACCTCCTCGGCTTTATCTTCACTCTCGTGTATTTCCCTTTACTTACGTAGTTAGCTTTAGTGTAAGCTTGTTTCAGCTTTTCATTGTACACTGTACTGTTCCTTTGTCTTAATAAGAGATGTGTTTATTTCTTTATACATACTTTTCTTCTCTGCAACAACTACTTTGTGCATGAGTATTCAATGTAAGCTTGCCCTTAATGATATTCCGGGCAGAAAAATGCCTTAACATAGATTCCTACTGGTTTAAACTCACAAATATTATCAAGTATAACAATGGTAATCCTCAATAAATTAAACTCTTGGAACTAACCGGGATAAGCGCTGAGTGCTGCGCGATGCATGCTAGACCAATGTCCGAGAACGATCAACTCTAAATAATACGTCCGAGAGGGTAGCCGAGTAGCGAGGGACTTTGATTGTGTTTTTGGGTAATGAATTGCATCGTATCGCATCAAACCCTTTGGTACTGGGGATCCGAGGGTAGACCGGGGAATCCGTGCAATTAAGGGATTAACCCAACTGTTAACGAGGAGTTATCTTCGGATGGATTCTGAGGTTTATGTGCCATAGTTTTTTTTTAAGATAGTTGGTTTCCCCATAGGCTTGGGTTCGAGGACCATGCAAGGCCTTGGTTCTGTCCAAAACTTATAAGATTTCCTTTTTGTACTTGGTTTCCCCATAGGCTTGAGTCCGAGGACCATGCAAGGCCTTGGTTCTGTCCAAAACTTATAAGATTTCTTTTTGTACTTGGTTTCCCCATAGGCTTGAGTCCGAGGACCATGCAAGGCCTTGGTTCTGTCCAAAACTTATAAGATTTCTTTTTGTACTTGGTTTCCCCATAGGCTTGAGTCCGAGGACCATGCAAGGCCTTGGTTCTGTCCAAAACTTATAAGATTTCCTTTTTGTACTTGGTTTCCCCATAGGCTTGAGTCCGAGGACCATGCAAGGCCTTGGTTCTGTCCAAAACTTATAAGATTTTTTTTTTGTACTTGGTTTCCCCATAGGCTTGAGTCCGAGGACCATGCAAGGCCTTGGTTCTGTCCAAAACTTATAAGATTTCCTTTTTGTACTTGGTTTCCCCATAGGCTTGAGTTCGAGGACCATGCAAGGCCTTGGTTCTGTCCAAAACTTATAAGATTTCCTTTTTGTACTTGGTTTCCCCATAGGCTTGAGTCCGTGGACCATGCAAGGCCTTGGTTCTGTCCAAAACTTATGATTTTGCTCTTTTTTTTTTACTTGGTTTATTTTTTCAACCATAAGCCCCTACACCAAGGCGGGGAAAGTTGGCTTGAGGCTGGAAGCCCCTAGAGATGCCCGCGCCCTTAGTACTGCGAGGCGTAGCCCCTAGCAGAAGTTTTCGTCGGAGCAACAACTATATGTCGCCGGAGATGGAGGAGACCACAGAAATTTCTGCTTGCCAAAGATTTGATTCCACCGCCACCTGCGCCAACGCGCAAGCTTTCCCACAGACGGCGCCAATTGTAAGGACACGATTCCTTTGTGGCCCAACAATGTTGTTGGGCTCGCACACGAAAGATCCCTCACAATATGATTTGTAGAGAGTGGGCTAGAAAAGCTTGGGTTTGGTCACAGGGCGATGTTCTGGTCCTAATTTTAGAGGAAGTCCTGTAGAAAAAGGAGTTGGGCTTGAATATTTAAACTCTGTGGCGTCGCATCCTATGGGATTGGGCTCCTCGGACTTGACCCGAAGACCATTGCGGTTTTTCCTGGTTACCCGACGGCGGGTCTTTTTTATGATCTGCATGTGTTATTAGGGTTTTTTCACCCATGGAGCCCTTTTTTCTGGAGATGGGATCCCTCCCACCAGACTCACTTGCTTCTTCTTTTATACTAGTCTGTGTTCGCTGTCCTTCGTCCACGTGTAGGGTCAACCTTTACGAGACTGACATTTGTCCCATCAGTCCCATCCCATAATTGTTGGGGATGGTTGATAAAGCTGAAGAATACGGCTCTGTCAGGGGCAGGGCATTAAATGGCAATGAGAGCAGCTTTCCCGGATATTCTTAGATTCCCTTTTTAGTTTGGCCCTATACCAGTTTTACCCCTCTTTTCCGGTGGGATTCTGGATCTGCCGAGGACTGAACTGTCCTCGGCTGCCTCCTAAAACTGTTTTGTGCTCTGTATTGTAGAGCTTGGGCCTTCGGATTTTCCAGGAGCAACTGGGCCTAGCCCTTAAATTATTGGGCCCCACACTGATAATCTTCGTAACAAACCTTAAAACCTCCTCCGGTTCCATTTTTATTTTTGACGAAAATACTATTTTAGTCCTCATATTTTAAGATTAAAGTCAATTTAGTCCCTATATTTTGGTAGTAATCAATTTAATTTATGCTATTTTCAATTTGTAGTTAATTTGGTCCATATTGTTAACTCACTAAAATAAAATGCTTATGTGGCAAACGATATGCAAATTTGGCACATTTAATATTGATGTGGCAAATAAAATAATTATAAAAAATTCAATAAATATATTAAAAATTCCACTTCAACAATCTGAGAGTTGTCCCCATCAAAGCCATTGGATTGGACTAAACACAAAGACACCAACTAGGGCCGGCTCAATGGTATAAGCCATTGATGCGGCCGTCTAAGGCCCCATGTGAAAAAAAGGCCCCTAAATTTTAACCATAGTATTAATTAAACCAAAATATTAACCAATAAATAAAATAATATTTTCTTATCAAATGAAAAACAAATAAAAATGATAAAAAAATGCTATGTTCACAATATTTTTCCAAAAAATTTAATAGCATATTGTTAAAGGTTGTTATTGATAGCAAAAAAATAATTTTAGTGGTAGGTTCAACTAGAAAACAAGAAGTAACTTAACACTTAAGATTTGTCATGAAAAATATTACGAATGTAGCACTTCTAAAAGAAAAAAGAAAAGAAAGAAAGCAATTCACAAAAAAATTCACAACATTTTTCACAATAGTCAAGTTAGCAAACTTTTACTAGTTTTCAACTAGATTTACCACTGATATCACTCTTTTACTCACTACTATTAATCTGCCACATCAACAAATGTAAAAAGTTTTGTCAATTTTTTGTGTTTATAAACTTTTTTTTTAGAAAAATTCTACGTGATTCATGTTGATTAATAGTAATTTTATATATGAAACAAGATAACCAATTTTCGCCTTAGGCCCCCAAATACATCAAGCCACCCCTGACACCAACCTAACTCATTCTGGGTTTGTTCTTTTTTCTTTATTTATTATTATTATTTTTTGTTTCCGTTTGGTTACCAGGAAAAAAATTGCTAAATCTTTTTGTGTTCTAATTTTTTTTTTTTTTTTTTTTTTTTTTTTTGTAGCTATTTTGTGTGGACCTGTAAAAAAAACATCATATAGCTTGAATGGCTAGTGCAACTAAAATTGAAGTGTTGTTGCTCCTGCTTCCCTGTTCGATCTTGTGTGGACCAACAACACTTTTTTTTTTTTTTAAGTGGCAACGGTTTCGTTCAGCAGAATATGGACTGGTTGGAAGTTGGAACCTATGAGTCTATGAACATGATGAGCCATCCTCATTCCACAATACACACTAAAATATAAATTCTAATTAAAATTGATATGGATATTACCATCACATTGGAATACTTCATGGCCCACATATTCTTAAGATTTCTTAGCACATTTTTTAGTAAACTATTATAGTAAAATTTTTGATTATCAAAAAAGAAAAAAAAAAAAATCAAGTGCAATACTTAATGACCGATATTTTCTTTTTACTCGAATAAATAAAGACCAATAATAATATTTAAGATGACTTACGATGTTACCATACCATATATCATATCCTCAGTAAACACAGCAATTATCTTAATAAATAAACCCCCTAAAAAAAAAAAAATCTTAATAAATAAAAATTAAATGTTTTCATTATTCACTGAGACTGCTAGTTCGTTATAAAAGCCGAATAGTAGGAGTGAAGAAGCACAAGCACACCTGCTATTGCGTAATCTATTTCTCACTTTGCTCCTTATTTTTGTCATTCGCTTTCTGTTTCTTTATTGTATTCTCAACTTATAACTTCCGGTCTCCATTAACTATGGCTGATGCACTACTGTCACTAGCTACTGATCTCTTGAAGCAGTTGGGTTCAATCGCTGTTCAGCAGGCTCAACAACAGATAAACTTGATTGTTGGCGTTGATGAAGAAATCCAAAAGTTTTCTGACAGTTTCAGAATTGTCCAGGCGATGCTCAATGATGTTGAGAAGAGACAAAGCACGGACGCAGCTGTGAAGCTTTGGTTAGATCAGCTCAGAGACGTGTACTACATGATGGATGACGTGTTGGACAAGTGGGACACTGCAAGGATCAAATCAGAAATTCAAAAAGAAGAAGAAAGAGCTGCTGCCCTGAAGAAGAAGAAGGTACCATGCTCATTCTTCCCCTCTCTGTCATGTTGTTTTGGTCAAGTAGATAACCTTTCTCTGCGTCATGAGATTGGTCACATGATAGAAAACCTGAAACAAACATTAGATGACATTCTCGGAGACAAAGTGAAGTATGGGTTTGACTTGACTAGGCATTCACATGTAGAAGTTGAGCGACCAACAACCACGTCCTTTGTGGATGTGTCCGATATAATTGGTCGTGATAACTATAGGGATGAGCTGTTGAGCAACCTGTTAGGTGTGGGTGGTCAGGAAGAAAGAAATCCTCATATCATCTCCTTAGTGGGCATGGGCGGTATAGGAAAATCCACTCTTGCCCAACTAGCCTACAATCATTCTGAGATACAAGTCCATTTTGAATTAAAAATATGGATTTGTGTCTCTGATCCATTTGATCAGTGCAAGGTTGCCAAAGCAATCGTTCAGGAGGTTGACCCTAAACACGAATCCCTCAATAAAGTAACTGAATTTCAAACTCTATTACGTGAAATAAATAATTTAATTGGGAAGAAGAAATTCTTTCTTGTCCTAGATGATGTGTGGACCGATAACTTCACAAAGTGGGAGTCATTTAGAAAGGTACTCAAATGTGGTGCCCAAGGTAGTAGAATTCTAGTCACCACACGAAAAAACAGTGTTGCAGAGATGATGGAGAGTTCCCACACGATCAATTTGGGGGTATTGTCACTCGATGATTGTTGGTTGATGTTCAGTAAAATAGCATTTTCTAACAAAGATCTACATCAACGTAGGGATCTAGAAGAGTTAGGCAAAAAACTAGCAAATAAGTGCAAAGGCTTGCCACTAGCTGTAAAGACTCTCGGTAGTCACATGCGTGGCAAGAGAAGTAAAGAAGAGTGGGAGAGGGTTTTGTACAATAATTTGTGGGAAGTAGAAGATATTGAAAAAGGTCTTTTGGGACCATTGTTGTTGAGTTATAATGAATTGTCATTATCAGAGAAACAATGTTTCTTATATTGTGTTGCCTTCGAGAAAGATCATCAATTCAATAGACTTGAGTTAATCATCCATTGGATGGCACAAGGATATATCAACTCAAAAGGAAATATGGAGATGGAAGACGTAGCAGAAGAGTACTTTAAAAAATTAGCCATGTGTTCTTTTTTCCAAGATTTTGAGAAAGATAAGAATAATGGTAGAATTGAAAGTTGCAAAATGCATGATATTGTGCATGACTTTGCACAGTCAATGACAAAAGATGTATGCTTGACAATCAAAGGTGATGGAGAGGTTAATATAAACTTTAAAAGGGCTCGACAATTGTCATTAAGAGTTAAAGAAATATTTCCTGAGTCTATCTATGAAGCGAAAAATCTACGCTTTCTCAATTTAGTTTATATGTCTTCTCAGATTGTCCAACCCAAGTTATTCGACAATTTGGCATGTCTACGTACACTACATTTGAGTCAATCCACTCTAGAACTTCCAAATGAGGTGGAAAAATTGATACATTTAAGATATCTCAAGTTATCATGCTACTATAATTTTAAATTGCCTGAAAGTATATGTAATTTATGTAATTTACAAAGTTTGGATGTTAGTGAGTGTAGGGAACTTAAGAAATTACCCCAGGGGATAGGTAAACTAATTAATTTAAGACACCTCCTGTTTTCTGATAGAGGAGTTGGAATAGAATCATTTCCGAAGGGAATTGAGAGATTAACTTGTCTTAAAACATTAACATGCTTTCCTGTAGGTGGTAAGGGCAAAGAAATATGTGAACTGGGAGAATTAGAACATTTGAACCACATTCAAGGGAAACTTCAAATATACGGGTTGAGTAATGTGGTAGATTTTGGTGCGATCGAGAATACATTGAAGAAGAAGAACCACCTCCGTGATTTGTGGCTACTTTTTAACACATTTGAGGAATTTCATAGCAAATTTGAAAAGGAAGAGGAGGAAGAGGAAGAGACAAAGAAAAAGAAAGAGGAGGAAGAGGAAGAGACAGAGGAAGAAAGAAGAAGAAAAATGGAGAAAGATGTAGCCATTCTAAATGCCTTAGAGCCACCTCCCCGCTTGGAATCTTTACATATTTATTATTATACGGGCACCACAATGTATCCTAATTGGATGATGTCCAAATTGACCTATTTGAAAAGCCTTATGATCGAATTTTGCCCAAACCTAGAGCAGTTGCCTCCTTTGGGGAAGCTGCCGTTGCTCGAAGAATTATGGATAGAGTACAATTCTATGATTCGAAAGGTGGGAGATGAAGTTTTGGGAATAGACATAGAAGAAGAAGAATTATCAGAATCATCCAAAGACATCATCATATTCCCAAACCTTAAATCTCTCGAATTTAGATATTTGAAAGAGTGGGAAGAATGGAGTGGGATGGGAGGAACAATAGAAGAAGAAGAAGAAAAAGATAATAGTGCTAATGCTTTTGTTACTAATAATACTCCAAAAATTCAAATAATGCCACTTCTTCATTCCTTGAAATTTGATGAATGCCCCAAGCTAAAGTCTCTGCCAGACTACCTGCGTAATACTCCATTGAAGAAATTAGAGATAAGTGGAAGTCCAATTCTTGAGCAGCGTTGCGAAAGAGGGAGAGGAGATTACTGGCCCAACATTTCTCACATTCCAAACATCAGATTTGATTATGAATATGTGCAAAGAGACGATCAACTTCCAGAGAGCATTGATTCGGAGGTAACTCTTCTTTTCTTGCAAAACTATCCTATCAAATAGACGCAATTAACTTAACTTTTATATTTATCCCATCAAAAACAATTAATTAATAATACCAACCACGTCCCTTGATAAATTTTCCCAATATCACAAACACACTATCGCCACCAAATCATTCTATTTGTTTGGGTTGTGATCCTTGTTGCTCTAATCTCTCAGTTCTATTATATTTTATTTTTCTTGTTCATTTTTTTGTTTAATATTATTATAATATGGGTTATTGTGGGCTTTGTTCATTTTGGGTTATTTATACTAATCTGACATAGCTGGTATGCTTTTCTTTTGGACATGTATGTAGATGCATGATGATGTGGTTGAGGTGGACAAGATTGAGGACAGTAATCGTGAGGAAGATGATGGGGCTGGGTTTGAGGCGGATGAACAAGTGGTGGAATTAAACATTGATGAAGGGAATTTGGGAATCTGGACAGTACGTGGTAGATGACATGCACTGAAGAAAACAGATACATTTTTATGAGACCGGGTAGTAAGAGCAGAGTGTTGAAGAAGACAAAAAGTTTGAAGACAATGAAGGAGGAGGTCAGATTCCCTTTTAAATTGCTTGAACATTACCATTAAATCTATGTTTATATTGCAACTTTATGTCTCTTATTTCTAGTTACCTTTAATATGTCTATCTTGGATTAATTGGTCTAATTCCATTGTGTGTTTAGATCAATGATTATACTCATTAAAATATATTAACTTTTAATTGATTGATTTCATTAAATTTTTGTGTGGGCATGTGTGGGATCATTAATTTTTAGCTACAAGTAGAGTTTTTTTGAATGATGATGGCGAGAACAAAGAGAGATATAAAGCCTTTGTTTATGAAACTCTTTCCATGTTTTTTCCTAATATAAGATGTTCTTGAATAGAGAATATAAAGCCTCTATACAAGTTGCAAACTTAAGAACCATCGATTTGGCAGATTGAATTTTTTTTTTCTTCATGATTTGTGAAATAATGATTTTGGTGCATTGGGAAGAACATGGTAAGAGCAAGGCTTAAGCAATGATATAAAAGTTGTTTTTGGGTGAAGATTTAAAAAAAAAAAAAAAAAGTTAATGGAAAATCTCTACACCCATTATCCTGAGCTAAAAATAATATAAAAGCAAGGCATTGAGAATAGTTTGTAGAAAATTAGTATTTGATTAATTGTAATATGGTTTGTTTAACAAGTTGGTCTGGTGGGGTGCCTATCAGGAAAGATGTTCAACATGAAGTAAAGGGGGAACTGCTTGTAACCTAAGTAGGATTGTGAAGATGAAAACTTGGTCAAACGTAGGTGATTGGCTGAGCTGAACAGTACAGGATGATTGTCATACACTGAAGAAGACAGATACATCTTATGGGACAGGGTAGTAAAAGGAAGGTGTTGAAGTGGACAGAGACTTTAAAGACGAATGATGAGGTGAAATTCCTTGATTACTTTGCATGATCATCATTTTCAATCCGTGTTTATTGCTACTTTGTGCCTATCATTTCTGGTTAGCGTTAATATTTTTATCTTGGATCAATTTTTTGAATCCAATTGTGTTTAGATTAATGATTATAGTTGTTAAAAATATATTAGCATTTCATTGATTGGTTTTATTGAATTTTTGTGTGTTTGTGTTAGGGATCATGAATTTTAGATACAAGTGGAGTGTTTTTGAAGGATAGAGAGAGAGAGAGAGGAGGGATCTAAAGCCTTTGTTAACTCTCCTTTTTCTAGGATTTCTTTGACTATTTCTTCAGAACCAGAAGGATCAAACCCTCCCTTGCCACTCTTAGGGTTTGTGCTCTATCCTTGAGATGGAAATGATCATTATAAAATAGAGACGGGAATAATTGCTAGTCATAGCACGTGGTTTTAATAAAGCCCTGTTTCATGCAGGAAATTAGCAGGTTTGGGCTTACAGTTGCAGTGGTAGTGTACTGAACTCAATTTGAATATTTTATCTTCTTCTGAGACTGTCCAACCCAAGTTATTCGACCATTTGACATGTCTACATTCCTTATATTTGAAAGGTGAATTCATTCCGGAACTTCTAATTAATAAGGTGGAAAAATTGATACATTTAAGATACCTCAAGTTATCTTGCTTTGATTTTAAAGAATTGCCAGAAAGTATATGTAATTTACAAAGTTTGGATGTTACCGAGTGTAGTGAACTTGAGAAATTACCTCAGGGGGTGGGTAAACTAATTAATTTAAGATGATGAACTTGAGAAATTGCCTGTTTGATGATGATTTTGATGAAATTGGAATAAAATTGTTTCCAAAAGGAATTGGGAGATTAATTTGTCTTAGAACATTAAGTTACTTCCCAGTAGGTGTAGGCAGTGAGGGTGATGAAATATGTAAATTGGCAGAATCAGAAAATTTGAACCACATTCAAGGGAAACTTGCAATAGTAGGGTTGAAAAATGTGGTAGATTTAGGTGAGGTGAAGAATGCATTGAAGAAGAAGACCCACCTTTGTGCTTTGTATCTATTTTTTAAGAGCAATGAAGAGATAGAGGAAGAGACAGAGGAAAGAAGAAGAAGAAGAAGAAGAAGAATGGAGAATGATGTAGCAGCTATTGTAGTGTAGATTAATATTATATCATTTATATTTTGATTAAATTTGATTTTTCATATTATTCATTTAAGTTTCAATATTATATCAATATGGGTATTGCAAGTTGTCTTGATTTTGGGTATTTATTAGACTAATCTGACATATAACTTCTCTTTTTGGGCATGTAGTTGGAGAATAATGAAATATGAAGATATAGAAGAGGAATTTAAAAGCCTCTTTTCTTTTGTGGATGTTTGGTTCTTTCTTCTCTCTTTTGCTTCATAACTTCATTCTCACCTCAGAATTAAAACAGCTAAACCCTCCCTGCCTCAGACTTAATGACTTCAGCATATGATATAATACTTTAGCATAACTGAGAGCAGGTAAAACCACAATAGAGAGCAGCAGATTACTTTCAAAATTATAGCACCGACTTCCCAGCTCCTACCAGAGTTACTGTGTGTCCAACTGCAATGAACTTATGAGACTGTCTATAGCACCTTCCTACTTCTCAAATTTTACAACACTTACGCCCTGCACTACATGGGGGGTGATATTTTACTAGAGAGGAGGTTGAACTTGTAGGGAAGTTTTTATGGAGTATGGGAGTGAGATTGCCTTGGTTGGTGATTTGCTAGTTACAAGTCTGCCTACTATTGAGCAGAAACCAGATCAAACCTAGTCCAAAAGAAAGATGTGTTGGTCAAGGATGATGAAAAAAGTCAAAAACCTCGATGGCTATCAATGGTACTATAAAATATGTTCTTTTATTATTTAAATCTTTCAGTTGTAACTTCTTCCTCTATTCTCTTTAAAATGTTGACTTATATTTGAACAAATGTCAAGAATCCTTAAATGACCATCATTGGTCAATCCAAGGTGCTAAGTGGGGCACAGCTATCTGGTAACCTAGGTCAATTTTTATTAGTATTGTCACTAATGCTCTTATTTCTTTCTATTTAATGTTCTTATTTCTTTCTATTTAATGTTCTTATATCTTTCTGACCTATTTCTCTTCCATATATTCTTAAACAATGTTCCTAAAATCAGCTTCACCTAAATCTGATAGTTGAGATATTTTCATGCAGGATTCATAGCAATGTAAGCTACTCTTGCTAATATTGATCTGGACTGTTGCTTGATTCCCGAGTCACCCTTTTACCTTGAAGGAGCTGGAGGACAATTTGAAGAAATAAATTAAAGAAAATGGATACATGGTTATAGTAATAGCTAAAAAGTGCAAGAAAAAAGCTTTTTTGTAAGCATGAACACCAAAGACCTGCAGGATTCTTTTGCAAATAAGCTACTCCAGGATGTGAGTCTGGATATATCAAAATTTTAGGTATGGGTGCTAAGATTTATTGTCTTCCTTTGGTGTTAAATGTGTTGTTTGCCATGCCTGGTAATTGTGAGATCATCTTTGAATGTTAGTAAAGAAAATACTCGAAGAGGTGTATTTGTGTAGTAACTAATTCTAACTTTAAGACTTGGCTACAATTAACTTTGTTTTTCCTTCCGTCCTGGTAAGACATATAAAATAATTTCAACTATTTAAGGCACCCCTTTTGACTAATAGTAAATTTAGTTGCACTACAACATGGTGAACTGGGGTCCTTAGCTTCCATTTGGCAACACTTAGAAGTTTTCAGTCCTTATACAACATGAAAACATAAGAACCAATGATTTAATTGTAGGAAAATTATGCAGGGGTTCATGAGAAATTCTTTGAAGTAATCACAACCTTTTTGCTGCTCATTATCAATTCATGAAATTGAAGATGGCTATTAGCCTTAAATTTTTAGGTTAGTTTATTTTTATCTTCATATCATTTGTTTCTTTTGTGATTTTTTCTACAATCTGATGGACAAAAATAAGACTTCTTTTGCTTGTGTTGCAGATCCCATGTACATGCTGTTCCAAGCAATGCATCGGATAATGTGTGTTAAATCCCCCTAGTGCACAACCATTTGTGGGGCAATGGCAGGGTATACGAGCTCCTATTAATGGGAGACATGCTTAGATACCATTCTATGTAAGTTCCTTCATGATTTGAAATACATTCATATTTTCCTTTGATTACAAGTATATATTCAAAATTTCATTAATTGGTAGATGCAGAAAAAACAAGCTTAATTTGGGATGCTGGTTCTCTTTAGTAGTTAACTCCTATTTCCAACCTGGAATGTTTTGTCTCATTCAAGAACGTCTTGCAAAAAAGTTCCATTCTCTTTCTGCCTCATCCAATCTAAACATCACACAGAAGGCTCTGTGTACAAATGGATCACTTCTGCGATGCAGCAGAAACAAGTTTAACCTGGAATGCTGGTTTCTATAATAGTCCATCTTGTTTAATAATAAATGAAAAGTAAACTGGGCAATTTATTACTAACACCTTTATGTAACCTTGTCTATGAAACAATTTTTTTTTTTTTTTTCAAGTAACAATTTTTTTAAGAAGAAAGAAGGAAGCTCTCATAGCTCAAATCTATGCTAATCATCTAGTCCTAATGTTATAGGGTTGGGTATTTGGTATTTATCAAGTTTGTAAGTCAATATCTTATGCTCGTTCTTTGTCTCAGAGCCAGAGGTGTTTCATAGCATGGAAGAGAAACAACTGGCAGTAGGGATGAAGATATTATGAATACATTGGCTTCATTAGTTGGATTAGGTAACAAGCACAAAATATCTTTATCTAGAACAACATTCGTGGAAGTGAACTTAATTTCTTATTGTTTTATTGGGACTTCTTAGCTGTCTCATGTCAGTCATGCCACACTAAAGGAGTTCTTTCCATAGTTTGGTTTATTTCCTTCAAGATAGAGGTCATTTCAAAGCACAAGACAAACAGAAGTAATCTTCTCTCTTCCTCCCCCTCCTCTGTTTTAGGCAAATTATGTTTGTCCAGAACTCTTCCTGCCTTTTCTTTCTCTCTGTGGTGGTGTTGTTACTATTAATTGATGTTTTTTTTTTTTACCATGAATAGCACCTGTATCCGACCAAACAAAACCCACTTACTTTACAAGGGAGCTCTGAGGGCGAGCACTTGACATATGAGAAAGGATTCTGAGCTACCAAAGAAGTAATTCTTCCCTTTGTACATATTACTATTGCCCCAAATTTTTCCTACAAATATTGATCTAATGCCTCATTGGGTTCAGTTTCTTCTATCTTTCTCTCGATTAATTTGTTGGTATGTTTGTCACTCATGATTTAGATCACTGACAAGGCTCATTAAGCTGGTACCACAACCCATGTTTGAAGTTTTACGCATGGAGAATGATGTTGTATACTATGAGGGTGAGTTTTATAGTGATGATGATCTGTAACATGGCATCCAATTTCATTCTTTATAGCCTTAGTGTACTCTGTTTTCTCCCCATCATTCTGTTTACGTTGATGGTTTGCATTTTTTTCTCTGGATTTTGAGTATCTTGAGCATGTATTTATGGTGGCTGTTCATAAAGATCTTTGTATTTTAGTAATCAAATCTTCCTTTTGCAGCCCAATTGCCCATACTATTTGTGGAGTTCATGCACGGTCTGCCACTTATAAACTCGGGGTGCAGGTATTGCATAGATTATCTAGTACAGGTAACTATATATTCTTGTCTTCTTTTCTTATGAGGTGCTTTTCTATTAGCCTTTTCATATTTCCTAAGAAATAAATACTATAAATGTGTAACTATCATTAGTGATTTCTATATTATTACTATAAAAATTTCTCAACATCTTCCTACCATGTAATTATACAACAATAACAAAGCCTTAGTCCCAAAACTTTGGGGTCTACGATGGATCCTCCTACCATGTGGTTATCTATGTTTTCAATCATCTTGGATTGGGTAACGTGTAAATTTATAAATTCCATAATCATCTTTAGCATATATCTAACTGGGCGATCCCTTCAGGCAAATTGAGCACGCATAACCAGCTTTAGCTTTTATATAACCCATTTATACCACTGTTATGTCCTGCTGTGTGTGCAATAGTTGAATTGTTGATTAAGAGCTCTAGTCCAACCTTCCTTTTTCCATATTGTTATCCAATTCAACAGAATATCAAACTCTTATTTTAAGTGATCTTGAATTGCAGATTAATCTGAATCGTGCCCATTTTTGTAAAATTTTTCCAACTATTATTGGTTTGCTTTTGGGCGCAAGTCCATATAATGTTTAATTACAAAAATGGTCTTAAATTCAGCATAACGAAATATTTGCTACAATATTCAATATCTTGTACTCCACTCCTTATTGAGGATTTGGTACAACCGGTGGGTGAGGATCAAAATACCATAATGATCTTCAAACGGTGTCCAGAAGAGCTTACATGTATAGTGTATTAATGTTGTTTACTAGATAAAGGGCAATAGAATAGTAGTTAGCCCACTATGGAAAATTGATAGAATAATTTTGGTTTCAAAGTAAAAGTTTCTGTTGGAGTTGCAACAATAAACATAATCAATTTGCTTATAAATATGTTTTTCTATTGTCTCCCCTTCATTGTGCTGAATCACTGACCCTGTTTGTAAATTTTGCAGTGTAAAACTATTGGAGAGGCACATTTTATAGGGTTCAAAATTGTTGAGCAAGGATGCACCTCAAATAAGCTTGTCTTACATTCTGATGCAAGATAGCTAATTGATAAAGCTTGATAGGCCCTGCATACGTCAGATTAATGAAGCTCCCTTTCTCTTTGTCCTGATCATTGACCTTATTTATAAAGCTCTATACTCAATTCATGGATGTAAAAGTGCTGATAGATGTGTCTCCATTCAAAATCATGAACATAGCATGTCAAGGATGTCAAGAAGAAACAATGTCAAGCAGTGACTTATGAACAGGAAATTAGGCAAATGCTTTTATGTATATCTGTAAGTTCATTCCAAAGAGTTTGTTGTTTAAATGTGAATGCCTGGATAAAACGTTTATTGCTGTAAGGACAGGTTTTGATTTCAATAGTATGTAAATTGCATGTGTCAGTGGCAAAATTGATTTGTATAAGCAGATGCTTTTGTTAAATTTCATTTTTCTGATGGCTAATATCCTAAGATAATATTGCTGCTAAAAGAAGTGCTAGAGTGTTAATAATCTTTAATAAGCCAGTCGCTAAAAAGCTATCAACAAAGTGACCTTTAGAAGCAGTTGTTTATATATTTTTAAGCTTCTCACGTTTATTATTCAGTGAAAAAAAATCATGTTTGTTGTGCCTTTGTGTGGACCTGTAATCAAATGATAAAAAATGTGCAACTAAAATTCGAGTGTTGTTGCTCCTGCTTCCCTTGTTGTTACATAAGATTTAGATAGGGACCAGTCATCTTGGTTCATAAGAATTTGATGTCCTTGAAGTTTAATTTTTCATCATAGCTAGAAGAATTGGCCCACGCTTTGTAGAGAAACACTTCTCTTGAAGAAAAGTAGACATGCTTTTGATAGAATGCCATGAACTTGCTTTGAAGTTGTTGAGCTGAACACACAAGAATTCCTACACAGAATTTCAAAGTCAGTCAAAAATGTTTTTTAGACAAGGAAATGAATGCAGTAGATGCTAAGGATTAACAACAAAAATTTAGGTGCCAAGAAAATTCACTCTTAATATGCTTTGGAAAAGTTTGAGTAGCTTTCACTTCTTTGAGCGGCCACAGCCATGACTTGTTCTTCAACAATTTATCAACATATTACAAACCTTTTTCATATTACATTGTCAACAGATATTGCTCTTCTGAATCCTGACAAAAGTATCTAATTCTAATCATTCTAAGAATTATGCCTACTTTGCAAACTTCTTACTTATAATTGATGCTTGTTACCTTAAATAACCTCTCTATGGCAGACTCTGTGCTTCTAATCCCCACTTCCCACTCCCCCCCCCCCCCCCCCCCACCCCAAAAACAACTCTTTACTATATGGAAAATTAGAGTATTCACATGGACCTAATCTTATAGTTCAATAATGCAGTAAAAACGATAGGTATATGGAAAATTAGAATAATCCACATCCAGCATACAGAAAATTTAATCACAAATTCAAAGCACCAGGTTTATCTTAAAATGGAATTTAGAAGACTTTAAACCTCACAATTATTATTGTTCTTTTTCTAGAATAGAAGAGTACTTTGCTTATTAGTGTCAACTGAATTGAATCATTTTGGTTTCAAAGTTAAAAAATTATGTTGGGTTTGTCCTAATAACCTATGGTTGAAATTTTTTGTTTCTCAAAAAAAAAAAAAAAAGAAAAGAAAAAAGAAGAAGAAGATGTGCTTTAATTTTTTTCCCTTATTATCTCCTCTCCTTAATCCTCAATCAATGACCTTGTTTGTAAAAATTTTGCAGTCTAAACCTTATGGAGAAGCACAGTATATACCGTGAAAATTGTTAAGCAAGGGTGCATCTCAAATGGCCACATCCTACAATCTGGTACAGGATAGCCAAATGAGAAAGCTCCATAGCATAATGGAAAAACTCTATATGGCAGAACAACGAACCTCCCTTTCTCTCCACCCTAATGCTATGTTTGAAAGTTTGGAGGGAAAGGAGAATAGAGAGGAATGATTATCCTCCACATTGTTTGAATGTTTTTAAAATTAAGTAAAGGGGAGAGGAATAATTAACTTTTTCATAGTTTGTAATTTTGTTAATATGGCAAGGGTAATTTTGATAATTCATTTGATCAAGCATTTCTATACTCTACTCTCCCTCGAAATCTCTCCAATTTAGGGGAATTAAAAATGAGAGGTTAGAAGTAGTTAGAACCCCTTTAAACCCCTCCAAATCCCTCCCCCTCCTCCCTTAAAGAACATCCAAACAAGGTAATTTAGCTTACTCTCCCTCCTTCTACTCTACTCCCTTCTACTCCCCCTCCATCCAAACAAACTATAAATCTTTGTCCTTGTCTACAAAGCTCTATGCTCAAATTCATAAACAAACTTTAGCTTGTGGATGAGGCTGAGAAGCTGCTATGTTAAGTGTTAACAATATAATGTTACCCAACTATCATATTCAAATTATTTTATGTTTATTTACTACTAAGATTATTATTCCATATTTGGTTTTTGGCAAAATTTACAAGATAGATTAACTAAAAATATGACATCATAATGGAGTCTACCTGATGAAACTCCATATTCTCCTAGCTTGTAGAGACTTATGTTTATATGGGTTAAAGTCATGATTTTATTATGATTTTTGTTTACCTTTTATTTACAGTACCTTGAGCTAAAGGTTAAATAAAATAGGCATTGGTGTGCGTTTGGCATTTGGCATCAACTTATCAATTTATTTAATTTTTTGCTAAAAGTGTGCTAAAGTATATTTGTACTATAAAAAAGTGTAAAAAAGTGTGAAGTTTTAAAAATTGACATCCCCCTCGCCCTGATTCTCTCTTCCTGTTGCTTCGCAAGTATGTGCTATCACTCTGTCTTGTGGTTTTCTATAATTAAGATATTGTTCATATCGATTTGATTAGATTGAATTCCATAGAAAAGTTGTTATTCTTCACAGCTATCAAATAATACATATAAAATTTGGTCATTCTTTTAAGATTATGATTGTTGATTTGGGCGGTTCTTAATTATTAGGTTAGGGTTTTGAGACAAGAGAAGTAGCCTTACCTTTTACCTCTGGACCTTGTTTTTTCCTGCAGAGTGGGTGTGTTGAGTCAACGATGATAATTTCTGAATTGACAACATCATCATCATCACCACCATCTTCACCATCTCCATCAAAGAAAAAATGTAGAAACCGGTTCTACTCTTGCTTTGGAGTGGTATGCATTTAACCTAGGATTGCTTTTTTATACTAGTGCTTTGGTAGTTATTATAGTATAGATTACCCTCTCACTAATGTAACAGTAGTGTTTGAATATTTTCCTGTGCTTTCAATATTAACTTCTATGGACTACTGCTACTGTCTTTGTTGCTCATCTTTGTTAGTTTGTAGCTAGCTGCAATGAAATTCTTGTAATTGTTTCTAAAGTTATGTGAATTCCATTTCAGGAAATGGAGAATCTTGGATTCTTGAACACTGATGTTCCCTTTAATGTGCTTTTCTGTTTTCCTACAAAGATTCTTCTAGGATTAAAGTGTTTCCAAAGGCTGGCACCAACTCATATTTGACCGCTCCTTCATCCAGGCTCAATTACAAAAGCAAAAGCCCATTGTATCAGGATTCATCTTCCAAGGGAAGTATCAGTGGTGCAATGAAGATATCAAAACAGTTAGCTACATTCCTGTTGTTGAATCAGAAGATGAAGGTAAAGGTGGTGAACAGTGCGGCAAAAGGTGATTGATTTCCTTCCTGAGGATGTAGTGATGCAAGCATTGTGCAATGAGCTTGTTTGTCGTTTGAGTGGCTTTCCTGCTCAAGCTTAAGACCTTGCTATTTATGTCTGCAATCCCACCAACAAGGAGTGGATTAAATTCAAATCACCTTCTGCTCTGGACAATCTTACCACCATAGGACTGGTGTTTGACCCAACTCGGGATCCTGTTTATAGTTCTACTAAATTCAAACTGGTTAGAGTCAGGCAGTTGGAGATTGAGACTGAGACTGAGGAGGAGGAGGAGGAGGGCTTATATTATACTTTTGAAGTATACTCATCAGAATCTGGGGCATGGACACAATCAAATGAGATTTGCCACTGCAATAACAATTTAGTCAAGAAAAAAAGTGTCTGTTGGAGGGATTTTACATTGGCTGACTGGTGGAGATAAAGTGCTTACATATTATGTAGAGAAGGAGCCTCTTGATTAATTTAGTACCAGTCCCCGCTAAGGAATTTGAGGCCATCCCTCAGGCATGCATTGGAGATTCTGACGGGCAATTGCATTATGTGAAATGGGACTTCACGTATGGTTCCTTGAAGATTATTTTGAATTCAAATGGACACTAAAACACTTTTGCAGGAAATTGAAGAAGAGCATCCACGGTTTTGCAATCTACATCAAAGAGTGACACAAGGGGTGACTTATGATATGGACCCAGGGATGGTTCCATTGGCCTTTAAAGATGGATTGTTGTTAATCAGGGTGTCTACCAAGCTATATTTTTATCACATTGACACATGTAAGATGAAGGAACCTTGCACTCTTTCCAAGTTGGGTCCAAGTTCCTTGTTTTGTCTAGTGGTGCTTCCCTATTCCATGAGCTTGGTTCCATTAAATTCGGCATAGGAAGCTGCTCTGTTGAGTTTTGTCTCTTACTATTAGTTCTAAAAGACAGACCCCGAAGAAAGTCATTTTGTGGGTTCTTTAATTCAATCTTTCTGCTCTCCTCATGGATATTTAGTTATTTACTATAGTTAATGGTTTGAGGATTACTGTATGCTTGTGTTTCCTTGGATTCGCGGGGTTACATGCAATGAAAGATGATTTATGGCTATTAGGATTTTTGGTTTTGGGTAATAAAATGTTAATTACACTCTCCAAGTTTGACTTTAGTCTCTGACAATTCAAATTTGAATTTAATCTCTGATAGTTGATAGCATTTTGAATTCTTGCCTTTCTGTTCATGTATGTCAATGACATGCCTTTTGTGGGTTCTAGTTAAATCAACCTTGTACCTCTAAAATTGTTGACAATGTTTAGGCTTGGGCATGAATTAGATTGACTTGTCTATTTTCTTTTATAGATCCAGATGTAATTTTCAGAGACTAAAATCAAACTTAGAGAGTGTAATTAATATTTTAGAGATGGGTTCAAATTACACCTGATGTAACTCTATAAGAGCTACACCCTTTTTAAGCCATAGATTCCCAAAAGATTGAATGGTTAAAAAGAAAACACTGTTATCTATCATTATATCATTAAATATTTACCAAATTAATAGCATACACATTATCTCTCTCCTTATTAAATGCTACGTTTCTACCATCTCCATCTTTCTATGCTTTTCTTATTTTAGTCAGTTTTTTTCTCCACTAAATAAAACCAATCACTTTGCTCATCCTTTTTAACAAAATGTTCAAGCAAAAATATTCACAGCAGGAGCTACAAATAGCATCAGACAACTACAACAAGACCACGAATTTCTTGAAAGGAACTTCTAATTATTTTTAATTTAGGTACTTTGTATCTCGTGTTCCAATTTTACTTACTCGATTTTTTTAATCTTTTTTAAATGTTTGTTGATTTGCAAACAACCTCATCACCTAAGATAAAACCTGATTATCTTATCACTAAGGATAGACTTCTGCAGACTTAGGACTTGTATTTGGTGTGGCTGCCAGATATGTCCTTATCTCTATCTCTTGTATTTGAACTCAAACTAGTATGATGATTAGTATTAGTAGAATCCTTAACAGGGCTCAAGTAATTGAAGCATAGACAATTATATTTTTGATTTTGAAACTTTTCTTTGAAGAGTTGAGTTGTTATTCCATAAGATCAAAACAATGTAATTTGATATTTCTTAATTATTAGAACCATGGAAATGGTTGGTGGAGCTATTGGATTTGTATGTATCGGTTTTTTTTTTTTTGGGGAGGAGGGGGGGTTAGAGGGTGGGTTCATTAATTCTTTAAACTTTATTTTTACCCTATAGATTTATCCTGAAGATCCCATGTTTTGTTTTTAACTTTCAAGTTATTTCTAGATTTCTTTGCAACTGCACTTAGTCAATTAGATACAACTAATCTCCACACAAAGAGAGAGAGCTAGGCTAATTTCTGATTTCTTGATTCTCAAAAATAAATTTTGATGCCTTTTCATTCAATTGTGCTTGAACATTTTGTAAAAAGGGGATGAGGATTTATTCAGGGGAGAAAAAAACTAAGTAAGGAAATAGTAGAAGGAATTGCATAGAAAAAGAAATTACAATGAATGACTTAATAAGGAGAGAGAGAAAAATATAGGAGCATTTAATAAGGAAAGAGATAATAAGTATGCTATTAATTTGTTAAATATTTAATAGATGTCATGGATAATAGTGTTTTGTTTTTAACCATTTGATCTTTTGAAAATCAGTTGCTTGAAAAAGGTGTAACTTTTGTGGAGTTACACCAAGTGTAACTTGAACCCATCTCAATATTTTAGTATCCAAAAACAAAAATCCTAATAGCCAACACATCTTTCATTGCATGTGACCCTGCGAGTCCAAGGAAATACAAGCATATATTAACAGAATAAAGAGTTAACAGAATAAAATTCATTCATTTGAATAGCTTTATTTTAACAGAATAAAGGGTTAACACCTGAGAAATTGTTGGAATGATTTGAACCTCTACTTAACTATTGAAAAGAAAGTTCTTTAAAATTGGGCTGTAATCTTATATTGATTCTTACCTATGAGTTAGAGCACTGAATGCTCTCTAAATAGAGACTAAATTTAGTTAAAGACAGCTAACCTTCATTTTTGTTATCACAAAATATGCGGAGGAAAAAGTGTAATTAAAACAATTCATTGCAACAAACATTGTTAGAAATTTTTTATGGCGCAATAATTCTAGAAGTTACAGTAGAGTCCATGTTTAGTACACAAAATAATCTTACCTGCAAATAATTACAAAATGGTCTTATGCTATTTGTTTCATTCTCTCATACCTTCGTGATGATTATTTTTGCTAGCTGAACTCAAAACTATATTACTCATGTAAGCATATCTTGCTTAAGGGGAAGTGTTAGTGGCATCTTTGGAACTGTCTAAAACATCCAGGATCATGTCCCATACTAAATATATCTCCTAAGGTATGCCATATATTTGATGGCTGATTTAAATGATTTCTTGACCAAATTTTGTTTGAATAATATGATAAGTTATTTTCTATATATATATATATATATATATCTTTAGTTATTTCTTTTAGTAATGATAGTTTATTAACTTATGGAGTAAGATTTTTCTTTTAGCAATTCACAAAATGATCCTTAACATATTATTATAGAAAATTTTACTTTCAAATAAGTTCAATCACAAAATGATCATTAATAGTATTTCCATGCATCGCGTGGGTCTACAGTTAGTATCATTAATTTTAAGGGCTTTGAATTTATAGTTTCTGACCATCATGCTTTGATGTTACAAGTTAAGGGTATGAATCTAGACTGCTATGTTCTAAAAGTTTAGAACAATTGGCAAACCATAACACAAACTTGTCTAGATATAGATGTTAAGAGTCTATAAGGTTTATTAGACAATGCTCAAGTTGATACAGATTAAGATTTAAGAACATACAAGCTGCAGAAAGAAGAATTCAAAATTTGCCTTGCTCAACCTATCGAGAAAACAGGTTTGACCGATCGAGACACAGATTTGCATAATTTAATTTCAGCCAAGAGCTCATTAAGCCCATTAAGTGATTATGGTTTTAGATCTAATTCTCCTAGTATTTAAAGAAAACACTAAGGCATGTTTTACAGGAGTTTTTTAGAGAGAAAAGAGTGCATCTTGTGTCTCCAATTCTAAATCTAGGGTTTTTGTACCCAAAGCTCTCTAAAATCTTCTACCGACAATATTCTTTGAAGAAACTCAAGATCTGGTGTTGTAAGAGTTGTTGAAATCACTAGTCATCAAAGGTGCTAGAGATTTAAATCTTCAAAGGTGGTCTTGGAGTTACAACCTAGAATGTTTGTGTTGATGATCTAAATCTTTGAGTGGACCTCTCAGAGTCACAAATATGGGTGTTTGTGTTCAACAAATTTAGACAGAAGAGTTCGTGGATTCGAAATTGTGTGTGGTCACATGAGTAAGTACTACAAGAGGTAACTTTAGATTTAGGGAAAAATCTATTGTAAAACTTCTATTCTATCATAGTGAATTTGTTGCCTTGAGGATAGTTTAGGTTAAATCCTTCTCAGGTTTTTTACCTTGAAACTGGACAGTTTCATTGGTTTTCCTGGGTCATCATATCGTTGTCTTCTTTACTTTTTCACACTTAGTGATACAATTTTTTGTGTTTAACCTAGATTTGAATAATAAACCTAAGTAACAACTTGGTTAATTAATTAGGTTAAACAATCTGCGTTTACAAGGGTCTAAACAAACAAACACGGACACATGTAGATTTTTTGTCTTGGTGATTTAAGTGTCTCATGTCAACGAAGAAGGGGAAGAGTGGGATGTTCCCGCAAATAACTGATGTCTGTTGCAATTCATAGTTGTCCAGTTTTGAAACGGCATTGTAAAACGTGGAGAAGTGAAGACTGGACTAATCTAGAAATTCTCTGAACTCATCATTAGTATGCGCAAAAATATATGCATTGGAGCCATTCAACTTTTGGTTCGATGTAGGCACTTATATTCTGATTCTTTTATAGGTAACATCTTGTACTTTTTTTTTTTTTTTTGGGTGCCGTTGTTGCATTTGCTTTTTTTGTTCCAAGTTTTGTAGTTATTATTTCCAACATATTAAGATGTAAGGGTCAATAATTTTGCTCTTTAGGCCTCATTCAGTCTATCTAGCATCAAATTTATAGGGATTTCTGTAGACAGCTTCGTTATGAGTTATGACCAGAGAGTTAACAAAACAAGCTTTTAAAAAAAAAAAAAATAAATTTACAGGCTTAATCTGCCATGCTGGTTTTATTTCCTGCACGTTGTTGGGATCTATTAGCGGAGAAAGCTGAACGAAAGAGAGTACATTACCCGGGATGACCATTTGTTCTGTTGAAGCGGCCTTTGCGAGGCGGTCGGCTCGCTCGTTTCCTCCTCTGGGAATTTGGACGACTTTAGCTTCCAGGTTATCCACTCTTGCCCTTACTTCATCAAGATATCTCTTCATCCTTTCGCCCTTACATTCATAGTCTCCATTTATTTGGTTAGTAATGACTTGAGAGTTGCAGTAGATGACTACCCTTGCGGCTCCTGCTGCTTTGGCGAGGTCGAGGCCTGCTATCAGTGCTTCATACTCCGATTCATTGTTGGTAGCGGGGAAGTCGAGACGGACCATACACTCGATGGTGTCTCCTTCAGGCGATATTAGCACGATGCCAGCTCCTCCGGCTTGTTTGTTGGATGATCCGTCCGTATATATGCTCCAATGAGGGGACTCTTCTGCCCCCTTGTCTCCGTCGTGGGTGAACTCAACTATGAAGTCTGCGACGACCTGTCCTTTGACGGCGGTTCGTGGGCGGTACTGGATATCAAATTCGCTCAGTTCTATAGCCCACAATGTCAATCGACCAGCAGCCTCGGGATTGCTCATCGCCCGTCGTAACGGCTTGTCGGTCAGAACGTTTACCGTATGGGCTTGAAAGTACGGCTTGAGCTTGCGGGCTGCCGTCACTAACGCAAAGGCGAGTTTTTCCATAGGCGGATATCTTTCTTCAGCACTGCGAAGCGCTCGGCTTGTATAGTACACGGGCCTTTGTATTTTTTCTTCTTCTCTAATTAAGGCAGCACTCACAGCTGCTGGGGAGACGGCTAAATAGAGAAAAAGCTCCTCTCCTGGCTGTGTCGGGCTTAACAGCGGTGGGGAGGAGAGGTAAGCTTTCAATTCTTCGAATGCTTGTTGGCACTCGGCAGTCCACTCGAAGGATTTCTTTAGCGTTCGGAAGAAGGGTAAACACTTATCTGTTGCCCTTGATACGAATCTATTCAGTGCCGCTATTTTCCGTTAAGGCTTTGCACCTCCTTCACATTCCTTGGTGGTGTCATCTCCATGATCGCCCGGATCTTGTTCGGGTTTGCCTCAATTCCCCTCTGGGACACCATAAATCCTAAAAACTTTCCTGCTGTAACTCCGAAAGCACATTTTTCTGGATTGAGCTTCATGTTGAAGGAACGAAGTGTGTCGAACGTTTCTTTGAGATCTGCCAGATGATCTTCCTTCCTCCGGCTCTTCACAAGCATGTCGTCCACGTAAACCTGGACATTCCTCCCAATCTGTCGTGCGAACATTTTGTTCATTAGTCGCTGGTACATCGCTCCTACGTTCTTTAGGTCGAATGGCATCACTTTGTAACAGAAGAGGCCTTGACTGGTGACAAACGACGTTTTTTCCTGATCATCTTCGCACATTCTGATCTGGTTGTACCCTGAAAAAGCGTCCATGAAGCTCAGCAACTGATGTCGGGCCGTTGAGTCTTCAAGTACATCGACTCTAGGGAGTGGGTAGCTATCTTTGGGGCAGGCCTTGTTAAGGTCGGTAAAGTCCACACACATCCGCCATTTCCCGCTCGCTTTTTTGACCATTACCACGTTTGCTAGCCAGTCGGGATAATATACTTCCCTGATGAAGTTTGCTTCTTGTAGCTTCCGGACTTCTTCTGCTATGGCTCGGTCTCGCTCGGGGGTGAACACTCTCTTCTTTTGCCGGATAGGTGGAAAGGCGGGCGATACGTTCAATCGATGTACCATCACTGAGGGATCTATCCCTGGCATATCTTCATGACCCCAAGCGATGACATCTTGACTGCCTCTGAGGAAGGCTAAGAGTTCCTGACGGATAGCGGGGTGAGCGAGCGTCCCAATTTTGGTCGTTCGGTCAGGATTGGAACTGTCAAGGGATATCTCTTCTAACTTCTCTACTGGCTTCGTTACCGTCCTGTGCTCTTCTATGTTTAAAGCCTGAACCTGATCTTCCATTTCCATCATGGCCACGTAGCATTCGCGTGTGGCCATCTGACTTCCGCGTAGCTCCCCAACTCCGTAGTCGGTTGGGAACTTAATCATCAGGTGGTAGGTGGAAGTTACCGCCTTCCACGAATTAAGCGTGGGCCGTCCGATGATAGCATTGTAGGCGGACGAGCAATTGACCACCAAGAATGTTACGTCCTTGATTATCTGCTGAGGGTAATCACCTACTATCACGGACAACGTGACCGCACCCAGGGGGAATACCCGGCTCCCTCCGAAGCCAACGAGCGGGGCATTTGTCGGAACTAACCGCTCCCTGTCGATTCTCATCTGTTGGAATGCTGGATAGTATAAAATATCTGCTGAACTGCCGTTGTCGACCAGCACTTGGTGAATGTTGT
The DNA here is from genome assembly GCF_001633185.2 of Quercus lobata. Classification (NCBI taxonomy): domain Eukaryota; kingdom Viridiplantae; phylum Streptophyta; class Magnoliopsida; order Fagales; family Fagaceae; genus Quercus; species Quercus lobata. Next base: position 88,611,135 of record NC_044908.1, on the reverse strand, counting down.
ATTCTTCCACCCGCAAGCTGACTACTATCGCATCATCATGTGGATGGTGAAGGCGTCGTGCGTCTTCTTCTGAGAACCCGATTATGGGGCCTTCTCGTCGTGCTATCTTTGGCACGACTCCCGTCATCTGAACATTTTGTACCATCCAAAGGTAGGTTTTGAGGGCCTTCTTGGATGACCCGGCGACAGCCGTTCCCCCTACGATTATCCTGATGTCCCCTATCGGGGGCCTTGGTCGCTCGTTATCCCGTCGAGGGTATTGGTCTTGCGCGGGAGGATCTACCTTCTCCTTGCTAACGAATCTCTACAATTTTCCTTGTCTGATAAGGGCCTCGATCTGCTGTTTGAGGTCATAGCAATCAGTCGTATCGTGACCATGGTCGCGATGAAAACGGCAATACTTATCCCTGGAACGTTTGTTGGGATCACTTTTCAGCTTTCCCGGGAATGTCAGAGCCTCCTCGTCTTTGATCTGCATGAGGACTTGATCTATCGGGGCTGTCAGCGGAGTGAAACTCGTGAACCTTCCCCCTAGGGGCTTAGGGCGCCTCTCGTCCCTTCGGTCACCTGTTCTTGTCTTCTTTTGGCCTTGGTCCTGTCGAGTCTCTTCCTGCCTCTCTCTTTTCCTGGGCCTCTCTTCTCGGGCTAAGAGCGCGTCTTCAGCATTCATATACTTCGTGGCACGATAAAGCACCTCTGACATGGTTTTTGGGTTGTTTTTGTATAGGGGGAACAAAAACTTGCCCTTCTTCAAGCCGTTCGTGAATGCTGCAACAAGTATTTTATCATCAGCTTCGTCGATTGAGAGTGCCTCCTTGTTGAATCGGGATATGTAGGCTCTTAGAGTTTCATCCTCCCGCTGTCTCATGCTCATCAAGCAAGCCATAGACTTCTTGTACCGATGGCCTCCGATGAAGTGTGCGGTGAACTGAGCGCTGAGCTCTTTGAAGGTGCTAATGGAGTTCGGCGTCAGTTTGCTGAACCAAATCCTTACTGCGCCCTTCAGCGTCGTAGGGAAGGCCCTACACATGATGGCGTCCGCTACCCCTTGAAGATGCATTAGGGTCTTGAATGTCTCCAGGTGGTCCAGTGGGTCCTTGACCCCGTCATAACTGTCTATCTATGGCATGCGGAACTTGCTTGGTAAAGGGTAGGAGTTGACGGTGGCGATGAACGGCGAGTCGGTTCGGTTGACAAGGTCGTCAAGGTCGCTTGATACTCGTCCCTTAAGGGCATTCATCATAACCTCCATTTGTTCCTTCATGGCCTACATCTTCGCGATAACAAGTGGCGGAGTGGTTTCTGCGAGGGAGGGGATGCTTATGTTCTGTCGTTCTGGTTTGCTTGGGGCGTTGCTAGCCTGGGGTCCCTCCTGGTTTCTTCTGTCGGCACTGGTTCCTTTTTGATCTGCTCCTTGGTTGTTAGGAGCTGCATTTTTCTGTTTCAGTTGCTCTTCTAGGTCGTGGTTTTGTTTGGTGAGGCGCTCCACGGCAGTGGCGAGTGTCCTCACCTGTCTTTCAAGTGCAGTCGTAGGGGCTTCTTCTTCTTGAACGTCATTAGCGGTCGCCATTGAGCGAGTGAGTACCATGTAACTCTTTTTGTCTAGGAAGCGATAATGTGCTACGTTTCCCACAAACGGCGCCAACTGATGATGCCGAAAAATACCACCAGTGAGTCACACGTTCCTCGTACGTCGCCAATGGTACTTGCACAACGAAAAGGAAGAACCTAGCGGGGAGTACCGGTGTGGTACCGACCAAACACCCTCCGAAGGTCAAGTTAGAACTATTCTCACTGCTTTCTTATTTTAGTCAGTTTTTTTCTCCACTAAATAAAACCAATCACTTTGCTCATCCTTTTTAACAAAATGTTCAAGCAAAAATATTCACAGCAGGAGCTACAAATAGCATCAGACAACTACAACAAGACCACGAATTTCTTGAAAGGAACTTCTAATTATTTTTAATTTAGGTACTTTGTATCTCGTGTTCCAATTTTACTTACTCGATTTTTTTAATCTTTTTTAAATGT